>NC_090658.1:9121184-9434342 GCF_013368605.1 Nyctibius grandis
GCTTCTAATGGTAATGTTCTGTTCCCAGGTGTTTATAATTTGCCAGCTTTTAACTACTGGTATTGGACTTATTCATGTTTGGTCTCTGCCATGGCTGAATATTTTTTTTTTCCCCTGGAAAGGTTGAGCAGTTATTCTTCAGTTGTTGAGGACATGGTTTGTAAAGTATAGGCCATATTGGCAATCTTAGCTAAAACTTCTGACCATGTTTTTCTAGAAGTTGTAACTCTCCTTCACTGAGGTAAAAACTTGAAATGCATTATCAGGATGTTAAAAAGAAAAGTTATCCCAGTGAAAATCCGTCCTGTTTAGGGCTCTAGAGAAACCTCAGAGAACTGCATGGTAGATACTGGCCCTTAATTTGCTTGTGTTCCAGTTTTCCCATGCATGGTCATCAGCATTATTGAGCTCCCAGTGCGGTTCTGAAGCCACAAATAGCTTAGGGAGGAATATGGGCTCTGCAATTAAAGTCCAATTTATCTTATATGATGACAGGGCTCTGTAACATACTATATTTGCAGAATTGCAGATCTAGCACAACTTTGCAACTTTCAACAGCATTGTTTCGATGAAGCTTTATTTGGATTTCAGATTTTTAAAAAGTTAATGTAGACAAAGGATGCTCTCATATTAATTGACATTATGGTCATACTGGAGTTCAAGTTCATACCAGTTTAACTACAATGGAATTAATTCACGTGTCACCTTCCTAAGAGGTAACTCCAGTGACAGTGTAGCTCTTTTCACTGTTTAAGTATGATGAATGTATTAGAAATCTGAAACTTAAATTTTTGTCTCAAATCATAATGAAAAGAAGGGTTACAGTTGTTATACTGGGTGGTTGTGGGTTTTTTCCTTTTTTTTTTTTTTTTTTTTAAGTTGTGAAGCTGCTCCAGGTTTGAGCTGTAAAATGAAGTCTGGTCCATTTAATGTATGCTTTTTAATAGGTGTTCTTGGGCTGTATCCTATTTTCTGGAAGACACTCAGATCATTAAAGACTAAGAATTCGATCTCATCCCTTATATATAGAATTACGGAGAAGAATTTTGGTAGATAAATGAGTCATTTCTGGGCATAAGTTACTATTTCTAGATGTACCTATACCTTATAGTACTTTTTTTTTTTTTTTCCCTTCCTGAAACCAAGGCAAACTGCCCAGACTGAGACTTGGCCCACTTAAAAATTTTAACAGGAACAAAATAAGCTTGGACAAACTTTTTTTTTTTTTTGGTCTTCTGCCACCCAGGTGAGGTTGTACTATCAGAAAAACTAAGGGCTAGATTTTGCCCCCAGATTTGCTTGCACAGGTTTTTCAGAAGGCAAAGAGGCCACATTCTGACATTAGCTACAGTGACTTCTGACTTGCAGAGAGTTTCCTGACCCTGTGGCACTTCCATTCCCATAGCAAAAAGCCAAGATATAATTGAGCCAAGCCTTCAGTTAATGCACAGTGGTAAACTCATCTGTGTCCAAAAAGAATTTGAGGTTCAAAGTCATTTAAGACAAAGCCTGTATTGGGTAGCCTGCTGGCCTCAGGAACTTCAGTGGCCATTACCTCAGCTGGCAAAGATTAGTAACCATTTACTCTATTCAAGCATCTAAGCCAAAGTCCCACCAACAGCAGGGAAATAAAAAAACCAAAAGCTGATTCTCAGCTGGTGTTGACTGGAGTGACTTTGCTGGCACTGTGTGTGTTAACACATCTGTGGCCCCCATGTTGTTAAGATATCTGAATATTCCTTTGTGACATAACTGAAGAACACATCTTAATGCTTAGGTTTTGAAAAGCATCTGGAAAATGAACCAGACAGCCACAAGCTTAGAATTTTGCCATTTTTCCCTATTTAGTGTATCTGATACTTTCTTATTTTAGTAGGCTAGATTACTTGTATAAACTTGAGAGGCAAACATTTTTCAGATTGATTACAGCACAACAGAGAAGGTGTGTAAATCCTCATGTTTAATTACCTTTGTGCTTAAAGGCCGTTTAATCTCTTTTTTCAGTGTTTCATCTGCTTTTCCTATGTCCACCTTAAACATAATTTAGCTGAGTGGCTCTCCTTCTGCCTCTGAAATTAGATTGAATGAAAGAAATACTACCAGAAATTCTTCAGGGCTTCTCGCAAGTTTGTGCTCCTTGGGCACATCTGTGTGATATTACCTAAATGACAGCAATTGCTACAAAAACAAGATCTATTAAAACAGGGAGAACATCTTATAGTAGGTTAAATTAGTTTAAATTAAAAGAGAAGGTGAACAGCATATATATCCCTTGAATCCAATATGCAGTGTTGGATTCCTTTGCAGCATCTGCACAGAAGTGTTTCTCTCAGCACTCTCCACAGGGTCCTCTGCACCCCTCCAGAGTGGGCAGCACTCCTGCCCCCAAACCATCCATCCATACTTAACACAATAAACCAGATGTTTGTTCCTTTAACCACTTGATATATCTCAGCAAGAAGTGGTTGACTCATCAAAGTTGTAATACTATAGCTAGATTTTATCTTTCATGGAATATAACTACTGATGGTATCTGCTTTGGCATGGGTTACCTTGTTTAAATATAGGTGGATCGTGCATGGTTTAAGCAAATACAGCAGCCAGGTTACATGGTACACCAAAAGATTTATTTGCCTTTTTTTTTCCCTTTGCTTTTTTTTTTTTAAAAAAAATTTGAGTGTAACATAACTCATCCCCTGATGGGGCTGTTACTTGCTTCAATCACCACTGCACTTCTAGGCTCAGGAGCTTAAGGGAGGCCATTTTCCTGTACCTCACAAAAACCCACCCAGAGACCATGGCCACCACCTAACTTCTGCCCCTTCCTCCCCCAGTAGAGTGAGACATAAATCCCCAAAGTATACAAGGCTTGTCCTGAATTTGGTGGTTTGTGCACATATGCATTTTTTTTCCCCTCTCTGTACTCACCAGAGAGTGAAGGCTCACCCCTTTGCCTTGCCCAAACTAGCTGCACCCTCTGGGCGCCATTTTGTGGTCAGTCGCCGCCCAGCCCCAGGGCTAAAATGGCGGCGCGGCCTGGTGGCCCTTACCCTGCGTGAGCAGGGCAGTGAGGTGCTGTTTTAGCTTCCTAGCGTGTTTTGAACTGTCCTTCAGTCCCTCTACAGGAAAAAGGTAGGATTTACTCTTCCTCGCACTTCTTACATCTATAAAGCACACCTGTGGAAGCAAAGTGGGGGTATGTTACTGAGGAAATGCATTTAATGCTTGAGAAGCCCCTTCCTTACAACCTCTTTTAGAAGTCTTGTGTGGTGATACTGCATATTTGTTACTTCCCTACTCCTCTTTTTATGTTTCCCTAGCATATGCCATGGGTGTGAGTGCTGTGGCAGTCTGCTCAGGGTGGCTTTGCTGCGGGCTTCCCTGTGGTTAACGTGGCGGCAGCAGTCACCTCCCTCTCCTCACAGGCAACCCCGGAGGAGGCCGAGGCTGAGGGAAAAATTGGGAGGGGAAAGCGGGAAAACAAATGTAGATGAGGCCTTAGACACATGGTGTTAGCGACAGGCTCTTTCGGCAAATTTTAGCTTTTGTGTTTCTTTTCCACATGGTGGCAGCAAAGGAGCATCAAACAGGCCGGAGGCAGCGGCGAGAAGGGCCTTTTCTAAAGCCCTAGGAATCTGCTCCTGAGGTTCAGGGGCCGAAGAAAAACCGAACGGAAAAAGAACCCAAGCTTTCAAAATCTTTAAACATACAGAAATATTGCATTTCTAAGACAAGTGAAACTGCTGCTCCACCCATCAGGTAGTCATAGTTAAAAGTGCTGCTTTTCTTACCTTATTTCTTTTTAACAAGGCTGTGTAGTTGACTGCACCGTGTCTTTTAACTTTGGCACATTTTAGCAGCTTTTTATGAGCAACCAGTTAAATTCCCATATGCTCTGCTTAGTTTCTGTCTGATTTCTTGGAGAGGTTTTAAAAGTGGTGTGTGTGTATGTATATACATAATGTAATGTAATCTCTGCATGACTGGAAAGTAATACATTGACTTCTAAATTCAGCTGAGTTTATAGACCTGTTTCTACTCTCACACCTGTTTTATACTCATGGAAGGCTGCTAATGCTGATGGGCTCGTTTCTAATTTACAGTGGTGTAAGCAAGAAGCAGATCAGGTCCTTTATTCTTCCGCTCAGGATCCTGATAGATTGCAAATATTGAGTGGAAAAGGGCAGCATTTCTCAACTGCAGACTGGAGGACAAGATCCCAGCTGGTGCAACGAGCCATACTTTGTGGACTCTAAAAGGCTTTGCACTTCTTTGGAAATGAAGTGATGCAGATTTACCAGAAGGGCTAAGCAGGTGTTGACTTGTCTTCCCTGCTTGCTCCGTATCAGTCCTTGCTGGCATGATGTGTCATGCTAGGCATGTTGTTTGAGGCGAGCACATCTGTGCAGTGCCCCATTCGGATTAGAGTAGTGTCCCTCCCAGTGGGATGGAAAAGATGGTCAAGGGCTGCAGCCTTGTCCAGCAAAAGTGGATACTCTTCTATTAATGGAATGATGGTGGTTTTCACCAGCACAGCATGGTAGCCCCAAATACCTACTCTTTTTTTATATCTTTATCTGGGAAGCTTTTTGAGGCAAGGTCTAATTTTTGAACTGTTTATTCTCTGCTTAGCACCTGGTCACTGATGATTTTCATGCCTGTGCTTACTAGCAAATGAGTACATCACAGGTCTGAGAAACTTGTATGTTAAGTCTTGAATCTTGCTCTCACTTATACCACTGTAAATCTTGGATAGCCTGATTCCTGTGGATTTACACCATTAAAAAAATAAGGCATTAGTAAAGACTTGTTTTAAGGGCTTCCTTGGACCTGAGGTTTGATTCTGCTTTGAAATAAATCAGGGCTGGCTCTAATGAAATCACCAGTATTATGTAGTTGCCGATGGGGGCAATAGACCTTGTGTTCTGTTTTACATTCCTTGAGCAAAACTTATGGTGATTCACCCCTCCTGCCCCAGTTTCCCCACTGAATTTGGGAGGAATGCAAAGTCAAGTCCTTTAGCTTAAGTCACAGCCCATTGACGCATGTAGTTACTTGCATATTGGCCGTTCCTTTTTTCTCTCCAGAATTTCAGCAGTATGAGTCTCTTTGAAGATTTTGCTCCTGAATCAACCCATTGGTATAACATTACACCAGCCAAGCCCCAAGATGAATTCCCTGTTTGTATCTCAGTGTGAGTGCAAAATACTCAGCTCCCGGAAGAAACCTGGTAGAGAATGAATACTAGCTGCCAAAGCCTTTAGTTCTTTATTTTTTTTTTTTTGACAGAAACCAGATTATTATGTATATCCATTGAGTAAAAAGGGATTTTTACTCTTTCTACCCTTCCCTTTTTTTTGTAAACAATGTGTCTATACCTGTGCTGCCTCCTGTGACACTCCTGAGTAACACAGGGAGGGCACCATTGTTAACAATTAAGATGGATTATAGGACAGGGACATCAAGTCCTCCGCTAGACAACTATGTTGCCTAGTCCTGTTAAAAAATCCTCTCAAGATCATTAACTAGTTAGGTTTGTTGGCCCCAAGGAAGTTGATGCAGAATTGTATTCCTGTATTTAAGCTGTGTTTAATAATATCTTTCTTATTTCAAGTCAAATGTGCCCATGAGCAAGTTAAAAGCCATTTGTTTGTGTGTCAAAGTACTGTTTTAGTTTAAATAGAAAACCCCCTTTTGCTCCAACTGAAGTGAATTTTCTCTGGTTTTGATGGATTACAATCTCTGTTAATCTTGGATTTGCTTTGTGATGGAGGGACTAGGACTAAAACTGGTAGAAACTGGTCTGTAGGTGCTGAAAATACCATACTAAAACACTCCTTTGATCTCAAGACCCAAACAAAGTTCTCAGTGACTTTGGCTTAGGTTTTGCCATAGCAAGTTTCAAATTCCCTCAGTCTCCTGGATCTGGAGGTGAGCCCCTGCCTTGAATGCAGAACTTAATTCACCTTTCTGCTTTGTAGTGGGTGCTATTTTCATCTAGTGAAAGGAGTCATTGGACTCTTCAAACTCAGCAGAAAGGCCCAAAACTTTAGTAAACAATAGATTGGGCCCATCATCGTGAGTGATTGGAAGAAAGGGGAAATTAAAGAGCAAAACTTTTGAATGAGGCAATTAGCCGAAGGGGAATAGCAGTTTGCCCTCTCATGAGTGTTAGAAAGTGAGACTTTGCAATGTTATCTGCAGGTGCAGAGGCCTAACCCTCCTAAACCCCCCCAAACCCTCCTGAAACAGCAAAAAAACCCCTCCTGGGCTTGGATTCCAGCCAGTGGCAGAGAAAATAGAATTGTGAGAAGAAAAGATTAACTCTTTTCACTTCATTTCCATGAAAGGGCAGTTAAGCTCAATTCTGCCCTGTGAGGCTAAGTTCCTCCAGCCCTGCGGTGCCCCAGTAGTAGCATCCAGTAGGCAGAGCACTTTGCCACTACGGAAGAGGTTGGTTTTTTTACCCACAGTCCCTATGAGGCCATTGTTACTATTGTTGTCTACTATAGACACACATGGAAACTTTTTTTTTTAAAATTTTATTAAATTAAATCCATTAAGGAAAGATTGGCAGCAACAGTTGAAGTGATATCATTTTGATTATAAGTTTATTATGACTTGACGATGGATGAGTCAAGGAAACAGACATTTTTCGTGACAGTACCAGGTTAATTTGCCGGTTGTAGCTAAATATAATTTTCCAGCTGTCTTCACTGTTTATGGCCGTAAGACCTTTAAGTTTGAAGCTGTAAGTTCTGCTCATATCACTGCCAGCTGAAGGAGCATTATATTGAATTAGGCCAGTTGCAGATGTGGACCTTCATGTGTGGGGCCATGTTGCAGGTGGAGCAATCTTGAATGGCAAAGTAGTTGTTCAGCAGCGTTTTAGCCAAGTTTTAGCTGAAAAACTAAAGCACTTTCAACTTAGACACAGTGCCTTAAGAAGCCTGAACCTTCTGGCCTAGAGGACAGGACATCTCCCTACATATATCTGTCCTACGTATGTAATGGGACCCACACAGTTGTCTGAGGGGAGTATGAAAGGGAATGGGTTTAGATGATCTCCCATGGGAGGGGAGGAGAAAGGATGGTTCATGTCAGAGGTAGTGTTTTTGCTGTGGTGGCCTTGCTGATACTGATTTCAGGGGAGCTCTTTTAAACTTTGGTTTTAGTGAGAGATGTCAAGCAAGGTAATCCAGGCTTTAGCATTGTCCTTGTTACCGTAGCAAAGGCAAGGCTTTTGCTTGTGGTACATCTCATTCACATTGTGTTTCTTAATGTCTATGTGGTCAGTGTACATTACAGGCTTCTCCCCTTCCCTGTGTACAAGTTTGAAGCACTTTCTTTTTGAGGGAATGAGAGCTGTTTGGCCTTGCTTCAGCTTTGCTCAAGGACTGTCAAAACATCTGTCAGAAAAAGGTGAGAGAAGGTAATGCTTACATGCTGCTAGACCACCTAGAGTTGCCTTCTCCGTGCTATTGCTTCTCCTCGTGCTGTGCTGCATGCCTAACCTGGCCTCTTGTACTGCTTGTGGATATTGTTTCATTGTCTGAGGGTATATCCTCTCACGAGCAGTCATCAGACCATCAAAGTACTTCTCGGTAAAACTGAAAGCTGTAAAGAAGTCCTTTGTGGCCCTTCTGGCTCTGACATTTTGTTTCCACTCTTCAGATACATCTTACTGTATTGGGCTCTTGGTTGTGATTTAAAAAACAACAGTAACCTATTTCCTTTTCTGTTGGCTTTGATGGGTATAAGTGTGAGCATGGAAAACATTTTGGTTCCATGAATGTCATTTTAAGGCTCCTGAGGGTTTTTTCTGTGCATTTTTGTGTGTGAAACCTTGTACCCTACTTAAGAATAACTGATTGTCTGAATAGCTCCTCCTCCTTTTACTTTGAGGACGTTTACTTTCTGTACTGATGCAGGTGGGGATAGATGGTCACCAGAGCAGTGTCTTGAAACAGGGTATTGTGTTGCCCTAGATTTGAAGGAGGGTAAGCTTATTTTCTATGCAAATAACAGAAAAGCTGTCTTAAGCTTTAATTGAATTGGCTACCAAAAGTGAGCCACACAGCTTCTTACTGTCATACGCACAAGGGATGGATTTCTGGGTCAAGTCATTCCAATTCATATGTCATTTTGTCTGTACGTCATAAGAGAAAACACTGCCCTTGTGGTTAGACTGGAAGATTTATCTTTTTTAATCTATATTCTTCCTCTTTTTCCTTTTGTTTCCCTTTGTTCTTATTAACAAACATAAACCCATGATCCTAACAAGAAAAGGTAAATCCAGTTGATGTTTTCTGGGGCTGAGGATGAAGGACAACAATTCTGTTCTTAAGTAGTCACTAGAGATGAGATGAAGAGGTTTATCCTGAGCTCCTCAATGACTCCTTGTCAAGGCAGGACCCCACTGCAGAGCAAGTAGTCACAATTTCACTGAGACTGTATTTCAGACCAAGAGTCACTGGGCTTCTCCAGATGCTTCTCCAGATTCAACCAATTGCTCTTTTTCTGTAAAGACTGACCATATAACAAGGGCTTCCTTTCGGAGATTATTGCTGAAAGATCACAAAAGGTGTTGTAATACTAATAACAACATTAAAAAGAAGAAAGTAAAGAGTTAGGCAAGAAATACAAAGGAATGAAATGCATAACCACTCCTTTTCCTCAGTATTTACCCTGGAGCGTTCCCCTCAGAGATCATCCTATAATGTCAGCTCTGTTTACTCCTTGAGTAAATGTCTGGTGTCACTTTAATAAATCAGATGAACTCTGCTCAGAGAGATATGAAGCCTGTCATTTGATCATTAAGATTATTTACTATAGGGTATGTAGCTGAAATACAGTAGTGATACAGACACACACAAAGTTAAACTCCTAAACAGGACAAATGAATGGATGAAGCCTGCCATAGTATGTTTTAAGGTAAAAGGATGTTGACATAAATCAATCAATACCTAGTTTAGATCATTGTGATGGTGTTTGATTCAGAGCCTTGTGAGTTGATCCAAAACAGTATGGCCTGTTTTAAGTAGATTGACACAATAGATAGGGCTAATTATTATGGGCCATCTGTACATGACAGGCTTCTTTCAGATGGCTTTTCCTGTACCAAATACTACAAGATGTGACTTCCAGCTCACAGAGCAGTGTAGGCAGCACGAGCCTTGGTTGTAGGCATGTTTACAACAGCAAAGCTGTGCTTTTATCCATGGAGTTCGCTTTCTTTATGGAATAGCGACATGATGTTGCCACATTATCACCTGAATTTCTTCATTTCTCTTCATGGGTACTTTACATTTTGTCAAGTTCATTTTCATCTTCACAATTAAAATTCTCCTAGTAGAGATATGTTCCCAGTTGGCTCCATAGGTTGTAGTTACGAAATATTAAAATTTTGTTTGTGTGCTTCTTGCTTTCAAGCTGCAGATAGTTTTTCAGTACACTTATAAATGTTGCCAGCACGATTCCTTGAGAAGCCAACAAACACCAACAGAGATCTGGCAGCTCTAGGACTTTGCAATTCATGCTGCTTAATCCTGATTGAATTCCTCCATGGCTGAGCAAGGCTCAGAGCAAGAGGAAGGCCCTGACATCTAAACATGTAATGAGATGGCATAGTGGGCCAGCCCTCATTCTGAGGGAGGATCTGCAGGGGTTTTCTGACAGTGATCTGTATAAGCCGTGATCTGGTGTGCACCCCGACATTCTTCAGAGGGGACAGTTTAACTGTGAAGGATTGTGATGTTCCTGATGACTTCTTCAGGATAAGCTTGAGTGGAGATTGAGGGACTAGCGTGTGCACATTAAGAGGCAAGACTCTTGGCTCTTGCCTCTGGCCAGGCAGAAGGGGGACCTGCCTGTTCATTACAAGTGTTTCTCTCCCCACACCAGGAATACCACAGGACTTTCACCCTGTGATCCTCACGTCCTCTGAAACAGCCTGGAGAAGTAACCGTAGAGCTGGGGTGAACGCTGTCTTGCTCCCTAGATTTTTGTGAGGCTGCTGGGGTGCAGTTAATGCCCTCAGGAGCTGAATTACGCCATGGATCTGTTGCCTGCAGAACCTTGCACACTTGTGGGATCCAGTTGCAGACCTCAGTCTAAACTGTATTAAGTTTCACATGGAAGCCTTGTTGTTCAGTCCTGAGCCCTGGTGTAGCAAAGCTGTTAAAAATGTGCTTAGCTTTATACATGTGAGTAATCCCCACCTCCCCTTCCATGAGAGCAGAGAGAAGTGCTATTACTGGGAGCAACAGAAATCACAGTGAGCAAAACGCTGACGTGTTGTACAAAGAGCTGTTTTGTAGGCCCTTCTCTATCAGCAGCACAGACTAGTGTCCTAATACATCTGTAATATGTATGATTTAAACAGGCTTTGGTTGTTGTAACGAAGCTAAGGCAGGTTGGGGAGAAAAGAATCTCTTTGGAAAGTAAGTAGCTGAGGTGTTATATCCTATGTTCTTCTGTTGACATTTTAATGTTTGTAAAACCTCACAGTTTGATTTGTTGATCCCATGAAATCATCAAGGGAATTAAATAAAATACCTGGAAAGATTGTTTGACATGAAAGCAGATTGTATGAAATGTACTGGACCACTCTGCTAGTCACTTGAAACAGTTAAAAAAAAAAAATAAATAAAAGAGAGAGAAAGGGTGTTGGAGAAGTGACACAACGAGCAGTGGGAAATACCATTCTAAATTTGTGTGGCCTAGGATCTCTAATGATGGGCTTTTATCCCATTATATCTAATTGACACAGAACTGTATCATTAACAAATTGAGAAGTATTTACTCCCTGAAATATTTGGGACATTATAGTGACTTTCTTTTCATGATAGGCTGTTGAAAGGACTGTTATGGCCCAGCTCACATGTAACCTGGGAAAATGATCCAGCAGTCTTCAAAGTTAATGAAATGTCATTTGTCACAGGCCCTGCAGGTGTGACTCTGTTTCTACATTATAATACACGATGGAAGTAAGTGGCTGGATTGCAGGCCTGTTGCCAAGCGTAATGCACATTCTGTGAGTGTCACTGGTGCAGCATTGCATAAATCTTACTAATAGCGAGAAGTCTTGAAATGCCTGATCTTTCTCTTCTAAGGTCAAGCAAGAGTACTCCACAACTTAATTTTAGCCTTGCTATCTCTGCAGTCAAAATGGTAACATTCAGCATTTGCTTTTCAGCGTCCTCTTTTGAAGAGTTAATTTTGAAGGGCTTGATTTTTTTTTTTTCCCCCCATCTTTTTTCCTTGGTTCCCCCCCCCCGCCCTTCCCCAAGAATAGGGTGAACTGGCTCTGGAAAAGGGTTTCCTGAGGAAGAAATTTTTGGGTTCGCTCCAAGGCAAAGCACTATGTCAGAGCGGAGGAGGTGACATTTATTCTAGCTGCATGACTGGGGAAGGGAGAAATTTCCAGATGGCCAACAGTAGCTGTACCAGGATTTTTGTTGGGATACTGCAAAGATTGAGATACGAAAGCTGCTGAAGTAACTTGCATACAGCAATGTGTTGTTTGCCAGAGCTCTGATTACAACAAATAGTGGTATGTTCCTTTTAGGGGCCAGATGTTTAGTTGGTGTAAATCACTGACCGTAAATATCAGAGAGATGCAAAAGGGAAAAAAATTTTCCAACCCTCTTCAGTTTGTCTTGTGAAAGATCTAGTCTGTTATTTCTTGAAAATAATGTTTTCACATGGTTACTGTTTGGACTTGTTATCTGTACTTGGCCTCTTTGACAGAGCAAGAAAGCAAAACAATGGAGAAGGGTAGGCTTGATATTTTTGCTGTTGCTGGTATGCAGGGTTGACACCCCTGTGTGCCATTTTCTGAATTGTTTAGTCAATTATACCCAAGTCTTAAAATCTTCCAAGCTTGGACTACTTGACATACTTGTTTAAACATCCAATCTGAGGTACATGGCACAAGCCGGTTCATTGAGAAACCTGGACGTGCTCGCTACTCTTCTGCTTGTTTCTGCTACTGCAGATTTGTGTCCCTTTGTATGATGTTGACTTTCACAAATATGACAAGAACAGTTCACCATCTTGCTTTAATAACCTCTTTTGAAGGGACAAGCTAAGTACAGGTCTCCCTCCCTCTTTTTTGGTATTATTTATTGCAGTGTTAGGCAGGGGATGAAGCCAGTCCATATTTCTGTAGGCTTTCGTACAACTGTAAATGCATGGAACTTTAATTTTGCTGAAGGCCTAAGCACTAAGCTTTCCCCCAGTGGGAGTACAGCAGTGCCGTGTTGCACACACTTTACCTTCTAAGTAATTTTTTTAAGACGAAACTACTTCCATAACACCCTTGGTGCTAAGTGCTGAAGGACAAGGATTAATTTTGGAGGTATGTTTAGCAGGGTTGGGTCTTGTGTTGAAATCTAGTTGTTAGTCAGTTACGTTGTTGTTTTGGTCACACTAAAAATCATCATTTTTTCCTGATATTTCTTTGTACATGTTCACCAATAAATACACCTTTAAAGATTCTTTTCTAGTTCAAGAAGGCCATGGATTCTGTTGTTCTGAATTTTATTTTCCTTTACAGAGGCTGGAAGGATCTTGTAGGGCTATGTGGATGCCCTGCTTTGAAAGAGTCATGGAGGTACGCCTCATGGTGTAGCCTTGTTCTAGCTTGTATACTCCATAAGCTTAATTCATATTTTTTTTAAAGTTTAATGTTACAGTCAGCTCTTAGGTAATATGATGTGTACCTTACAGGGAGACAAGTGAACTAAAACTCTCTTTTTTTTTTTTTTTTCTTTTTTTCTTTCCAGTCCTATATTTCTCATCTTTAAGACTCCTAGGCTGGAAAGAAAATGAAAAAGTTACACAATATGTCCCCTGTGGCCCCTCACCTCCTCCCTCATTGGTGCTGAGATCAAATTTCAAAAGAATTCTAGAAGGATATTGAATTTCAGGTTTTGTTTTCCCATAGCAGTGATTCTGGCCAAAAAGCTTTTTAATCAAAAGGACCAACTGTAACCTTGTTAATAACTAAGAAAACAATGGCCAAAGGGAAAAGACCTGCCAAAAGCTACAAGTCATTTCTGTTGGCAGAATAATTGGTTGATTGTTATTTTGGTTGAAAACAATGTGATTTGTACTTCTAATTTTGTAAAATTACTTAATTAATAACACATGGTCAGCAATGTTGATTTCAGAGTGGCGCTTGACAGAGGACACTTTTAAAGCAATGTTATGGGGGCAAAGGTAGGATTATGCAATACTTCAGCAAATAAGGCCATGACTGGTGCTCAACAGATGATTCTGCTTGTCTTGAGAAGGCATAAATCATTACAGTATCCTTGACATTGAAACACAAGTCATTGTTAAGAGGACAGTGGGATATATCCATGACCATGGGATCATCAGTGGATGCAAACTGGGTTAATTCCACTTGTGATGACAAGTAGATTGTTAGAGGAGAATGCTGCTGCTGCATGGTTGCGCATGGGAACTTTTGGGTATTGAGAAAGAAGTTGGGGGGGAACTGCATAGCCAAAGAAAAGAAGTCTAGGGAATGATGCTGGTTCTGCAGGAGCTATGATGTTGTTCATGTTGTGTAAATATTTAGGCTGGCTTAGGCTTTAGTATTTGTGTTTGTGCATGTTTGTGGGTGGAGAATTGGGAGCATTAAGGGAGAAGGAAAGTGTGGAGTTAAAGCACTTGCCTATAAGGAGCTAATCATTCACAAGACAAAAGATCCAGATCCTTTGTTACAGTCCAAAAACGGTAATCCTTAAAATTGCCCTTGTTGCTTCTCAATGGATCCCTTTCTTGCATTGGTTACTGTCTGCCGTGAGGCTGAACTTAACAGTACAGCTTTCCTCTTGCCTGTTGCCTGTTCTGTGCGATCTGCCTCAGTTCTTTCCCCTGAGGAAACCAGCTCCCAGTGAATGTTGGGGGGAAAGGGTGGGAGAGAAGGAAGCAAGATACTGCAGTTTTACTTCTGCTGAAACCATACAACCACCAAGAAACTTGCTGCAGTTACCCAGAACATTGTGGCTCTTGGGTTGCTTGCGAGTGCTTGTCTACTATGTTATATACAGTACTTGATTAACTATTGTTTCACACTGATGAAGCAGGTTGTTCTTGCCATGATTCAGATCCTCTTCACAACCCCTTCTCTATAAACCTCTTCTTTTTTCATTATATGATCATAATTATTTCCTTTTTATAGAGTGCATAGCCTAACACCTATGTACATTGAGTGCCAGGACTTGAAACCATAATAAGCTGAATGCTCACCTTAGAAGCCATTATTCCAGTCGTTACAACACAGGTTATTCCTCTAGAAGACATTAACATTTGAAAATGTGTCAACTAGAGTATGAAATTTATCATGGTCGTGAACCACCTGCCAACTAATTAGAATACAACATTCTGATTTCCTGTACTCCAGTATTAATCTAATGCTTTACAGCCACTTATATTTTTAAGTTGTTTTAGTTTCTAGCAAACTGCTTTTGAAGGCCAAAGCAGTATGTTCTGATGTGGGAGAGATCAAGTAAGGAGAAGGTGAAGAGCCAAATGTGTGGACAAAGTGCTGCTTAGAAGGGCTCAATCAGCAACACAAGCAATGGCAAAACCGCTGGGACTGAGGCAAAAAGGCGAGGAAGAGATCTTAAAAACTTCTTTATATAGTTCAGAAGTAGTTTTTAAGTGTTCTCTCTCTTACTTTAACTAAAAATATATCAGATGATGAACTCTTCTGCAAGAATGCAAGTGGGCTAAAGCTGGAAAGAGTTTGAATATCACCTTGCTAAAAGTCTGAAAATTACTGATAACTTTTCCTGTAAGTGAGGGCTCACACCTTGAGCTGAATTGTGATACAGCAGTTTGTGGTTCTGCCTATTTTTTTTCAGAAAAATATTTCTTGTAATAGTAAGAATTCTGGTATTGGAACAAAAAGGTTTTTCGGGATTTGAATAAATGTTGTGAGAATGACTAAAGCGTGCAATGACTCTTACTGGCAAAGTCAGACTCCCTGAAGGTATCTTGTTTTTGTTAGTACCTGAAGATCCGCTCAGCAGATGATGTTGCAAAATGATGTCTTCTGGGGGGTTTCAGTTGATTAAAAAAGTGCTATGCAATGTTACAAGGCTGAGAGAAAGTGTTCTTCAGTTTGAAGCAGGAATTTACATCTCAGCTGAATACTCTTTTCCCCACCTTGCGATGACCAAGCTCATTTTGCTATGTGATTTACCATACTTCTCAATTTGCCAAAGGCCTTGATGTGAGAGAAGCATTTGCAGAGGGGTATATTAAATCCTGAGTGGTTAATTATTTGCTGTAATTCTGATCTTAGCTGTATGCTTTGCTTTTTCATCACAGTAATCTGTAGTAAAAAAAAACAAACTGTGTGCAGCACTGGGATGAAAATTAATGTTTGGGCTTGCCATCACAAGGTCTGCTCTAAAGGAGTTAAAATCAGTCTTAGACAAACAACTTCAAACTGATGCTTAAGGAGCTGAATGATCCCAGACTAGTGCTTTTCTGTTGACTTCTGCTCAAACCCATGGTTTTCTCCAAAACACTTTTTTAATTCTTCAGGAAGAGAGAAAGATTGAGGGAATAATTAATGCAAACAGAGCTGTGCAGAAGAGTTAATGGAAAGGCAGTGTCAGGAAGAAGGGGGAGAGGGAAAATTTCTTCAATTTCTTCACCTTTCTTCACTGTGTGAAAAGGCAAGACTTTAAAACCTCTTCCTAGAGAAAGGTATCATACTTAAGAATATCTTTGTAAACAGGACTTAGTAATAAAAGCTTAATTTATAAAGGATGACTAGATGTTATATGTGTGTTACAGATGTGAATACATCGTTACAAGCCCCCTGGTCGAAGGGGTAGCACTGCATTGCCTTGGAACCACTGGAGACGCTAGCAGCCTGCCGCAACTGCTGGGAGCGTTAACGTGTGGTCCGACTGGTGGCCTGCAGGCCAGCTCCAGGCTTCTGCACTGATCCATCCGGCCCACCGGCTTCTTTCCTGGAGGAGATGGGGAACAGCTGTTTTGAGCTACGACTGCACCCTCCAGCAGCTGAGCTTGTCCTCCAACACAAAGCCAAAACGCTGCTGCTGTTGACAAGAGGTGTGTATATTTTGGGGGGTAGATGGGGAATCAATTGCTACCGAGGGGCAAATGGCCAGCGGTTTTTACCCAGCATCGTGGGCTCCATCAGGTCACAGTCTGTGGCAGTGCCTTGTTGCTGGCATTGTGTGAATGGTCTCGAGGGTGTGCTTGGCAGTCACTGCTGTGGCAAGGGAGGGAGAGGGCTGGCCACTGCTGGGGAGCGAGAGGCAGGATGCAGCCCATGGTGAGGAAGGCAGGAAGGGGAATTGTAAACCCAAATCCGTCCCCCACAGCTGTTGAGGTTAGACCACCCTGTACTATCTACAATAGCAGAGTTCAGGCAGGAGTATGTGTGTGCCTAGCAGGCATGCGTTAGAGATGCTGTGGTGTTGCATTCTCTGAGAAAGAGAGCGAGACTGGCTGAGAGGAGCATGGTGTTGTCCTTGTCCTCAGAAGAACTGTCCTGGCTGCCTCTTAGAAGAGAGGGGCATGTGCTACCCCCAATGGTTCAGCAGCCCTGGGCCCTCCCTTGTGTGAGCTTGTGCCCCATTGAATTCCAGCAAAAAGGCATTTGGACAGTCTCAGGTGGGAAACCTGCAGACATGGGTAGGCCCAGCAGTGAGGTGAGACAAGGAGAGGAAACTCCTGCCCGGCCTTCACGCCAAGTTATGCGAACCAGCAATAATCTGGCCTTGTGAAGGGTGTATGAAGAAGGGCAACAATAATAGCATCTCTTGCCGTGAGGGTAAACAGCAGCCAGAATTCACGACAGACTCTGAAGAAAAAAAGTCAAAGGTGTAATTTTTTTCTTTCTTGTTTTATATGTCCCTATCTGGACATACAGGGAACAGGACAGAAAACCTTTTTCCCTGAGCCCTACTCATGAATATGCACCTGTCAGTGCAGGCAACTCGTGATTTGTCCAGAGATGTTACTGGCTCTTGGTTTCTTCCTCCCTCAGGGACGCCACAAGGCCAATGGAGTGATAAAGCCACAGGTATAAACTGCTTCAGGATATGTTTATACTATTACCAATTTATTTTTTCTTAATTATTATATATGAGCTCATTCTCTGCTCATCACCAAAGCTGCCAAATTTTGCAGTCTGCCATCAGTTTTATAGCAGATAAGACATAACTGCTGGAGCCAACCTCCTTGCAAGCACACTGAGGGCTCCATCTACCCCAGTAGTAGTGAAAGGAAGACATGGCAATGCTTGAACCTACTCTCAGCTGTCTTGCTGTGAGCTAGAGCTAATCCGCTAGTGAAGTTACACCTGCAGTATAAGCTGCGCAGGGGCTATGAGGATCAGATCTCTTGTATCCTATAGGGAGACAGTTTGTGAAGGAGTTTCTGGTTTCCCTGCTTTGGAAGGGGAGAAGGAATCCTGCTGTTAATGACTGCTGTCTGAGCCCTACTAAATTAGAGCTACTTAATTAAGTACAGCAGAAGGCTTCGTTCTTGGCTGGTGCAATAACTGGAAAGGAATGACCTAAGTTGCATATGCTTATTTGTGGGATCACTTACCTTCATACAAGCCTTCTGCCGGATCCAAAAACCTTTCTTTTCCTGATACCGCTGTAGAACAGAGGTTCTGATTTTCTCCTTGCCTGGTGCCATATGTGGGCCGTTAGCAACGGGGAGTGAAGCACAGTGCTAGCTGTAGTTCTCACAAGTGCACAGCAATGCAGTGGAGGGGCTGAAGTTGTGGAGAAAACAGCTTACTTTATTTTTGAGGCATTTTTTTCTATGACTTTCTCAATTCTGTGAAAGCTTGTGGTATGTAATCATAGGAGGTGATGCCTGAAGGTCACAGCCTGTCAGGTAATACCAGTGGTGGTATTTCTTGTCTGAGTTTATGCAGAGTACATTGGTCTGTAGCTACCAGATCCTATTCTCAGGAGCTCATGTAAGGCACTTCATGTACCCTGTAAAAACCCCATAAACAGGTTTACAAACAAGCCCCATAAACAAGGAGTTGTCAGAGATCTGTGTTGATATCACTCACCACTCGGCAGCTCCACCAATAAGCTCTCCTGGCTCCAACCCAGTTGAGCAAACTCAGTCAAACAGAAGAATCCCACCAAAATATCTGGAAAGGACTTCTGACATTATTCTTTCACTGCTGCTAAGTCTACTTGGGGTGTGTGGAAAATTTCTTCAGCTCAGAAGAATGGTGTAGTGCAATGTAATAACAAGCCTTGTGAAGGTTATCAGCGATATAATCAAATCTATCTGTGGGACAAAGACCCTCACTGTGCAGCTAATTAAAACTTGTTTCTTCTCTGCCTGTTCCTGTTTGGTGGCCATTATTTAGAACTGAGCTGCAAGGCACTGGAGCGGAAAGTTAGCTCTCAATATTTTAAGACCAGCCCTGTCCAAAACCTTGTATTGAAAGAAACCGCATACCCTTTTTCTTGTGGGCTGCATGAATGGCAGATCATGAAGCCATTTGCAGGTAATTTCTCTCTGCCCATAAGCTCAGTTATAAGACAGACATTTTTAAAAAACAAACAAACAAAAAATCCAAAACAAACAAAAAAGTCCCAAAACCAACCAAACAAAAAAACCCCCACCAAAACCCAAAACTTATCCTTTTTAACTTTCTTCGAGCTGGTGGAATTATTGCAATAGAAGTATTTAAGCTTTGTCTTGTACCATAATAGGATGTGCAGCTGGATCTCAGATCGATCTCCAGCATTGTTTTCTTGCTTATTACAATAATATTTTTTTCCTTCCTCCCCTTAGTGTCCATCCAGCTACTTCAAAAAAGGGCCATGTATAAGACATGAAACTGGTCGCTTTTGAGGCCAAACTGTGTGAATGCAAAGCCTGTGATTTTGATGGCATTATGGAACAGTATATGGGGTGTAATGTTGTTCCATGTTTGGTACAAAGAAGAGATCAGCACCTGTCCCCAGCATGTGTGCAGTCCTTCCCGGTACAGCAAGGTTGTGACTTTTGGTCCCAAAAGCAGGACTCGTGTAGCCCAGCGAGGTGACAGCCAGCCACACAGTGATTGCTGGAGTAGGATTGGTCTGTGAATGGTATTAATAATAGCATTTGTACTGTGGAAATGCCAAGGACCTCTTGCCCTGCTATGCTAGGCACTGCACGTATGTAGAGCAAGAGTCACGCGATGTTCCCCAAGGCGTGCAAGGGCTGATGGAGAGTCTTGGGGAAGTGAAGGGCTGTTCAAGGTCGTACAGCAGGTTAGTGGTTCAGCTGGGAGTAGAATTTGGAGGGGAAACTGTACTGCTATGGCAGCTTCCCTGTTGAATTTCTTGAAGCCAGGATTTTTCCTCTAGACCTAGAGATTGTTTTGCTTATTAAACTGCCTGAGCTTAGTTTGGGGACCTGCTGAGCGCTTTCCCGTTCCCTGTGTAAGGCAGGTGTAAATCATTCTCCACATGTATGGATTGCATCTGCTAATTCCTCATTTGTACCTCAGTGATGAATTTGCAAGATCTCTGCTGTGCTGCTTCTCAAAGGTGATGGTATTGTTGACCCTCTTCTTCTTCACAGTGTAAATTCAAGGAATGGCGTAGGGAATTCTTCCCTTCCCAGCTGATAGGAAGGGAATGTGGGGTACCCGTGTTTTGTTTTATCGGCTGCTGTCAATATTAGAAACGTCAAGTTCTATTGGTGTGATATTTTTGACAGATAGACCCCTGCATTCTTTGCCACTCCCTTCTGCTTCTTCCACTGCAAGGTTTCACAGCTGTTGATGACACCTTTCTGTTGTCTAGCTTCTGGTGTGTTTTCAGTGGTTATGTGATATCTGAGAGGAAGTAGCTGAGATAAAAGGTTGGAATTTGAGAGCTTGCTCTTGACTCAGTTAAAGCCAGAAGAGTTTGACATTGAATATGACCACAGACTGTGCAATATGAGTAGTGATTCTTGCATGAGGCCTGTGACTTCTGGGATACAGCATCTCTGCCTTTTTAGGCAGACATTCAGCTCTATTTCGGTGCCTTGAGGAGTTGGAGAAGTCACTGTGTCCCGATGTTCCAATGTCGCAACTCTAATGGCCTACTTTCCCTTTTTAGAAATGGTCACCCTTCATATCTCTGAATTTGCCTGGCTTTGGCTCCTGGCCATTAGGTCTTGTCATGCCTTTTCCACTAGACTAACAAGACCTTTAGTACCAGAAATATTCCCTTTGTAAGCAATGATCATATCTCATGATACATTTAATAGAGTCCAGTTCCATTTTCTTGCCGTAGTTCAGACCGCTTGGCTTAACTCGTGACTTCCAGCAGTCTACATCTCCATCCCTACTTTTCAAGGTGGAGATAATGATGCTCAGGGTCTTGCCTCCCCTTTTTCTGTCATGTGTTTATTTTGCAAGCTGTTTTATGCCAGGCACCTTTTCCTTGTGATGGCTTTGCAGAGTTCGTGGCCCATGAGATCTTGACCTGGGCTGGGACTTTGACACAGTTACTGGGATACAAATAACAAAATAAATACGTTCCAACTCAGAGCTTGCTATGTTCCCCTTAAGTTTTCATTCTCATTCAGTTAAGAAAATAGCACATTCCCACAGTGCTACTCAACTCAAATTAAAAAATCATAATGTAAATCATATTTGTATGAATAATTTAATTTCTAGGAAATGCATTAGGGAAACCCTTTCAGATAAGGTTCCAAATTTGCAGTAGTAATGATCTGAGAGGAAGAGATTGTTTGCCATGAAGTAAATTATGCATTACAGGAGCCTTTTAATATTCTTATTTAACACCTAATATTGATATATTCATTGATCTACAGAAGCTGCAGTACTGTAAGATGCAAATCAATTAAAACTGTAATTAAAATGAATATTATGTACAAGCCCCAGGATTTGTAACTATGTGTGTATATATAGTCTTCAGTTTCCTTGTGTCTCCACTCTGCAGTGACTGATGCTATTTTAAGAATGAAAGAAACTTCTCTGGGCATAAAGGTTACAGTAAACAGAGTCATTTGGCTGTTAGCCTGTGTGAGCTGCGGTTGATGCATAGCTTCCATTAGTTCTTTTTAAATAAGTCTACTTATGATTTGGCCAAGCATGTACAGAAAGGCCTGGAAGGAAGGACATCCTTCACACCTTTCACATTCTCTGGCTAAATGAGGACTGTTTGGTCAGGATTGAACAAGGAGCCAGCGGGGCCATACTGGACACAGGCAGCTGGATTTTCGTCAGTGTTCAACAGGCAGCAGTTCCCATGGCATTGTTGGCTGTGTACGTTTGCTGTGTTGTTTGCAGCAGTATTTTTCAAGCAGGCAAAGATGAAGGACTTCCTTGCTCAAAAAGCCATTATCAGCTAGAATAGAATCAGAATCAGATTTGTTGGAAGCTGAAAGTTGTGGAGGTTTTGCTCTTTTGCTGAGGTACCTAAACAGGAGCATTCTTCAGAAAATACTGCCCTGCTTCCTTTTCTGTTGAAGAGGTAGCTAGGTCCTTATACCTGCTCTGTACAAGTGACAGGTCAAAAAAGGTAAAATCCTTCTCAACTGATCGGAACAATTGCAAGTGACTCTCACTGCTTCAGCTTCCCTGGAATGACAGTAGTAACGTCTAACACAGAGGCACAGCATGATGCTGTAGCACAGGGCGTCTCTGTGCTGGCTGTCATCCTGGAAACACCCAGAGGGAAAAGCAGGAAACTCTACAGCATGCTCTGCAGGCCCTTGGATGGAAAGTCCTGGTACACCCACATTCCCTATGGGTCTGACAGTGAGGGAACAGGGCCCGTGACTTTCCATGGAATATCATGTGCCAGTGGATTTAGCAAATCCATGCAGGGCACAGCTGCGGCTTCTGTTTGGCTTTTCCCAGAGTACAGGGAAGCCTCAGTGAATGTTCCCCTCTCATGGGGAGTGTCGGTGCATTTAGACTTGTTTTGTACTCCCAGAGGAAGGTGAGGTTTTCATTCCTTTGAATCTTCACTCTTATTAACTTACAGATTTGAGTGTGATATTCCTGCCCTTCTGGAATAGCACTGTACAATGAGAAAACATGTGGAGAGCACCAATACCTCAGCCTGAACGGTTGCCTTCTCGCACCCCACACAGTGTATCAGAGAGGGTTCCCAGGAGCATGCTCTTCCGTGACAACACAGGTGCTTTTCCCCACTTCCTGTTGTAATGATGCACTTATGGTAGCACTGGTGTAACTTGTGTAGCAGTTTTCTCTTCATTGTTTCTGTAGACCTGGAGTGTTTGTAGGTAATTTTCCACTTAAAAGCTTATGTATTTGAGGTTCTTCAGCAAATAGAATCCTTGCCAGACAGGTCATTAGACTATGGTAAGTATTTTGAAATATTGCAAAATGATTGTGACAAGATCTGCTACTTTTGTTGTTAACTCTGTTTGTATCAGAAGCACCCTGAATGCTTGTGAAACTGCTTCCTCACCAGTTCCTGTCTAGCAGAAAGCTTTTTCCTTCTGGTCACTGTTCAGCTGACTTCAGTCTCACTTTGCTCTGGTAGCTAAAGCAATAGATAGGTCTGGTCATATTCCACTTCAATATTTATATATTTCATATGTATGTGTATTTACAGACAGATATACTTCTAAAAAATGTGTGTATAAACATCCATTCAAAAAGAAAAGTTTCTACTGAAATCTCAGTAAAACCCAATAAATCTTCTTTTAAAGCAGGATTATGCTTTTGACCTGTTTGTGGGTAGGAAATACGAAGAACTGTAGGTTTGCTGGAGGTGGTTTCAGCTGAACAAAGTTTAAATGGTTTGAGGACATTAAAGCTGTTTAAGTCATTAAGTCTCAGATCCATAGGAGAAGTGAGGTGCAGCTCAGTGGCTGGTGGATGAATATATGTTGGTCAATGTTTGCCTCTGTCCCACTGGTCAGGTTGTGTTGTAGGGACCTATGTGTGTGTGCGTACAGTAAATGCATTCCAGATTGCCCAGATCTCTTGGGCAATGTTGATATCACTGTAGCCATGGGCGCACACTGGGTGGCTTTGTGCCATTTTGATGTTTGTTACCAAAACTATACACAGCCTTCCTTGCCATTCCTTGCCCCGCCATTTAGGAGAACTTCTGTAGTTGTCCATCCCCAGCAGCACATAACTCTTGATGAACCCTCAACTATGTTGGCTGCCACTTCAGATTTTTTTCTCTTTTCCATTGGCCTGTTGCAGATGGGGGAAAAGGCAGACAAGGTGCAGATAATCTTGAAGTTTGTGGGCAGGAGTAATTTGCCATAGGTGAAGTCTGTTTTAGTGTAGTGGGGAGGAGAGGATAGGAAGGCAAGCTTTTGCTGGCTTCTTGTGTTTTGAACTGGAAAATCAGAACACTAATCCTAGGACCCTCTGAAACTTGCTCCTTTTACAGCTTCCCCAGCATATCCCAGGGATGTGTGGCAGGCTGTGCCCGCTTTCTGCTCTGTAATGATTCATGGCAGAAGTTCAGAAGATCTCTGCTTTTGGTTCTTGGTTCAAGTACAGTATTGATGGCTGAGTTTGCTTGTAAAAAGAGCTATACCTTTAAACGTTATTTTGGGGCCTTCTTTTTTTAAATCAGAGTTATTACAAGAGTATCTTGAAGAGTTTCAGGGCTCTCTTTCAGACTGGGTTGATTTTAAAGCAAACAAAAAATGAGTTTGGATCCAAGTGATACTTTTCAGTTTGTATCTGAATTGAGACCAATGAGCTACCTCAGTGAAATTAAATACAGATCGCTTTCTTGACCCAACTTCTGTTATAAAGGAAGCTGATTAAAAACAAGTGAAGTAAAATCAGAAAGAAAAGGATGTCTTCGTGACATCATTTGCCCAGAGCTCAGGTCCACTTGGGATATTACTTAACCTCCAAGCTGGAATATTTGGTCACAAGTAGACAGTTTAGGTGGAATTTCCTTTCATTTGTCATTTTGTGTTAGTCATTCATGCTGTTTAGAGGTTGCACAGAGTATTGTATCATCCCTAGGGCCCTGTTTTATGAGTTCACTAAAATCAAGCTTGGGGAATTTTCCAGCCAAAAACTAGAGCTAAAAGCCAGGGTCTCTTGAAGGAACACGCTAACAAATAGGAAAGGATAACCTTTCATCTGCAGCTTACATTTCTAGTCCATATGATTTTTATTTTTTTTCCTCTAAATCCCCTCCTCCTTCCCCCTCATACATCCACATGAGCCCTGGTTTGAAGTCATCCATATGAACTGCAGACCACAGTTGCCCTTCCAGATGCGCCATGCCTGTGGTTCAGATTTTGAGGTGGGAGGGATGTGGGGGAAGACAGAGGAAAACAAAGCAAAAATCAGTAGTGTTGGAAAACAGTTTTCCTGCTTAGTTCCTTTGTGATTGCCTAACATACCCTCAATAAATAAGGCAAGGGAAGACTGTTCTTTGTGTACGAGGTACGTTGGGAGCTCCATACTAAGTATTGAAGGCAAATAGTGAAATAATAATTGTTCATGGAGACAGAAATTACTTCAGCTTGACTTATTTAGCTAGCTGCCCTGGTGCATGGAAGAGAGAATGTGGAAGTTGCAGTATTAGCAAGGTGACCAGCAGAACTATTTCTGACATAAGTATTTAAGCCACAGATGCCTAGAGCTGAGAGCATGAAGTGCTGCTGCTTAAGGTGAATGCTTGTCAGGGAGAGTAGCAGCAGCTCTCATCTCCTCTAGTTTTGAACTCTTTACCTAGTGGATAGATGCTGAGAAGCAGAGTAGGTGACCGTCCCAAGAATGGGGTTAGTAACTAGTCCTTGCAACTGTTTGCATAGTTCTGAGTGAATTTCTGTTCACCTTTTTTTAATCAGTTAGTGAATCTGAGAGAAAGATGGTTTATGTAGTGACTGTGAAATAGGAGAAATGGTGAGGTTATTAGACTTGTTGGGGAAAGGGGAAGTAGCTACGCGGCTTGGCTGTATGAGGCATAATGGGAAATTTAGAGACATAAGAACATCTTTTACATCTTTAGCAACCACTGTGTTGGGATATTTTAGTTTTCAGACTGATATTTTGAAGGTCACTTGTAGACTGAGGATCCTAGAGGATCAGGGCTGAGAGGTCAACAGTGGAGTGGCTATGATATGTAATGTTACTGTTAGCTAGTTGGTTTTTGTTTTCTGATTCACTGGGATTTCATCCTGGTGGGTTGTGCTTTTGCCTGCATCCTTGTAATTTTCAAAAAAAATGAAAACACTTTTGTGCAGAGAATATTATTACAAAAAAAGACTTCTTTGTGGGAAGCTTTATTCTAGCTTTTAGTGGGAGGACTGATTAATAAATTTTAAAATGAAGATGGAGTTTTGTATAGGTGGTGAGATGAATCATCGTATGGGAGAGAGATTAAAAAGTGCCAAGGGATTTTGGAGCTCCATTTCCAATGAAAGTTGCTGTACTTCTTTCTTATGAGAATTTCTAAGCTGTCATTTGACTTGTCTGGCCCTAGAGGACTCGAGGCTGTGGAGAGATCTTTTTCCAGAAGCAGAAGATGGTAGAAGAGATCAATGCTTTCACGAGTCTCTGAGTGATTCCTGTGAGCTGTTGTCTGCCTAGCTTTTGCATTGGATGTGATAATGGGACCTCACAGAATTGCTGTTTGGTGTCTAGTCGCTCTGTATACTGAACAGGGGATGGCAGTGGGAGCACAGGGGAAAAAAAGAGGGTCTGGAGACAGAGACTCCTTCCTTGGCAAAGCTGGGTAAGAGATGTTTGTCTCTGGCTGCAGAGCACAGCAGGGCATGTTGGCAAGTGTAGCTGCAGTCTCTTCTACCCTGCAGTACTGGAGGCCTGATATATAATGAGAGGGAGGGACAAATTAATTTAAAAAGGAATGGGTAAAACCTTCAGTATAGGAAGGAAAACCCTTCAGAGTACAGTTGAGTATTGCTAGAGCAGCAGTGTTTTCATGTGTGGAAAGGGAGGCAGACTTCAACGTGACTCAAGAAGTGAAAATTAAATTGTCAAAATTGTCAGAGTCTGAGGGAAAAATGAACATTCTCACAGAAGTCTTTCTTGCTTATGGTACATGGGCAGTTTTGTTTGGGGTGGTTTCGTTTTTTTTTTTGAGGGGTAGGCATCTTTTCCTCGTCTAACCTTTTATTATCACTATTCTTTACCATGAACGCGGTATGAGCAGGCTTTTTGCCTATCCTGGTTAATATTCACAATGACTTTGCAAGGCTGAACAAGCATAATTATAGGCTTTTAAAAACTCCTTTTTGGGTTATACTCTGGAACAGTGTCAGCCCTAACCTTCACACTGTGAGAAGGAGGTCTGGGTTGGAAATGGTCCCAGGAACTCCCACGCCTCAGGCTGATGGGAGTCAGACCTGTTATTCTGGTGCCAATACTGGTCACCTGGGGCACTCTCTGCACTAGCTTAAAATAATAAATTACTTTCTTAGTGCTATGCTGCCATGACCATCTTAAAAGAATGAGAAAACTTAGTGGATCACAAAGTGATAATCCAGTCTATTAGAACAAAATTGCCTAAAAGAAAATCATGAAATCTGGGGGATGGATCTGAATTCTTCTCATGAAATGACTTATGACCACAGCTAACACACCCAGCTCAATATCACGTTGAGTTCTGTTCACTGCAAAATTCCCAGATGCTTAAATTTTAGGAGTGGTATTTTATGCTGTAAGTAAATTACACTGGTGTCCAGGATTCTGGGTCTGGACTCTTCACTAGAGGAAAGTGTTTTTCTTCTAGATCCCTCTGCTTCTGAACAGCTTAGAACTCATAGCTGTGTTTTCTTAAGGAATTTGTCTTTGTCCGTGGGAGTAAAGTACACGTTGTATGTTCTAAGCAAGGCTTTATGTTCTTCCCAGCTATGGGAATAACCTGTTTGTTAACAGCCTGAAGTATGGAAGGAAGAAGGTGAAAATGAGATTCTTGGTCTGGACTTCAAGGTCTTTGTTTATAACTTTACAGGGTATCGTGATTTTAACTGTTGGCAATGTGGATGCTATTTTATATAAATAAGTGGGTGTTTATTTTGATTTATAATGCACTCTGGGTTGACAACTGGAACAAGCTGTACTAGGATTAAAAAATATGTTGTACTGGAGGAAAGTATCTTGATCTTCACATAGCAGTATCCGTGTTAGAGCTCTTAGTAGCATACTGTGATTAACCAATCAAATAAAATCCATGCTGGCAAGAGAAGAGAATATGCTCATCTTGGTAAGTAGGACTGCACCTATTTATTACTTGATGCCAAACTTCAGTATTTATCCTGTGCCTATATCCAAGCAATAACAGTGTGTGTAGACAGCAGTAGCTAAATTTTGCTAGCTGTGAAGATGGTCTGTTTGTCTATGTAAGCCAGGCCAGGATTCTGTTTTTCACTTGATAGGGCAAAGAACAGCAATATGTTTTTTAAACTTAGTAGTATCTGACCTGACCAGGTCTGTGCTAGCACACATGTAGCTGATCACCACATCAGTGATTGCAGCATGGCAACTATGGGCATGAACGTGGGTAATCCTGTTAAAGTCTGTAAGACCATCTACCACCCTGATGGGTGCTTACTTGTGCTTGGCACTGCAGGAAGCAGTGGAAAATTCTTGTTGTTTCTGTAGACAAAGGTTCTTTTTCAAGAATAAAGTGAAGAATGTCTGTAATTTTTTTTCATATTAGACCTTATGTTGTACTCTGCAGGGCATATTTTTCTATTATTGCTACAGGAAAACAGATTATTAGACTGCAGATATCTGAATTGCTTCAAAAGCACAAATCTGTTGACTTATATGTTTAAGTCTGTTACAACTGTTTTGCTTTTTTTTACTTTAAAAAAATTCGAATACAGGGGGGTAAAGAACAGGGAGAATGTTGATGAGAGATTCATGAACTACTCTGCCTGAAGAGCTTTGACTTACTACTCCATAACAAAGTTAAAATCTTTCAAATACTAAAAAGGCTATGAAAGTAGCTCTGCAGTGATTTAAACTTGCTGTATTTTTTTCTTTTTTTACCGTTTTCTAATACTGCCCTTTGAACACCCCTATGCATTATACAAGTAGTTAGAAGATATTTTTATGTGTGAGTAAATTGTATTTCCTGCAAAGAGGAAAGAGGGTAAAAATGTTCTGGAGAGTGACAGTTTGTCCATAAAGGACAAACAAATGAGTGTTTTTTTGTAAATCTTTTGAGGAGAGAACTGAAGTTCTTCTTTAACTTACATATAATGACAAAAAGAAAACCCAGTTCAAATAGACTCTGTATCCAAGCGTAGCACTCAGGAGAATGAAGACGGGGCAAATGTGTGAGTAGCAGAATATACTTCCATGAACTTTTGTTGCACTCAGATGCACATGCGTGTATTTTATTTACGTATTAACTTGAGGCAATGAGAGCATAAAGACTGCTAACTAGAAGGATTTTTTTTTAATCCAACATCATGAGATGCAGTAAATGCACCTAAATATTTTAGTACCTTGTTAATACCTTAGCCCCTGGGAAGGTCTGTTACACCAAGCCTGCACTCTAAGGAGGTGATGTATTTTCAGGACTGGGTGTAAAAGGGGAAGTGAGCAGACCTGCTTTCTGTTCCTCGCTCTGTAACTGAGCTGTTTGGTGAGCTTGGAGCAGTTGTTTAATTTTCTTGTGCTTCTGAGAATTTTAGGGGAAAATCTTGTGTGTTAGAGACTTGTAATCCCTCTTTAATATTTGTGCATGCAAATTTATCCAGAGCTGCCATCTGCTTGGTTCTGCAGTACCTAAATAGTTTTCTCCAGGTAGCTGGGATCGGGTATGTTTAATGCTGTTGCTGACACTCTGAATTTGTGTAAGCAAAGTCTTTGCAAGAAACTCTAGCTGCAACTGCTCTTACGAAATAAGTGAGTCCTATCACAGATATTTAATAGTATGTACAGAACAGTTCAGGGAAAATGGTTAAAAATTTAGTAATCTGAAAAGAGTGGAATTTAAACTTGTATCTCAGAAGCTTGCGTTCTAGATTTGGCTTTGATGCCAGCAATGAGGCAACCCTCTTGAAAGTGCAAGTGGATCCCAAGGATCCTTGGGAAGCAGGAATTTAGTTTGACGTCTCTAGTCAAAGACGGTAGCTGTGCATCCCCTACCATTCTTTTGATGCGGCTGATCAGAAGAGGGCACCATGTACAGAACAAATGATCCTTCCCCCCTGCCTGCCCCCCCCCCCCCCCCATGCCTGTTTTCTCAGCTGACACTTGACCAGACCTGAACTTATGTAGCTTGTGAGCTTTGGAGGGATAAAAGGACAAATAACGCTGTAGGGAGAGGAACCAGGTCAGATTTTTTTTTACTCTTAACATTACTGTTACTTTACTGGTTTTGAAATCTTAACCTAATGAAAGAAGAGTAAATCATTGTAGAACCGAGACAAAAGAAGGGATTTACAACCCAAGGTGAATCAAATGCAAACCACAAGGAACTTCAGCACAAAATCTGCCAAACAGATCTACAGTCTGTTTCCAAGGTGTGGGGTTTTTATTTTTTTTATTATGCAGTTCCTATGCCCATTTGACCTGATGGGAAATCAAAAGAAAATCACATATAATAGTAACAACATAAAAGAGGTAGATCATTGACTAAGCAAATACTGAAGAAAATAAATGCTTTCACAAGACTGATGCATCTTCTCCATCTTCTGCCTCCCCACTATGCACACACGTTAATCTGCTTAGAGGATCAAAAATAAGAGAAGACGGACAATTGCAGCTCTTGCCAAACCCAGAGAAAAAGGTGTGTGTCGGGGGAAGGCAGAAAAAATCCCAAGGCAGAGTGAAAGACAACACAAGTAAAAAAACAACACTTTTGCTGCTGGCAGTCAGGCAGGTTTTGTGAGCTTTTCCCCTTCCCTTGGCCTTAAACTAACTAAATAAGTACATCAACCAGCCTTATTAACAAGGACTAGGAAGCTGGTGGTTGTAATAATATCCCC
The DNA here is from genome assembly GCF_013368605.1 of Nyctibius grandis. Taxonomy (NCBI): domain Eukaryota; kingdom Metazoa; phylum Chordata; class Aves; order Nyctibiiformes; family Nyctibiidae; genus Nyctibius; species Nyctibius grandis. Next base: position 9,151,158 of record NC_090658.1, read on the forward strand.
CCTTCACCTAGAGCAGAGGTTCTATTCTATTTCCTTTCACGTATATGGCAAAGGTCAGCTATTGAGAGCGACTTGTCGTTGCTGCTGTGAGCGTCTGTGTCTCTCTATTACTAGCTACTACTCTTTCAGTCCCAAGTGTTTATTTTTTTTTTAAAGCTTCAGCATCCCAAGCTTATTGGGAGAGGAAATATATCAAAAAAGCAACCCACAAACAAGGTTAAAAGCACAAATAAAGACGGAGAGAGAAATAGAAAGGGGAAGAGAAAAAAGGAGGAGGGGGATCTGTCCAATTTTCTTTGGAGACGTATTGCATTGTTGGGGCTGTCTGGCGGTGTGCCAGTGCTTCAATTGAAAGCGAATTTCTTTTATTGAATTCCATCCAGAGATATCATAACCTCAAAAGGCTACTATTACCCAGAGGGTTTCAGATGAAACCATCTGAGCGTGACTTTTGAAATGCAAGAAGTCACAATTGTCATTTGACAACATGGGACCTGTCAAAGCCCCTCTTTCCAGACAGACAAGTTGTTTACATAATCCTTCCACCCACCGTATTGAGGTGAAAACCCTTCAATTGCTGGTCTTTTTTGCCTCAGCAGGTGCAGAGTCAAAACAATAATAATAATAAAAAAAATCCCTGGTAACTCCACAAAACCATCCCATGCCTTGACAAGCAGAATTTAAACATCAGCTTTTTGAATGTGCATTGGAGGGCAATGGAGTGGGCAACTGAAAGACCTCTAGGTTTCAGTGAACCACGTTACTCTTCCTGTAGTAGTAATAATCATAATAACCCAGAAAATGAATGTCAAGTCAAAGATCAAGGTGTTGGAAAAAGACATTAAAGAAAGTGGAGCCACAAACCTTAGCAAAACCGGAGGGCAAAACATGATTGGATGTGGTTCTCCAAGCTGGTGAGACGCATCGGGCACCCTCAGCTTCTCCTGGCAATGGTAAGAGTGAAACACAGGTGGCTGCTGCTGGCAGGTATCTCTGTCACGTGCCCTATCCCTTTGCTAGGTGAGGTGGTGTGTCTGTGAAGGCTTGAGGATGGGTGGCATCCTTCCTTCAGCTCCTGGAGGGCAACATTTTGGGAGTTTTAGTAGAGACATCTGAAGTTAATTGCTAGTTTGGCAATTTTGACTGGTCTCCACAGATGTTAAGGTAGTGTGTGTGTGTGTGTATGTGTGTGCACATTTTCAACAGGTTTTTTTTTTGGCTATGGATAGTGTCTCTATCTGTAGAGCCTAAGGTGGAGTTGTAATGATATTCCCAGACTTACTAGGAGGTTTTCATGTGAGAGGAATCAGTGTATGGAATGTGTAGTGCTTGTCTTTTACTGAGGGCAAAATAAACTAGCAAAAAACCAGTGGTCAGGTTTTAATACAAGCTCCACTCACGTAGGCTATCTGTTGAGAGGACAAAGAAGTCTGCAGTGAAAACAGGAGGAAGTCATAAAGCATGTAGTAGGCAGGCTACATAAAACAGTTGGGGGAGGCAAATGGAAATAAATTTGAGTAAGATCTAGTAAGAAAAAAAATACATAAAAGTGGCATGTGGGAGAAACTGATTGAAAACCCAAATGGGGTACAGTGTTCTCCTTGTGTATGGGCACAACACAGCATGCTTGGAGGGGTGGGGGAAGCTCAGGTTGACAGTGGTGCAGCAGTGGACAAGCTGGTTCAGAAAACTTTTAGCAGCATTTTGAAACTGGTGACCAAAACAACAAGCTGCACTTTGGTTGCGTTATGTGGGTGAGAAAGTAAATGTCGCTTGTGATTCACTGCTCGGCAAAATCCCTGGTGGAGATGAAAATTCCTTTGAAAAATGCCTTCAGTATCATGCCTTTCTAGGGAACAAAAAAAAAGGAAAGAAAAAGGAGGGTAAGTGAAACATTTGACTTCAAGCAGGAGAGACAGGACGTAGGTGCGATAGCGATTAGGTTGAATTCCTCAATACGCCCACAAATACTTGTAATTTTTGTGCAACAGAGTGTGAGATCAAGACAAGGAGTTTAGCTGATGAACCCTTCATAGAGCAAAGTGTTTCAGATCACATGTGGGACATACTGGTGGGCGTCAGATGAGTGTAGATATGTGGTGGAATAATGGATGTTGTGTGGAAAACATAAAGTCTTAGAGGAAAATAACATCCTGAAGTCCCAAAAAGCCTAAATCAACTTTTTTACACACAAGACAGAAAAGAAACTGAGAAGTAACTTTGCTGGGCAGGGAATATCTGAAGGAGAAGATGGTACGAAGAGCATGAGTACATTTACCTGTCTGCAGAGCAGCTTATATTGTAGAACTACTGTGTCTTGAAAAGTGATTTCGATATAAAACTTTCAGGTGTACTCCTTCAGACTTCTTGTGTGAAAGAAATTATGCTGGCAAACCAGAAAGGCTGAAGAAAGTGGAAGATAAAAAGCAAGCGGTACTCTGGTCATTTGCCAAATTAAAAGGCGATACTTGGAAAAGAACACTTGTTTGGGAAATCTAATGAGACTTTCTTATAAGGTCAGAAAAAATTTAAAGGAAATCATAAAAATGACGTGCTTTGTGATTCTGTTGGCAAACCTCTTCCCAGCGTTGTATTCTCTATCCAGGCGCTGATAATTTATCAGAGGCTACTTAGAACTGGCCGCCTACTCCAGGTCATTCAGAGGTATCAGAAAGAAAACACGAAGGAATGCTGTGCAGGAAAAATATGCCCTTAAGCAGTAACAGATTATTGATGGTAAAATGCCTCCCTATCTTCGGTCTCCATTAAGAAGCTTTGGAACAAAGACTTCTTTAAGACCATTGTGGAAAAAGAACTGATGTCTGCTCTCTCTGTAAGGGCAGGGATGCAAAGGCAGACAGGAGTGACGGTACACAGAACTGCAATAGTGAGAGGCTTCATGGGAGAAAAAAAGCCGTAAGCTTATATTTCATAATGCTGAGTAGGTTTTTGAATTCTAAGTGGAGGAACGTATTGATGAGCCCTCTACTAGCACTGTAGTAAACCCTGCAAAATCCAGTGCTATTGGAAATTAGTCAGTATACAAGATACAATAGCATATGGAACAGATGCTGGAGTTCTGCTGCAAAAAGAATACTAATTCTGGATATGTGCGTGATCCAGATTGTCCTTTCGTTTAAAAAAAAAAAAAAGGATTTGCAGCTATTGCCTTAGAAGTCATAGTAAATCCATAAATAACACAAAACAGCAGTAAGTATATTAGCAGCAAATTTGCAAGGTATGGTTGCTCTTTTAATCCACCCCTACATGAGCATAATTCTATTGATCACACTTTTTCTTTGTCAGGAGAGGAGATAGGACTACAGCATTGCTAATCTTTTCTAATTAATGAGAACAATCGTATCCCAATAGTAATGCACTGTATGAGCGGGGTAATGAAAGCGTTCTTACAAATCTGAGAGGGCGAGTTTGTGCAAAAGAGAACTATTGACGAACTCTACCTGTTAGTTCTGTCTCCCAGTGGGGAAAAACATTATTTTTGTATCTATGGTGATTTGGAATATGAAAATCCATGTGTTTATTTTTATGAAGTGTCTCCTCATCAACAATAGGAAAAGGTATTGTGGCAGAAAATGAGTCAACTGATTTTAGTGGCTGGTGCAAGTTTGCTGCTACAGGCTGGGAGCCTAGAGGTGTTAGGCATGAAAATCCCACTCTGAGGTTCCCTCTCTTGTCTTCATACAGTAATCATTGTTGGAGTTGTTGGAGTTTAAAAATACACCATTTATTTGTGGTGTACATTTTTCCCCTGTACACTATGTAAAGCTGTTGCAATTAAACATGGTCTGTGAGCATATTTTTGAACAAAAGTATGCCTGGCAGAAGAAAAGTGGTATTTTGGTATCATGTTAATTATTATTAGTATACTAATTAATATATTTTACAGACTAATATATGTTACCATTGTATGTCTGATCTGTCGGTGGTGTAGTAGTTGAAAACTGAAATGTCATGAGGCACTGCAGTAGGTCAGGTAAACTCAAATAAGTATATCTATCTGCCTTGAAACTGGATAGTTTTGTTCTGATTATCCTAAAATAAATAGATGGGAATTTCTTGAATGGAAAGTTTATTTTTACAGAAACTGCTTGTTTCACTTGAAGCTCTTGTTAGAAAATTTCCAGCCACATGAGTACAATATGATTAAATCTTGGACTCTTTGTTATTAAAGCTAATAGTGTTTGCTGTGATTTTAGTTTATCTCGTGATCCAACATATCATATGGCATTTCACCAGGTGCTTGCTGTAGTTCTGCTCAGCTGTACTCTGGTTTGGGTGCTGTCTGCATGAAGTGCTTGAAAACAGGAAGGAAAAAAAATAAGTACGAGGCAGGTCACTAATTCTGTCAGTGCACTTGCAGGGTTTTGTACACGTGTGTGTAAAAACCACCTGGTCGATACAAAATGATGTCCATTGGTCAAGTACTTCTGGATGTAGGGGAAATGCTATCCTTTCTCCCACATTCCTAAACTGCTGCAGAGCCGCTTCAGAGCAAGGAGGAGGAGATGGTAAAACAAGAGGGAGGACCCTTACAGCTGGAACTGTGCTGACCATCCCTTCTCTGTGTGTGTGTCTGAGTGAGACAGCATGGCTCTGCATTAGCAAAACAAACATATCCTTCCAAGTCCTTTCTGTCATCCTCCAAAGCAAGCCACCAAGCCACCCTGTACGCTGTGTGTATGCTGGAAACGGGCATGTTGCAGCTCAGTCATAAAGCAATGCACTCAGTGCATGTGTCCCAGGGTGTGCAGGGAATCATAGAATCATAGAATAGTTTGGATTGGAAGGGAGCTTTACCTCCTCGAACCGCTCATCTTTGGACAGAGTTTCATGCATGTGCGAAGCCTGGTTCTCTCTGCTGATCTCAGGACAGAACCTGACTGCTTATTACTTTTCTGACAGTGCTGGCATGGCAATGTCTGTGGAGCTTCTTGATTTATCTGTCGTGGCTAAATGAGTGTAACCATTCTTGGTGTCAGTGGTGGATTTTGTGTGATGCATTTCTCCCCTTCAGATTTTAGAAAGCATTTATTCTGAGAGATGAGAATGAAACTGATGATAGTTTTGAGACTTGTAAAGCTAAGAAAGAACACAGTGATTTATGGCTATCCTTACAAAGCTTTCCTCAATACCTCTGTGTATTTCTTGGTCCTTTCCATGCAATAATTTTGGGGTAAATTGTGCACCGGAGCACTGCTCTTTATTGCAGGATAAAATGTTTTGGTGTCTCTGGATTGAGAACAGCAGGGTTTGGGGTTTTTTTCAGTGTTGATTCTGTACAGACTATCTCCTGTTCAGTAAAGTATCTCACAGATCAAAAGTAAATACATGGGAGATTCTCACATTTTGTGATTGATACTAGTTGTACCTTTACTTTCTGAGCAAAGAGTTTAAACAGATGGTAGAGGAAATATGATTTGGAACTGATGGTTTTCCTTATACAAGAATCTCTCATTTGCTGGAATACAAGGATTTACTCCACCTTGGGACTTAGCACAGCAGATGTCAGCCTTCCAAAGAGAGAGCAGACTGGAGGACTGATGCTTTGAAATACTGGGCATTTAGTTTTTTTTCTGTTGGAATTAGGTTGAGCTGATCTTGATCTATGGCAGAGCCTCTTTGCTATAAATGGTTGGGTTGCTGGAGTAGCAGCAAAAAGTAAAGGAGGGAGGTAAATGTTATGGGTGGTATTGGGCAGAGTACCCTTTCTGTGGTCTAAGAGAGATAGCCTGGTCCTGTCTTAGCAAAATGACAAACTGATCTAATTCCTTTCCATCACTACTAGGCTTTCAAATGACAGGGAAATGTGTGGGTTTTTTTTTCTACAAGTAGAGAGCAACACATCCATATACCTACTATCAAACAGGGTGTGTGAAAGTGCAGTGGCAAAAGATGTCTGAAAATGTTATGTTATTCCTTCTTATCTGGTGGAAATATATACTGAGATAATCTTCAGGTAAAACAATTTCTGTAGGAAAAGTGGTGCTGAGGATGAGAGGGGACTCTTAAGCCCTGGCCTGCATGAGTCTTCAAGACAGAGCCAGGAGACATGGCTTCGCACTGAGTAACACATGTTGAGATCTGATAAAACAGGACTCACATGGATTTTCATGGCAGAAGGTTACTCAGCTCATTTGATCATAATTCAAGCCATTTGTGTAACTAATGATGCTCTCAGATGTTTGGCAGAATAAACTAATCAGCCGTTTAACAGCAGCACAGCTTCTCTGTGGCTCAACATGGATCCGAGGAATTCTGCTGCAGTCAAAGATGAAGCTCCTATCTCTGTGCGTTTTCGTTAGCTGTGTGATTCAGGAACTTTTCAGCAGTCCTATCAATATAACAAATAATTCAGCAGAAAGAACGTGCTTGGGAAAAGGCGTTCTTGGTCAGTTGCTGCACATCTGGTTTAATGTCTTTATGGTGGGGCAGTGTACCAAGTCAGCATGTGTTCTGCTAATTCTGAAAAAGCGTGAATCAAACAGACTCATGGATGAATGACCCGTTATGCGGTTTGCAGGTTTTGTAAGTCTCTCATGCTAATCCAAGGCCACTTCAGGTTAAACAATCACACATAAATTGCCTGAAAGATGAACCTGATGATATAGTCATAGTAGCTGGTTTGCAGCTTTTATATTTCGGTGTCTCTCTCTCTCTCTTTTTTTCCTACTTAGGGGAGGACTGATGAGACCTACCGGCCCTTAATAGCATGGCCCTTAATAGCCCAGATCCTTTGCTGTTATTAATAGGTGCAGCTCTACAGATGTCAGTGCAGCTGCACTAGTTCATATTAGTAAGGAATATAGTTGCCTGATGCAGTTACAAACCAGATTTCTTCCTATATCTAAAGAGGAGCTAAACCTGAGAAACTCTTAGTCTCTCTCTAAAGATTAAAAACCACCCATTGCTATGAAGGGCACAATCCTATCAATAAACCACTGAACAGGTTGAGGGAGGCTCAGGAAACCAGCAATTATAGAGAAGTTGGTGTTTTGTTTTTTTTATGCTTTTTTGACATCCACTTTGTAGGTCCTTGAAAATAGTATTTACAGTAAAGGTGCTGGGTACATACCTGGTTCCACAACTGCAAAACCATCATATTAATGCTATACAAGCACACATATTGTAGCAAAGTGTTACCTTGTCCCTGAACAAAAAGCACAGGTACTGTTAATGACAACTTTTGAGAGCAAGATTACTTTAAAGAGAAGGAATTAGGTAGATTAGCTGGATGATGAATTCACTGAGGAAGCAAATCTGTCCTTTTATGGGATAATGAGTTTTCTTAGTTTCGAGTTTTAAAAGCTTCATTTAAGTTTCAGCACAATGTATTTGATAGAAAAAAAGAGGAATGTGTTTCCAATAGAATTAAAATCCTTACAGGTTTCTTTTTGACTGCTGTTTCTGCTGTAAACACAGGCTAGGATTTATCCTTTCGTTTGGTCTCTGATATATACTTATTGAGGAATAGCTACCTGCGGAAGCTGGGTATAGTTTGCATACTAATCATTTTTGTAATTGATCTTTTCAGCTTTCTTCATGTGCTGTAGAAGGTTGTCAGCCGCTTCTTTGAAGTTAACTAATGATCATGCAAGCAAAGAATCTGCAGTGGGAGCCAGGATCTCCCTCGTGTTCTAGCAACACAGCTTCCACATGCTGGCGCTCTCCTGTTATATTTTACATGGTGTTCTTCAGGTGAGCTTGGAGGTAGAAAGCTTTCATTGCCATACATATCTGGAGGGGCAGGCCAGTGTGCAAAGATATTTTCCAAATGGTGGAAAAAAACAGAAAGGCCAGTGCAATGCTCTTTTCTCCTTTGTGTCAAAAGCTGACATATTTGCCATGCAGAAGGCAGCTAGCTGGTCTTCCTCTACATAATTGGCACTCGGAGGCTTATAAAGTCCAAAATTGGGCATTTTCTCACTTGAATATTCACAGCAATGTTTATGTAACTGAAAACTGCATATAGGAGAGGCTGGACTGGCATCTGTGGAATCTTTCTGCTGACCTGGTTGGAGTTTTGGGTTGGCTCTTTGAATCAGTCTGTAGTCAGATACTCATTGTATAGGATGTCTTTTATTTTCCTGTATTTCCTTTCCCCTCACTCTGCCAGTATATGTCGCTAATAAAACCCTCATGCCAGTTTTTGAATAGATCAGCCTGTCTTACTTTATTTCTTTCTTTTTCCTTTTATCTTTATTTCTCTTCTCTTGTCTGTAAGTACTACAGCAGAGCTCTTTTCTCTGCTCTAGTCACCCGTAACCCATAAAATAAACTACTTTTAAAAGGATGGGGAAGAAACAATAATAGATGGTCTAATAAAAGATACTGTCTCTCCCTACAAGACTTCTTCCACTTCAAAACAATACAGCAGTGTGATAAAATAAACTGCTGTTGCCATATGTTTTGCTGAAGAATCCCTCCCCCTTTCCCAAGAGGTGACACAGTCACGGTAATGTTGAATTTGGTATAGCTGAAGACTGACCTTTAGAGCTTTTAGTTTGGAAAATGACCATTCTGGGATGTTCCTGTAAGTATTCTTTACTGACAGCTGAGAGAATTTCAGTGAGAAAGGAGTGAATATATATACTTGGTTATTTACTAACGTCATCAACCGAACACTGTTGTGATCTTGCTTGCTTTTCCCAGGTCCCTTATTCATCTGGAATAGATCTTGCTGAGGCAGAAACAGGCTGTGGGAGGACGTTTGAGAGGAGAAAGGGTTGTGTGTTTTCCCCATCACTCTTGCTATTAAGCTGAAGCTGTGTCTGCATCTGGCTTGTACTTAATGTGCCACTACCACCGTGTTGATAGTGGCACCTTTATGGCAGACGATTTGGGTTCTAGAGCCAGCTTGGCAAGGAGCTTTTGTCTTTTTTTTTTTTTTTTCCTAAGAATATACTTCAGGTTAGGAGAACAGTGTTTTGTTTTGGTTTTTATTTTTAGCTGTGTATTCATAGTGGATAAGAAATCTGTTTATCAATCACAGCATGAACAAGGCTTGCAATTTTAATATCTGTTAGCAGCCAAGGTAAACTCTCTGCATTTGTCAGTCGGTGTTTATCTAGACTTGCTAACATGTATTGAATTCCTGTTTTCTAGGGTTTTATTGTGTCTCAGTTTTGATGTATTAAATAACGCTTGATTAAAAGAATTTTTTCAGAGAGAATATTTCTAAATCAATAAGTTACTGGAAATATTGGTTAGTTTTAAGTGTAGTTCGTCCTTATGTGTGTTTGGCGACCACTGAAAGACAGTAAAAACATCAGGAAGCTCTCTAGGTTGTATCCTTCTACCCTAAAAGTTAACACAGTGCTGATCTACTAATGTGACTAGCAGGGGTGTCTTTATGTGGACACTAGTCTAGCACTAGCACATGAGCTCCATACTGCCTGCTAATAGTATACTTTTATTAGCTGTCACCATGCTGAAACAAAACCCAGACATTTGTGGTACCGGTTACCTCTGCCTGTGGTGCTTGAGGCCAGATTTTCCAAGGACGTCTGTACTTACTGTCAGTGCTGAGTTGCTGGGAAATTTGAACCTGCCAGCTTGGCTTCCGGGGTTCTCTCTTCTAAGCACTGGTAAGGGAAATGTGCTGGCAGGGAATATGGGAAACAAAAACCTTGTATACTGAAGGATGCTGGTAGATAAAGGGTTACATTTCACAGTACTGTGAAGCCTTGAGTCTTAAAAAAGGTCTTGTAATGCCAGGGGAAGGATTTAAATTGTAAAAGAAAATTGTACTATTATTTTTAACAGTCATTTGCATGTTGCTATTTGCTTTTCCCAGATTCTTATTTTTGTTAGTGGCATTTGGGGCTGGGGAGCATCATCTATGACAATACAGCTGTCCAGTAGTGTCTTGTGAAAACTCTTACATGTCTAAACTTACAATATGTTTTTCTTCCTTCTGCAGATCTAAAAAAAAGTTTGTTTTTTTTTTTTTTTTTTTGTCTTAGGAAATGGGCTTTTTCAGGGCAACATTTTATCTATTCTTCAGTTACTGCAGGAAGCCTACTAATTGTCTACCTTGCCTAGTTATACTGCCTTAATTCTGATGATAAGATTTGAAGCTGTACAAGCCACTGGCATCAAGGCAGTCAGTTCCTAAAAAGTCATATTGTATGAGGGTCCCTGTTCTCAAAAGGAAATGGGAACAATCTGTTCTCATGTAAAAAAGCAAACAAACAAAACTTACATGCTTCTTTGCTGAACTGACTGCATCCAGCTTTGAAGTTGTTAGATATTGACTAAATAGTTTGTCACGGCCAATCTGAAGTATTTTTGTAGCACATCCATCAAACCTTATTGTCAAATGTAAAATAAAAGAGATGAGGTGGGTGTGAAGAAAAAAAATCTGGATTTGGAGCCAGCGTGGGTCACCAAGAATATGATAATTTGGGGCTTACTTCCTTTTCCCTTTCATAGGCCAGTTTGTTGCTTCTGCTTCCTTTTTCTCTCCTTATATAGTACATCTTTTCCTGTCTGCATTGGGATGTTTTTCCTCTCTGCTACATGATGCTGCTGACACTGGCCTGTGGTGATTCTGGGCTTTTCTGGCACTGCTCACTGAGAAAAAAAGCGACAGCCTGGGAGCCCCCTCGTGTGCTCCAGAGCTTTCAGCCTGTAGCACAGAGCAGTATATCAAACATCAGCAGGCCAACCCCTTTTTGTTGCATTAGCCAGTCAAGCATTTTGTGCTGCTGAATGTCATCTTATTTAACATTTTGTTAAACAACTTCTAAAGGTCTTAACAATATGACAGATGGGCCATTGAATGGATACTTTAATGGCTGAGCATTAGTTTGCTTTGGTTTGATAGTGTTTATTGTTAGTTAAGTACTGTTTAAATAAATCAGTCTTCCCCCTCTCTCTTTTACAATGCAGACACATTCAAGAGAGGGTTTTATTCTTCTTGTGGTGGGTGTGTGTTTCAGTCTGTCATGCAGCCGTGATATATGTTGGTCTCATTTCCAGTCAATCTCTGCCTCATAGGATGTGACTCCAAGGTCTGGATCATGTCTACGAAGGTTAAGGCATGTCTTAAGGATTTTGCCTAGTGGATACTAGAGCTACTAAGAAGATAACCTATGGCAAAGTATAATTTGGAATTACATTTTTTTTTTTTTTGCAACCTTCTTTCAAGTTACAACCTTCATTGCAGTCTGTCCTGTCTCTGAATTTATTTTCCTTAACCCCTTAAGCCTGTGTACTGTTACAGTTGAGTCCATGTGAAGGTGACAGGCTGGGGAAACCATATTCCTTCCAAAGGTGAGAAAACCAAATAAAGCATAAGTGTGCAGACTGTCCCTTTGGTACACACAGAAAAGTTTCCTTCCTGCAAGAAGCAGGCAGCTGCCTCAAATCTGCATGTGCCATGCTGAGTACACCTGATGGGTCAGTACAGAGCCTGCCTCCAAGGCAGGTGTGTGGACAGACAGGGATGGGTGGCAGGCAGAGCATACTGTATCTGTAGCTAATCTAGAGACTTCTTTCAGACGGGGTCACCGATTTCTTTTACCAAGGTATTACAGGTGCCTTTTGCTTTTGATAAGCACTGAAATGCTGGAATTAAAAGTTTCAGGAATTTGTGGTAGGTGTTCCTTACATGCCGTGGGCAAGGCAGGGACATGTTTTCTTGGCAGTGTGAGGATTTTGCTTGATCAAGACTGAAGGACTGCTGGAGCGGGGTGAATCACAATAAAATCTTTGGAAAGTCAAAGAGAAGCCACCTCCCCGCTGCTGCAGGTGGGAGGTTGAGAAGCAGAGGGGTGGCATTTCTTCCGAGAAATAGCTGCCATCCCTGCAACGACTCTGACAGCATCAGTAGAGTCCAGCATGGGCCCCGGAGTTCCGTCATGGGCACACTTGACTGCTGAGCTATGGCTATTTTGCAGCTTGCAGAAGTCTGATGTCCTAGTCAAAGTTGCCAATTTTGCCTTTGCAAAGAGCCTGCACTAGCAGTAGATGTTTTCAAGCCTTTGAGAGGAGTCACCAAGGTAGGAAATGTAAGCAGTGTGCCTGCTTATCTTTTTCTGACAACACATGTTAATGTCAAATACCTGTCAGGATTAGTCCTTGGCTTGAGTACAGATATCAGCAGTCTATTTCCAGAATCTATAAAAAGACGGAAGATCTGAATCTAAGAGACATAGATTTAGTGTGGCTATTGATATTCAGCTTGTTTTAAACTTCTGGGGAGTCCTAAGCTGATTGTAGCATTCCAAAGTATGGAAAGGCTTATTTTTTTTCTGAGATGACTGTCTTGTGTCTTTGATCAAATTTTTGGTCTGTGGTGGTCATTATAGGTCCACTTTTTAACAGTAGCAGATAACACCTCTGGTGTCTTGACCTAATTCTAGTTCTGGTAAACACAGCTCACCAGTCTCTTATTCCCTTTGCAGTTTCCAGTGGCACAGTTGTTCTTCATTTCGCTTCCCAGTGAAGCCTTCTCATGGATTAACATTCATGCACAGGTAGTCACATATATTTAATCCTGATGATGTATTTGCTTCAGAGTAAAACGTCAAGATATGACTAAACACTGTTCAGACTCTAAGATCCTTAGGGGCTGTGGCTGCTCTTATTTAATTTCTACAAGCCTCAGTTCGGAACACAGAAAGCATGGATGCAAGCTGCAGTAATTGCAGTGTATAGTATTTCTCTCTAAAGGCCTAGAAATTGCTCAGATAAAATTCTGTCTTTTGATGCTCAGTCATGTTAACTGCTGGGTGCAGGCCCCATGCATGTTTAAGATGGCTTCCAAAAGTATTTTGTGGAAGATACTGTAGGTGCCTCTCTGAATCAAGGAGACAAGAAAAAAATGGTGGAAGGTGGACCTTAAATTAGAGAAATTAATAGGAAATTAGTATTATGTTGTTCCATAGTGGACATCTGTACTGATAATTCCAGTATTTTATATTATACGTATACAACTGGGGAAGGAAATACAGTTCTGTTTCTGAGGCGGTGGCCTTAGGTGATGCCATGTGCCCACAAGTTTTGAACATCAGCTCCTCATTGGGCAAGCGGGAGCCAATTTGGTTATTTAGTCTGTGAGGCAGGGTCTGTTCTTATTAAGCCTTTATGCTGTTTGAAACTTAATGGTGTCCTGGGCTCACTTTAACCATCTAGGCATTTTTGAGAGACAAATAGCAGTAATACATTTGTTCTGATTAGGTTGCAGACTGGCTTTTTCTTTTTTTTTTTTTTTTTTTTTTTTTTTTAAAAATAACTCCATCCCCCAAACTTTCAAAACACTGATCTGAAATAACAAAGTGTTACAGATGAGGTCTTCTGATTATTGCCCTTTAAAGCTTTTTTCACATGGCCAGGCTTCACAAAAACCTATTTTACTCAAAGAAATTAGGTTTCTGGTTAGCAGGAGCCCTAAATAGACATGAATTACAGGAACGTCCTTTGAAACCCCACACAGTACTTGTTTCATTAAATCCCATGAAGCGACCTTAATTTAGTGGAGCACTGGATAGGTTGTTCTTTTAACCTATTAGCACTTTGGCCAGTCCCATAAACCATATTCATGGATGATTCCATCAAGAAGGACAACAGTGGGATTAATATTATTTCAGGATACAGTAAATGCCACAATGATGAAGCTGTTTAAGATCTGGTGCTCACTGTGTCACACTGAATGCATTGACATTTACTCTGCTATCACTTCATTTCCAATATTCCTTCCAAATCAGCCGATGCTAATGTTTCAGCATGTGTGCAGAATACAATTCCATCAGGGCTAGGGATGAGGAGAAATGAGCTTAAAGCAAGTACCTTCTCCCCTCTTCGCTCAGCCCCCTCCCTCCCTACTCTCACCCCAGTGTGGCAAATGTCTTATCTTTTGCAACTTTGTATGTAGCTAGGAAAGAGCAAACACGCGGGTGGAAACATGACAAAATGGGGGCTTTGCGTTGTGTGAAGAGTCTGTGCATGAGTCCACTTGAGGTGCAATCAGGTATGGGTGCTAGTTCAATAACAAATTTCTTGTCCCAAGTGTATAGGGGGAGAGCCCATTTGCTCACGATGTGGCAAAGAGGGAGCGTGGCAAAGAACCAGCTGTTTTCACAGAGTAAGGATGCCACCCACTTTGCCTGCTGCATGTGACACCGTCTTCTTTAAGGGCAACACATGCTACCTATATACAGACCCTTTCACCACTGTACTTGAACACTAGAAGGCTTTAATGTCTTTCCTTTCCAGCAGCTCTGGAGGGTCAGCACAGTGCATTATCCCCTTTTACAGGTTGAGGACTCAAAGGGGATTTCAGCTGTAATTCAGTGGAGAGAAACATGCTGTTCTAGAGAGGTTTAAGTGGGAGCCAAACTGCTCTGACTCAGCCTGCGTAGGAGCCTCTTTACACTGTCAAAAAAGGATCCCAAATTGCCTTGCTGATGTTCACACAGGAAACCAGCTGCAGAACAGGGGTTTGAATGCAAGTTTCCCTAGCCTTAGTCTATTCAAGTGGCATTTCTTCATGTGTCTGAGAGGTAGTAAGAGGAGCTAGGAGACAGCTGGGCATGGTGCATGGCTGATGTTGCCATGCTGCTGTCAGCCATGCTGTGTGGCATCAGACAGTCTCCTCAGGTTCATCTGTCATGTTCAGTTGCAGTGCTGGGGAGAAGCTTACCCAGCTGGCTTCATTAATCACTGCTGCTCCAGCAAACTGTGGGAAGCAGGAAAGATCTGGGACCTCTGTAAGCCAAAATTTCTGTAGGCTGGGAGAATGCAGTAGGGAACTGTTTGTGCACTGGCCGCATTTTTATATTCTTCGGTAGGCTTTCTCTGTTGACCACTACTGGAGATGGTTATTTGCTCTGACTTGGTGTGATCATTCTTGTGCTGAGGAATGACCAAGTAAACTGCTCCTCCAGTGAGGAATACAAGCATTATGAGCACACAGTAAGGAGTTGAGGAGAATTAGGTAGCTGTTGGAGACTTTGGACTTGTTGGAAGCATAGGAGGACTTATGGTTAAGCGGATCTACCCGAATTTGGGTATAGATGATTGTAAAATGGGTAGCAGTGAGGGACAAAGATTGCTTTCTGGCTTTTTCCCCTGCCCTAGCCCTCTTCCCCTTTGCTTTGCAGAGACTGTGTTGTTCTGGGTCACTAGGCAGGTGATAAGTACTCCTTTGTCTGTGTGGTATACACATTCACTAATGCAGAGCAACACTATGCACAAAAGAAGAGGAAGCACCGACTTTGGGATTTTAAACATATCAGAGGCTTCTCATGGGCACAAGATTTGTGGACCACTGTCGCCAGGTATTTTTCTGAGTGGATCTTCTGTTGAGTCAAATCTCACTGCAAAAGCAAATGGAGAAAACAAATGCAGAGATTTTCATGAAATCAGTTTGAGCTGTTCTGAGGAATCCAACTAGAAACCAGAATTTGATTTTTGAAGGGGTCCAGTTGGTTTTCCCTGTTTGAAAATCATAGACAGGAAATACAAAATACAGGGAAAGAGCTACATAGTCTGTTTGGTCTAGATTAGGCTTATGATAGAGTTGAGGAAATGCAATGCTTGTACTTGCATGAATAGGGAATGTGCTGGATTGTGATCTGCATGGTGGAAAGGAACATGCCTATCTGGGTAAGCTTTCTTTTGACTGATTATTTTTCATGATTCGGTAAAGACAACTGGATACTTGACTGCATTACTTGCAGTTATAGCAAGTATAAACCCCATTGTGTGTCCATTTTGGATTCTAGAGTAAGTAGTCTTTGACAGTAACTCAGTCTTCCCGTGAATATTTTCTAGAGATTGAGACAGATGTGTCTTAACCATATTGCATTACTTCTCTGGTTTTGCTGGAACAGTGTTGGATCAGGTTAGATAAAATATCTGAGCTGCTAAGACAAAAATCTGTCAAGGATGGTTTAAATATATTTTTATTGTGTTGCAGGGCACAAGCATGGACTTACTTAAGCATTACATTTCTGTAATTTTATGAAGCAGAACGTGTGCTAAAGAGAACTTCTTCCTAAACCCGCAAGTCATTACTGTGCCTTGTTGCAGCCCCCTGGCAAATGTGTTTACTCCTGAAAGCTTGCTGATGAGAAGGGAAGGTCTGTTAGGTCAGCCACCAATTCCTAAGCAGCTCTGTCCTGGCCTTAATTTTGGTGCTGAGGGAGTAGAGGTGATATGTACAAACATACATATCCCATCTGGGATTGGACCTGGGGAGGGACCATGGGCAGCAGCAGAACATGTCTGGGTGGAAGTCTCCACAAAGAAGATGATGGTACACAGTTTGTTGAAAGCTTCAACTCTGTTTTTGTAGGGTGTCAACAGGAATCCTCTGTCAGAATTTGTGTCATTTTATTGCGTCACCAAAAAACCTGATTACTAATTATCCCGTGACTGATGCTATCAACACCTTTGCTCTCCATTTGGAAGAAGATGGCATAGTGCATTTTGAAGGCTTCATCACATCCTAAGAACTCAAGAAAATCAGATGCCATTAGCAGGAAGTGCTAAAATTATAAATTATAAATTATAAACCCAGACAATCAGACCCATTCTTTACAGAACAGAAATCTACCCTTGAAATATATTGAAATACCTTGGTTGTCAGTATTTTGATAAAGGGTTTTATCCCCTTTTCTTTTCATAAAGGGAGGCTATTCAGGTAATCACAGACAGTGAATAGATTTCAGAGTCTGTGTAAACAGAAAACTATGAATTTGGACTCCATTTTCCCTAGAGCATTTGGATCCCTGTAAACTCTTTCTCTCTGTTACAGTTGAACCATGCTCTTTGCAGTACAGATCTTCAAGGATTCCATTACAGCCGTTTTGGAAGGGGAGCTGGTATTTGATTTGCTTCTTGTGGCAGGAGTTTGGAGAAGGATTTCTATGGGAGAGTGGTGAAGAAAGGGCATTTCAGGCCTAGGTCCTGGAGAGAAGCCAGAAGATAGATAAGGTGACCTCTCTTTACCCTGTTGTCTGTGATGCTATGCATGTACTAGGTTTTGAGCTCCCTTGCAGGGTAC
The DNA here is from genome assembly GCF_013368605.1 of Nyctibius grandis. Classification (NCBI taxonomy): domain Eukaryota; kingdom Metazoa; phylum Chordata; class Aves; order Nyctibiiformes; family Nyctibiidae; genus Nyctibius; species Nyctibius grandis. Next base: position 9,168,190 of record NC_090658.1, read on the forward strand.
CAGCACTTCCAAGCTATTGTTAAGCTGGAAGCTGAAACATGATTCTTCTGCCAAAACTCTGACTCTGTCCCATTCTGCAGGGGCCTGGGTGCTGAAAGATGACACACACGCCTAATTTAAACTATCTGATTTCAAAGTTGAGAAATGATGTTAGACTGCATGAAAAACATTTCCCTATGATAGTTGCATAGCTTTCCCACTGCAAATGTGTAAATGCTTCAAAACAAAAATATACTTTGAAAAAATGGTTTGCACTGTCAGTATTTCTTGTTAGAAATTCTCAGGAATATCCCAGCTGTAAGTGCTGACAGATATAATCCTCCTTGTTTTACAGCAGCAGATGAAATTGTTGCAGTTCTAACACACAACAGAGGCTTCATGATATGACTGGAAGTCAGGTGTCTGCAGGGGACTTTTAATAAACTTGGTCCTGGCAGTGAAGTTTGCCTGTGGCTTTGGGCCCTTTACTTAATCCCTCTGACTCAGTTTCCTCGTCTGCAAGGCAAACCTCAGAATACCCTCAGTGAATGCCATGAGCAAAGTCAACAGTTACCCACAGTTATTTCCTTGTTTAAATACAGGAAGATGGCCAGACTTCTGAACCACCACCATGTGGTTCCTTTTCACAAGTTTTTCAGCTTTCAGCTGAAGAATAGATACAATGTCTCACACATTTATTTGAATTGGTACTTTGAATCTTTCTGATTTTTAAGATGCATTCAGCTTATAATGAGTCTTCTTTCTGATAAAAGCATTTGGACTATCCCAAACATACCTACCTTTCCTTCACACTTAACATGCTGTGTTACAGCCCTGCTCATAGACTGCCTTTTCTTGGCCCAGTACAGAGACCGCCCGCGTAGCTGTGGCTGAGATTTTCAAAAAGGCGGTGGTCAAGTACTGAATTCCTGTGGGACATGGCAATGTTCTTCAGACTCCCCTGAAAATCTTAGCCTAAGGGCCTAGCTCAGGAAACAAAACCAAAAAAAGCCACATTTCCACTATGTGGCAGATCAGTGCGGGGTTATTCTCTCTACTGGGTATCTCAAGTCTGATTTCCTGCTTTGCACATGCTGCTCCCATGCTATAGTCCTGGCCAGGTAATCTGCACTCTCTGCAGAGACAAAAGTCTATGCTGAGGGTTCACTGTGAACTGATTCCTCAAACCACCTGCCTTTCCCAACACATTTAGCATTGAAAGCTCTGCTGTGTGCTTTGCTGTGTAAGGTTTTCACCTTTACCAACACTGTTCTGCAGTGGTTTTGATTTACTACCACATCAAAAGATCCAGCTTACTTCAATCACCTCCCATATTTTCTGTGTTATCAGCTCAACTTTGAGTTATTTAATATGAACAGTTTGCTGGATGCTCGATAATAACATGTTGTAGAAACCGTGTGGAATTTGATGGGAACAGGATTGTGCTCATAAAGGAGCCTGACATTTGTTGGTAAAACAAAAGGGGTAAATTTTCTGGGTGCCAGACAATCCATGGTTATACTTACTGTCAACAGCCAGCAGTATGGGACATTGGTTGCATATGCTTAGTGTGTAACTGCAAAATTTCAATACCTGATTTCAACAGAACTTCTAAAATGGAAGGGTAACGGGAGGAAAGGATTTGTTTCATCTTGAAAGGATGTGCGTTGGAGAACAACTTGCATTTTTTAAAAGAAGTGACATTGTGCTGGTTTAACGGAATCTTGCGAGTTTGACCACTTTATGAACATGTGTTGTAAATGATTTATTGGCCTCTTTTAGTTCCATATTGCGAAGTGATATTTGCATTGCATTACCATAGTATTAGATTCCTTGGTGACTTATTAATTCAAAATTGAGGTTAAGACAGCCTTTCTATAAAATAAACAACAACTTACTAAGTTGGAAGTGTCAGGAGAATTCAGTGGGGTAAAGAGAAGTAATTTTTTTAAAAGTCCAAAAGTCCTACGTGGGTGTCAGCATCTAACATTAGTTCCTTCCTTTAAGTGCCTGAGTCACACAGCCCTGTCAACTGACTCTGTGGGCACTCTTATAAAGGCACTCCAACATGGAGGTGCTGAAAAATAGTTTGAAATCAAAACAAAAGCCTGTGGTGTCTTTTCAAGAGCTTGAAAGGCAGCCAGGGACTTTTCAGCAAAGCAGCATGTTACTGTATTGACACCAGACAAATAATCCTGTTGATTGCAACAGGGAAGTCTGTACAGGGCATGCTCCAGAGGTCTGCTCTTTCCGATGTGGTTTAGACACCTCGCAAACTCAATACGCTTTCTTCTCTGGGAATATAATAATCTCTATTAGTTTTTGCTGATTTCTACTGGATAAAATGACCTTTCTTCCTTCTCTGTTGCTAACATCATAAATTTTTACTTTGCACGAGATCATTGGCTCATGACAGCTGCTCACAAAACTACACTGAGCGTTTGTTGGTAGCTGTGCTCCTGTCTGCCTCCTCACCAAGAGGCTTCCTTCACAGATGGTAGGACAATACTAGCAGATCAGCTAAAGGGGAATGGAGAAGACAGGCAATCACATTGCAGCTTGGCACCGCTGTGAAGTGCAACACGTTGCATGTGTCCCTTGCAGAGGGTGAGGTACATCTGCGCTGCCTGTGTCTTGAAGCAAAGGAGAGAGAAGAAATGCTGCATCTGGCGGAAATTTGCTTTTGGGCAGAGGAGCTCAAAGTGCTAGCTCTTACCCTGGAATCAGTCCCCTCGCATGTTGAGAGCAATTGGAGCTTCCTGCTAATTTTGGGGGGCTTGTGTTCAAAGCAGTTATGATGCATTTGGCCACAATGGGAAACAGTTGAGCCTTCTGCATGTACCCAACATATGTTTTCCAATTATTTTGTTACCGGTGTGTAGAAACTGCCATTTTGGCCTAACTCTTGGAAATTTTGGGCTGCTTAAACTTGACCCTGGTTGTCATGGGTAGAACCACTGGTGCCAGTGTGATTCTTAGCCCAAGTAGGAATTGCTTCAAAGATCTTCTGGGTTTGTCTCTTTTACATTGACAAACAGAGTTGTGTCAAACTGTGTCAAAGTCAGTCCATACAGCTGTTTTGCTGGTTACATCATATTTAGCTGCAGAGGTGCATGACGATACTCTTTGCTGTAGAATGGGAATGCTTGATTTTACAAAGAAGAAACAGGATGATTTCCTGTTTTGAGACACTCTGAGGATTAATAGGGCTGTCAAGATCCATAATCGGCGGCTTAGCAGAGCTGATACATGAAAGGACTGCAGTGGTATGTGAACCACCTTGGGGCTTGAAACTATTTCTGTAGTTCAGTCCCAGAGAGCTGAGTGAACATGAACTCAGAATTCAATTACTTCCTCATCAGCTCCAATAGAGATCCATCTGCATGCCAGGAGAAACCATTGCTGAGCAAGAACATAATGCTGCCCTTGTGGGGACCCCATAGCAGGACACACTTGTGTCCTCCAAAGTCTGCACGTTTGGCTGGAAAATGTCCGAGATTTACGTCTACCTCACGCCAAATCTGTAGCTCTCAGCTGTATGTCACGCAAGATTTTTGATGGCTTTTTTTTCATACTTTCTAGAGACTTGGGGCCACATCCTGGTCTGATGCAAACTGAGGGAAGAAACCTCTCCTCTTCAATAAAGTAGAAGCATGCCCTGGGGAATTTTCAGGGTGAAAGGACAAAGGGTAAAGCAGGATGGATGTTTCTGAGTTCTTTTTTTTTTTCAGAAAGCAGTTTTAGCCACTTGGGGGTGAAATCTTTACTCAGGCAAGATTTCCTATTTACCTGTCCTTGGATGGAGGAGAAAAAAAAAAGAAAAATTATCTACAGATAGCTAATAGTCTTCCCTACAATGACTTCCAGTTTATCAGCTGGAAGAAAAACTGTAGACTGCTTTTATAGCATTGTAGGAGATTAATAATGTCTATGTCATCCTTTTAGACACAGCGTGTAGCAAGCAGAGATAGCAGTGGTTTACTTTGCGGCTATAACTCTTCCATAGGCTGCGGGGAAGGGAGGGGTGTCCTGCTTCTGAATTTCACAAGACGCAGCCCTAAAACTGCTGCATCTCTGACTTCTTCAGTACAGTAAGCTGAAGCAAGAACCTTTCAGTGAAAAGGAATCTTCTACATATTTTGAATGTTTAGTAGTATTTCATTTAAACAGTCTCCTTCCTCTGTTTCTTTTGCTTGATGCGTTCCCTCTTGTGTATCCTTTCTTGGTTCCTGTGAGTGGATGAAAGCCCAGCCTGCTAGTCTTTGGTGGGAGACTTGCCAGAGGAAACAGTAAGCCAGTGATTTGTATAGCGAAACTCCAGTCTGGGTATGCTTTTCCCAGTGGCACTGGGAAGCTGAAGGACACTGGCACAATGAAACTTTCCCAGGCTGGTCCTTCAGTCCAGGTCCTGTCAGCCCCAAAGGTTCACATCCCATCCTTTGGCTGCAGGTAGCTCCTATGGCTTTCAGTATAAGCATACAACAGGACTTCAAAAAGTTATTGTTAATCATTTACCCACAAACATTTCAAATGAAACCGCAGTCCAGCTGTAAAGGTTTCCGATTTCCTGAGATGGGCTAGTGAATCTGAAAGGTGCTGCCTTGGATCTGTTTTTCTTTTGGCTCTCCTTTCACCCTGAATTTTATTTGTATTTCCCCCTGTGGTGCTGACAGGGTAATAATATTGTAACATTGTCACATCTGGTTAGGGAGAGGGGCAGGAGGAGGAGGAAATGAGGAACTCTCTTCTGAACTAACCTCAACTCGGCTCTATAAACAAATGAACACAGGAAACTCTGCAGCGAGTGGGCCACAGCCTCCCTCCTTTCTGCAGGGGGATGTCTTGCATTTTTTGCACACCCAGTGCTCTCATTAACTTCAGTGAACCCCAGAGACCCTGGCACATGAAGATCCAGAAAGTTGGTGCTAATGCAACCTTTCCTCTACTGTCTTTTTTTTTCCCCACTGAAGTCAGTGGGAGACTTGCATGTTCAAGAATGTCTGTTTCTATGTGAACATCGGGAGGTATTTCCCTTTTGCAATCTCTCAGGTCACTCATTTGTACCCCGGCAGGGGCAGGCTTCCAGGAGACCTGTGGGACTGGGGTTCTCGGCATAAAACAAGCAAGATGAGACAACAGTAATTTTTTTTTTTTAATGAAGAAAAAAAATCTGTGAGCAACGGTAAAATTTTCAAGAATGATCACTAATTATTATTTGCCGTGTGCTTAAATCAACTTTGAAAATAAGACAGAAGTTTCCGAAGTGCCAAAATGAAGCCTCAAGTTTTGCTGTAAGTACCCAGGCCTTGTAAGTGAGATAACCTTTGCTTTCAAAGCTGCAAAAAGACATCAGAGTGAAAAAGTTTTTTCTTCCTGACAACAAAAAGGGATAAAAAAAAAGAAGTATCAGAACCCTTTTTCCCACTCTTTCCCATTCTTGGGACTCAGTGACATCTGCTATTGCCTGCTTGTATGACCCTTCTTGCTCCACAGTTGGGTAAAACCCTTCTGTGAAGTGCAACATGATTCCAAGCCTATTTTTGGCCCTGCTAATCTTGAAAATGCAGCTTCATGACACGGAGCCTGAGCTGGCCCGCCAGATCTGTGATTCTGCTGGCAGCTTGAGTTCAGTCCCTCTGAGCTCTGTTGCCAGGCTTCCATTTAGTCAAGTGGAAGTTCAGGCTGTGTGATGTTAGCAAGCAAGTTTTCCTATCTGAGCAGCTCTTCATCTTCTTGATGGATATTTTTGTGTGTGTGTTCATATTAAGCATGAGTGCAGCAGATCTGGTCTCTTTTTTTTTTTTTCCCCTCTTCTCCACCCCCTGTCCCAGCTCCCCTTCTGCTGTGGTTGGGAACCCCTTTATGGCAGCTTCTTTGTCTTTGCAGATGTAGCATGGTTATGTAGTAAGATGAAATGCCTCTGCTGTTGGGGAGCCAGCCCAGCTGGGTGGGATCAGGTTACTGATGGCATGAAAATGCTCTGCTTATATCATCCTCAGGCTGAAGAATTGCATTCAGGTGTTGCACACCAGTTTTGAATAAGTATGAGGGCATGTTGGGAAAGATCTATGAAGCAGCTGGTATTCACCATTCTCCTGTGTTTTTCTCTTGTTTTTCTAGGTTTATTTTTGTTTTTTAGGAGGCTAAACTTTATGCTCTTAAGTCTGAGTAGAGGAAGAGGAGTCTGCAAGGAGGTGAGGGGTTTTCTCATCTTCAGGATTTTATTTTACTCCCTTTCTCCTAAGGAGGATTCTTTCTGTAGCTCCAGCAGAGAGGGGACTGTGGTGATAAGGCACAAAGCTACTTAGAAGTCTGTGTTGAATCTCCTTTGGGCAGACCAAGTACTTGGCCTGGGTCTCTGCTGCGTCCTGGGCTGTGTCAGTGGGGACTGAAAGGAGAGCGTGAGAAGAAATAGTGTGGAGGCATAGGGTTTCTGTGTATGCTTGCTGAAGATTAATGCAGATCTAGGGAATCTGAAGAGTTATGGGCCCAAGACTTTCCTTTTCGGAAGGAAGGAAACTTTGCTTCTCTGTACAGAAAGTTGCAGAGATTCACGGGGGAGATCCCAGAGGTTTGGTCCTGCATTTCATTCATTTAGTTTTTTCCATATTCAGAAAAATGGGTTGTTTTTTTTTTTTTTTCCCCCTCAGAGTTTTTCTGCCAGGACATGTACTACAAATTATGTAGTTTAAAACAGCAACCAAAACAATATATCAATTCAGCAGATAAGGTTCTGTACACAAAGAGCTTTTTGGAACATAGAGAGCCAGTTCAGCCTCCAACATCAAGGAGGCTGAGACTCAGCTGTACTCATGTCATGCTCCATGCATACTCCTAGGTGAAAGGCAATGAGTCCAGGGGTATGACAGGTAATATAATATGATGATAAGTGGGCCTCCAGCTCTGAACAAAGGAACCACTGTGACTTCTCTTGATGCCTGGACAGGTGAGTTATCTGCTGGATTCTTTTGTTAAGAGGTGCTGTATTCCCTGGGAGGACCAGAGACCTTAAGGGTTTAGATTGAAAAAAATATGAAAATGAGGATAGTATTTCCAGTATTACTATGCACTAGGTAAAGATTGTGATTACCCTGGCACCGAGTCTGGGTACTGTCTCTGCAGAGCGATAACTCTTTCAGGCTGTTTACGCTTGCTGGTGGGTTGTGGACTATTACCCTGGCAACTAAGATAGGAACAGTCAGATCTAGCAATATCTTCTGGCAACTGCAGTGGGAGTTATGTGGGCTACCAATTCAGAGCTGAGGCACAATTACTGACAGCGTAACATAGAATCAGAATGTATGAAGTGGTTTAGGCTACGACTTTTGTATTTTGCATGTTCCTGGGGAAATCTTTGCTTTTAGGTTTGCTTTTTACCTGGGGGATTTTTTTTACACACTTAATTTCTTTTAAAAGTCTGACTGTTTAGGATGTACTCTTCATCCTTGCTGTTGGCTCAGTGCTGGTCCCGAATGCCAGGAGCAAAGGCATTAAATATTATATTTGCTAAACAAAACTGACACATTCCAGCTTTCACACAAGGAAGCGACGGCACTCCCGATGCTCTTGAGAGTTAAGAATGATCCATTTTATTGAGCGATATAATGACAGCACTAGCTGAGCAGAGCAGTAATTATTATCTCTAGGACACCCAGGAGAACAATTTTTTAACAGGAAAATAGCGTTTTTCACATATTTCTTTAAATTCTGATATCAGCAGTTCAAGATTTGTCAGGCGTAACTAAAAATAGGAATTGCAGCCAGACGTGTTTCAGGGGACAGATTGTGGAGGCCTATTGAAGTCAGTGGGGTGGGATACAACCCAGTGTAATAGTATGCGAATGTGTCTGTCTATTGGCTTCACTGTGTAGCGAAACCTGGCAGCGCTCAGCAAGTGTATGATGGAGGTCTTGAAAAAAGTAGAAGGGACCATGTTTAACTTGTGTTCAGGCCATTTGGGAGTGGGGGTAGGCGGTCAGGTAGGCTTCATTTTTTTCCCCCTTGGATTTTCAAGAAGACAAGTGGCCTGACTCCTACCTGCTCTCAGTCTGTGTAGATGGCAATGTCATATGTGAAGTTAAAAAGTTGAAGAAAAGTTGAGAGGCAGCAAGTTTCTTGGAGCGTGTACTGTTTTACATCAGGAGGTGTGAAGATACGTCAGCTTTGCTTACAAGGATGTTGCAAGACCTAATCTTTAATATTTTGTGATGCTGACAAAGTAGCAAGTACAGGCAAAATACTAGCAGCCAGGAGAGCAGAAAAGGCCATTCAGCTCTTTTCTTGTAACTGTAAACAAACAAAATAAACCAAAGCCACAATAAGGTCAGGAGACTTGAGTTCATCCTTTAGCTGCATGTCTGAGGTTTTCTTCTTTCTTAATACATTGTGAACATCCTCACTGATCGTATTGACTGAGGAACAGGACAGAACTGTGCAGGACTCTGCTCATTAAGTGATCATCCTACAAACAGAGTTGGCTGCACAGTCTTTCCTGATGCTGTTAGATCAGACATTTGAACTCAGTCCTAATGGGGTATAAAATATTTTTATAGAAATAAATATTAAGTTGGGTATTTTCCTGGGAGTACAGAGTCCCTTTAAGACTTGTGTGGGTGGAGTATGACATAATGTATGAATTCTTACGTTATTTTCTCCATAAAACAAAAAAACCTTAGAAAACTATATTGGTCAGATCCTCACCTTATGTAACTGGCCTTTCTGAATGAGCTTCACTAGGGCTAAGGCAGTTCACAGTAAGTCAGTGTCTGGCTTTATATTAGCATGTCCTGCATTACTTAGACATTCTTTCCTAAATTCAGCCAGTTGGCTTTTTACCCGTTGTGGTTATTTTTGCCCTTTGTCCCTAAAGGCTGCCTTGTCTGAGAGCCAAAGTCCAGGTATATTCTTGGGAGTCAGCTGCGTGCCAGATCTTCGGGCAGCATTACACACCAAACTGGGCAAATGGAGCTCCAACTGCTCCTTCGCCACCATGGAAAATCTCCTGCTTGATGACACAATTCCTTCATCCCCTAGATTTACACATCGTTAGAAACCCAGACCTGCTCCCAGGTTTTCAAAAGCTTGTTAGCTCTTAAAGCATGAAGAGTGCAGCCTAATTTGCCAGTGGGAAGGCTTGGGGAAAGCAACGTGACACACAGAGTTTCTTTTATCCAGCCTTTCAAAGTGAAGGTAAATAATGGGACTAGGACTTCAGGAGAAAAAAAGAGAAAGGAAAAGAAAAAGCATTGGCACAGAAACACAATTTTAGTAAATAGCAGTGGTGCTAATTTCTGGCAAAACAGTTAAGTCAGTATGGAAACAATTAATGCCACTGTACCCATGTAACACAAGTTAAGATAGCTGATGTTTCAGGATAAAGTTCTTCATCAGGCATTGGTTTATTTTATTAGCATTCATAGTGCTCTGTGGTGTGATTACTTCTGATGCCTTGTGACAAGCGTAATGAGAAAATGCATGGCCAAACCCAGACCTGGCGCTGGACCCGCTTACACGGCTCTGAATTTGGAGTGTAATGTAACACATGTGAAGGCATAAACCTTTCCTGAAGGAACACAGATTCCACCTCAACCCCTGGCCCCGCTGAGGTTATTCCCTACGTACAGATTTATTGGTAAAGCACCGCTGAAACTTTGTCTCATCTTTTAAAACTTGCCCTGCAAATAATATGCTGAAAAGTCTGAGGTTCCCATATTGTCTGAACCGTTCTTTATTGTGTGAACGGCCTGGTTTTGCTGACTAAAAGACCAAATGCTTTGCAGCCAGATGGTATTGATTCTTTACAGTTGTGTTCATACATCAGATGTAGATATTGTATTCCACTTCCCATTACATCTGAAAATGACTGGGTCTAATTGACAATATGGCGTCCACATTGAGATGTTTGCTTTGTGAAAACTGGCCGGTGCTCAGAATTATTTTGTATTATTAACTCCTGTACATTGCCCCCGCTGTTTGATCAGTCTGTTTCTCTTTGTTCTAAGCCATATGTGTTTTCAAAACTAATACTTATACACCTTTCAAGGCCTCTGATTGTCGTACAAAAGACGATAAATCTAGGGGATCTAACTATATCCTGGAGCATACAGCCTAATGAGAAAAATAAGTTCAGAACACCATACTTTGGTGTTCTGATATTCTATCTCCTAGCTTTCAAATTCAGACAAAAGAGAAAGAAAAGGATCAGCTGTGATGAAGCATTAACTGCATGAATAGCAAGTCTAAATTTTATATTCCCAAGTGAGACTGTATTTAACAAGGACACTTCCATTGCTTCTGGGTTTCTCATTGGGTTTTCGGACATTTTCTGTAGGTGGCAAACATCCACTCTGTTTGCAAGAGGAGAAAGAACAGTGGGAGTGGTGTTTTGTTGTTCAGGGGTTTTTTTTTTTTCCTTTTTTTTGTTTTTCTTTTTAAAAGGCCCTCGAAGGCTTTTTGACTGCAATCTCTGTAGAAGAAGTAGAGAGAAAGGAACAATTCTGAGTTAACAGTGAATGTACCCCAGATTTTCTTGAACCCTGGTATAGTTATGATGTGGGAATGACTTAAGGGGAGAAGAGGGGAACAAGCTGCAAGTGACTTGAAAAATTGCCCTTTCCTCCCATCCCCAGGTCTGTAATCTGGAAGAAGGGTCTGGGGGGCTCCACAGCTGTGCGAACTGATGACAGGTGTGAAATTGCCCCAGACCAAAATAAACAGTGGCTGGCAGGGCCTCTCTGGAAATGAAGATGGCAGTATATCTCTGTGTCTTTTCTATTTACATGTGTGCCACATGAGTCCCCAAAGGGCAGGTGGCTGCCCTCCGATAGCTGCAAATGAGCGGAAGAACCTCAAGTGTAAAGGCACAGCCATAACAGCATCAAGGTAAGAGCAACTCCACCAAAAATACAGCATCAAGGATAAATGTGTCCTGTCAGGGCCGGGACTGTTACCTGGGAAGAGAGAGTTCTAGGTCTAGGAGGCCGTAGTGAGCTGAATCTTCCTGTGGCATCAGCTGAAAGGTGCTTTGGCTAAGGGGGAAAAGGTGAATGCCTCGCTCCTGACCAGACTAGAGGTGCTCCATCTTACTGTTCCCCATTGATTTTTAATCCTCATCCCTGAGATGAAACACAAAATGATGCCCTTGTTGGGAAGGGGGCAGTTGAACACTGATGTGAAGAGTGACTCAACTGATATTCAAATTGACTGTAAGAGCTCGCCTTCCCTGAAAGGAGACCAATGTTTCTTTTTCTTATTTTTTTTTGTTTGTTTGTTTGTTTAACCAGATAAACTAATTTTAGACTGTCATAGATTCTGCTGCTTTCAGTGCCTTTATATCAAGGCACAACTGGAGATGATAAATAGCACAGGTTCATGAATAGCACATAGAAGGCGGCTCAGACTTGACTTTTTTCCTATAAACCTGTGGAATCTCAGATTCTCTCGGTGTGAGTACTACAGCTTTCTTAGAAAAATGGGATTTAAAAAAATGACTGATAAGATACAATTTGCTTGTCCATTATGAAACAAGAAAAAGTAGTTCTTAATGCAGAGCTGGTGAATATGTTAAATCTGATGTGAAAGGCTTTGCTGTCAAAGGTAAAAATTATTTTTTGCATGCATTTGTGTGCAAGCTGTTACTTTAGTAAGATGTTTTTCATTTAGTAACTGTTTCTGCACAAAGGATTCTGTAACAGAGCAATAAAACAATCTTGCCCATCCATCTTGGGCCGGAAAACCATATTTAACTTTTGTTGGTGGAAATACTGTAAAACCCCAGCTTAAAAACAGTTTGGTGATCTGAGTGAAGCTCTGAATGAGAAGCAGTGAACCTTGGTTACTCCAACATGGGCAGATGCCAGCTAGGAAATAAATCTGAATAACTTCTAGGTACTATTAGTGCATCCATTAATATACTACGTGAGAACCTTCTGTGCTTCAATATATTTACCCTCATCTCACCCCTGTGAGAGGATATATCCTCATTTGTGCAATTGGGGGGTTAAGTTTCAGAACAGCCAAGTGACACCAAATCGCATAGCAAGTCTTATGGGAAGTGCCAGTTTCAAAGTCCTGAGCTAGCTGTGCACTCAGACCTATCCAAATCACTAGAGATCCAAAAGCAAAACTGATCAAAATATAATAGGATAGTACTAGGCATCTTTGGCATTAAGAAGCTGTTATTGTGCCTGGTGGCTGCAAGAATATGTTGACTGTGGATAGTTACATTACAGAAGAGATTACTCCCTGAATTAAGAAATGTAGGGAATACTTCTGCCAGATCTCTTTTTCCAGGGCTAGCCATAATCAAATTCCTTTCTTTACTGTTTTCTGTAACCCCACTAATTGAGATCACCCAAAATGTTACCATGAGCTGAAGTCAACATCAATTAAAAATCCCATTTATATTCCCTATGAAAACACATGGCCTTCAAAAGTGTTTGATTTTCATCGGACCTTCTCATCTGTTTGTCGTTTAAAGTTCAGGCCATTTTCCATATTTCTATCAAATGCTGCCTCACATGGAAGTCTGGCAAATGAGCTTGCAAAGTAACTTATTTGAAGTTATAAATAATCTAATACTTGCCTGAAGTTGACCTCTCCATACAATAATATACAAATTAATGTCTGAAGCTGCGGGACATACAGTTCTCTAGTAGTGCCTTGTTAGTTAAAGGCAGGGTTGCACTTGTACAGTTACAGCACTTGTGTTCATTCCCACTGGTGCAGACTTGGCCTTGAGGTAGGAGGGGGACGGAGAAGGAAATGGGGCAGACTCTGTAATACTGGCAGCTCTTCTAGGCAGGGGATTTGGCTCTGATGTCACTCCAAAGTGCCCTTTGCTTATTTATTTTAAAAAAATGGTAAGCAGGCAAATGCTTTTTTTGCTGTGATTGCTTTTTCACTGTCACATTTGTTCCTTCAAAGTCCATTCACATTAAAGTCTGGGCTTTCTTACGTTTCCTGTTTTGATAGGGAAGTGTTTGGGAACCTGATGGTTCATGGGTGGTTGGAGGGTGGTCTGGGGGCCTGGTAGGGTGCTGGGGCCACCCCCACCACCCCAGAACGGTCTTGGAGGGTTTCAGCTGTCAAGGTGCTATGCATCCAGCGGTTTCTCAGGCATGGACACATCCTTGTGTGCTTTTTGTATTTTTGGGGAGAACAGAATGGAGCAGCCTCAGCCATACTGCACCTCTGTAATGTGAAGCAGGCAAGCCATGCCTGAGTTGTGCTTCCCTGCCACTCATCTGTGACTGAGACATTTGCAGCGTGAGGTTCAGCAGGTTACGGCAACACTTTTTGCCTCCCCTTGCCCTGCCTGAAAAATGAGGACAGTCCTATGTAACCTGTGCTTAATTTTGGTTTTAGCAGCTACCTTTATACTGCTGTGCACAAGTGTCTTTGAGCCTGGCCTTGGGGTCAGACTCAAGCAATCCCAACCACATACTTAATGCCTGAAGTGGGGCTGGTTTGGTGCTATTCAACTGATAAACCTGACAGATGAGAGCCCGGGCTGCGTCCTGCACTTCCAAAGCAGCCTTGCTGTGCAGACCAGCCCAGGTGTCCCGGGCTTGGATCTGCAAATTCGTTGGAGCTCCTTGGGTGCCTCCATTACCCCCTTCCTTTAGTCTGCCAAGGGACCACATTTCATCTTCACCATGGGCAGGTGAGCTTGAAATTGGGGAGCAACTTCAAACCACTTCCCAATAAGCGATGGACATTAGTTATCAGATCTCAGGAGCTCTTTGTATGTCAGGTCACTCTGAGGATGGACCAACTGAGTTACACCAAAGACGTAACAAATAGGAGTGTTTGAGCATAAAGATACTATTCATTGCACATGAAAGTTGCAAAATCTTGTTCCTGAAGCCTTTTCATTTGAATGCTTATCATTGTGACACACTAGACTTGGTTGCACTTCTTTTGCTCTTAGACACACATCTCACGTTGATTACACTTTTAACATACTAGTTAAAGGACCTAAACATTTTTGGAGGTTATTGGCACCTGAAATTAAAGTGTATTGTTATCTCCTCTGTTAGATAGGACTCTGCTAACATGAAGCTCTTGAGCAGAGTTTTCTTTTTTCTTCTTCTAATCAGCTTCAGATGTAAAGTACTGTAAGTGAATGACCATATCTGCTAATTAAATTGAGCCTTGAATGACCAGGTTAGCACTCCAGTTGTCATTATGCTTCCACTTGATGAATTATGTTTCAAGTTATTCTTGAGACTTTCCTAATGGCAATCAGGTTACTGGGACCTTGGCCTTACCGATGCACATGCTCTTGCTTAACTCACATAGGTCACAGAATCACAGAATGTTAGGGATTGGAAGGGACCTCGAAAGATCATCTAGTCCAATCCCCCTGCCGGAGCAGGATTACCTAGATCATGTCACACAGGAACGCGTCCAGGCGGGTTTTGAATGTCTCCAGAGAAGGAGACTCCACAACCTCTCTGGGCAGCCTGTTCCAGTGTTCAGTTACCCTCACTGTAAAGAAGTTTTTCCTCATATTTATGTGGAACCTCCTGTGTTCCAGCTTGTACCTATTGCCCCTTGTCCTGTCAATGGATGTCACTGAGAAGAGCCTGGCTCCATCCTCATGACACTTGCCCTTTACATATTTATAAACATTAATGAGGTCACCCCTCAGTCTCCTCTTCTCTAAGCTAAAGAGACCCAGCTCCCTCAGCCTCTCCTCGTAAGGGAGATGTTCCACTCCCTTAATCATCTTCATGGCTCTCTGCTGGACTCTTTTTAGCAGTTCCCTGTCCTTCTTGAACTGAGGGGCCCACATTGAGTTCAGCACATCTTTTACTTTTGTAGGTTTTTGCACGCAGCTGAGCATTTGGATGAGCCGGTTCTTGGAGAGCAATTCCGTATCGCATATGGTGAAATGCCACGTGCTACCCTCCCAGTCACTGCAGTTACGGACAGCGACAGCATCAGCTCTGCTGTGCACTGCGGGTGTGGAAAATCATTTTAGCGTGGGGCAGCAGAGGTCACTGAAGCCACTTTAAACTGTGCTTTGCATGTTGTGGTGCCTCAGTGACTGGCATTTACATCTCTGGCCAGGAAACTGCGACTCTGAGTTGCGTTGAAAAAATTGGGCCTATGTTTATAGCTAAGAACACCAATACTAAGGAATTGTGTGTTGTTTGAAAACATGGTTTGGGAAAGCTGCTTCCCAGTGCTGGCCATAGTTTTTCATTTCAAGCTATCACGCTATTTTGATCTTGAGAGTAATGCATAAAGAACTGAGAGAGAGCTGTGCTTTGTTTCAAAAAAAAGACCACTAGAGAGCCATGGTATAGTCAGAAACTGTTCCCAGGAGCAGACACCGATGGCTTATATGCCAAGAGAACTAGTCTATTCCCATCAAGAAAAAGGTAGTCCTATCCTGTTTTTAATTTGAAGCCCTACACCTTAAAAACATGTAGTTTTTCTTTGCTGCGGTTTTTAGGGAGCAGATCTATGCATGTATTTTGGTCTTTGGTCTTTGTACATGTATCCTTACTATCTTTTCTAAAATTTGTATGTATATGTAAAGCAGCAGTTGGTCTGCAAACGCTGCTGTATATTTGGTAAGATTAATATAAAGATACTACATACTTACTTATATCCCCAAAATATAAAAAGCTTAATGATGTGGACATTTAGAAATACTACATCTACATTTTGGTTTCTTTGCACTTGCCTTCTCATGTGTTTGAATCTTTTGAGTTAATCTTTTTCACACTATTCTTTGAAATAATGAGGATTAGAAGTTAATCAGCTGTCCTTTAAGAATAATCACATGACCTCCAAAACTGGAGGTTTACAAAAGAGCAGCAGATATCACAAGTCTTACAATAATAAACATGAGAATTGACAACAATGAATTTCTTTGACCCAGTGGGAATAATTTAAAGCCAAGTGTTTGTAATGTAGATAAGTCACAAATAGGTAGATGAGCAGACAGAGAACTTGCTAGGCTCTTTGTTGACCACCTGCTATTCTGGGAATCCTGGCTGATAAACAGAGCCATCCCCATCTGTAGATGGGGAGTTATAATTAATTACCTGTGACATAGATAAATTTCTTCTAGGATCTTCTCTTAACCCAGTGGTGCATCTGCATCAAGTCCTCCTTTCCCTCTTTCGATGTGAAGAGTCTATTTATGGACTCAGATTCGTAATTAAATGTTTCATTTGCAAAAAGAATGGTTCCCAGGAAAATGTGAGCTCTGTTTCTGCGCTTGTGTTAGGCTTTGTCAGACATTACATAAGAGATTTGCTCATCTTGGCCTGCTGCTCCTGGCTTTTCAGATAATCGTTTGTATTAAGTTTCCAGTGCATGTAGATAATTTAATTTAACATTTTTCTAAATGCCTGCATGCAGGAAAGCTAACCTTATACGAGCATAATTAGAATTATTTATATACTGTAAAAATTTAACTGATTAAGAATTACTGGAAAATGTGATTTTTTTTTTTTTTTTTAAGAATACATTTTGCTGTAATTGAATTAAGTTAAAGCCTTAATTATTTTTCAACTCTTGCCTTGTGCTATCCTTCTCCTACTTGATCATGTCAGTTGCTTTAACTGTCTATAAAGTTCACGTTGGCAGCGATGGCTATCCTCTTTATCGCTTTGTTTCAATGGGTTGTTACTCCAGAGCCCCAAAGTTCTAATAAATTGTGTTAACAGGCTTAAAAACTTGGGTGAATAATGTCTTCAGGTTACTGATGCTAATGTAGACTTCCATTTAGAGAGCTATGAAATAAACAGAACCGCAGTCCTTGTTGCTCTAGATACCATTTATACTATTAACCACTGCAATCTGGCTTGCCTGGGAGATAAATGTGATCATTGACGAGCAATTAGGAAACAGTTTTATGGAGATCTGGGCTTTATGTTGTGGGCTAGCAGGGCAGAGAAGCAGCCTATTTTCTGAAGGTCAGAATGTGTCACAAGGGGATGAGCTCACACTGGGGGGAGCAGGGAACAAACACATTTTTAATTAATGTATTTTGGTGGTGTGGGGAAGAGAGGAGGCAGAAGGTTCTTCTTTGGTGATGCAAGATTGATGACACTTGACCACAGATGTTTTGATGCCTGAAGGCTGTTCACAGGCAGGTTTATTTTTATTTGTGTGTATTTATATTTAAAAAAAGGGTAAAAATGACTGCTTAGTCTTGATTTCAAGGAAAAATAACATTCTGGTGGTAACGCAGTATCGTCTGCATGCTTGCCTGCCTTTAGGTGTGTTCCAATATATGCCATGAAGACACAGAAAGAAACAAAAAAAAACCTCCAGGCTGCTTGTTTGGCAGTTTACATCATTTTTAAGTTGAATAAGTATGGAAGTATTAAAGGCAAAAACGCTGTGTAATGAGCAGTCATCCTCTGCTCCAGGAATGAAAAACCAGAAGAATAATGTAGTATCAAAGCTTACCTTTGCTGCTCTGCATAGAAATGTAAAGGACAGGTTTAATGCCACACTCAGTATGGTGAAAGGCTTGGAATAAAATGAGATCAGCCTGTCGTAGCTTCAGTTTTGGATCAAGCCAAGCCTCAGCTGTGGGCCTCCAGAAGCTCAGGAAAATACTTTTGTTGAGGCACTTAAATGTGATGTAACATGCATGGTATAAGCACCTAGAATGCAGGTGAAGATATGGTGTTAAATACTTCAAGACTGGCTGAAACCCTGAAGGAGTCTGTTTTGCTCTCCCATCCAAAATGTGTGTTAGCACTTAGTATCTACAGCTAAATCAGAGAAGGTTCTCATTAACCGTGTAAATGCCTGACCCTGCTTTGAGTCTTGCTAAGTTCTTGGCCTTTTTGACATCCTGTGACAATAAGTTTTTTGTACAATTATAAGTTGCACAGAAAAAATCTGCTCTTTTTCAGTTTTGAATTTTCTCACTTCTAATGTTATGATGTGTCTCCTTGCTTGTGAGTCAGAAGGCAGAACGAGGACAGAAGCTTCAGGCTTTTTCACAATGTTGTTTCCTATTAGGCTTTTGTGGTATCTTCTCTGCTATTTTGTCTCTTCTGGCCTAACTGTCTGAGGCTTTTTGGGCACCACTTAGCATTGTTACCTGGAGATGCGTGGATCGCTGCGTGAATTATAGTCCATTCTCTTTTGAGGAACTATTTTCTTGGAGAGAAACCATTGGGTTGTGCCTTTTTTCCTGCAAGGTGCCATGCAAGCCTCATGCTTGAACCTTGGACTCAGACGCCTGAGTGAGCCAGTGGCCATCAGGCTGGCCTCTTTGGGTGTTTAAATCTGAACACTGATCCTACATCTCAGAAATTTTTAGCATTTGACAGTTCATCTATGGGTGGGCTAGACAAAAACGAAATGTGATCACGGCAGCCTGTATGCAGAATAAATTGTTTTAATCCACTGTATTCTGTAGCAGGCAGCAATCCTTTGATTTACATGAACAGAAGAAATGGGACAACTGGGCTGGCGCGAAGCTTGGAGAGCTGTGCCAGTAACAAGCCTGACTTCTCTGAAACCAGATCCTGCCCTGACCCTGATTAATTACTCAAGAGTTGTTCACACAACCGAATTCCTGCTGTCAGTGCGTCCTGCGCTGCCTGCCAGGTCTGCCAATGAAAATAGAGCAGTTGTAATCCCTGTGAATTATCCCTGTGGCTGGATGTAGTGTCCTATCAAATGATTATCATGTGATAGGGCTCCTAGTGCTTTCCAGCTCCTCTGGTTCCCCTGATGAAATATTAATATGCTTTTAGCATTTATGGTTATTATTCTTGCGTGCTATACTTCAGGCATATCTCTCTCTGCAGCCATCATGTACTTCATAGAGCCAAAATACCCTGTATAGGAGAACAGATCTTTCTGTCTTCCAAGACAGACTTATAATGAATGGCCTTAGTTGAATCATTATGCTAAGTAACCAGCAGTGCTTTAAATACACTAACATGGGCTGCAGTAAGTGTAATGCAGTATGAAGTACACAGCTTTTCCCAGAAGAATTGTTTCTTTCATCTCCAAGTTAGTAAGCAGAGACTGAGGACCTGCTGTAGGCCTGGCTTGCATGTTAACTTGCCATGAACAGCCCATGGCAGCTGTACCGTGGCAGGGTGGGGGCTGGCTACAGACTGCTGGGCGTGAGAACTGAGAGGCAGTGAGACACATCCTTCAGATACATAAGGAAGCAAGGGGTTAGATTTACTTAAGTGATGCAGTTCTGATATCCAGCAGATATATTAAGTCCAATTCCAAGCTTTTTAAAATCTCAGATTCCTTTCCTCTCCAAAATTCTCTGAAGCTCCTTAAGAAGAATGAAGCAGGTTTATTTGATTCTGCTCTTGTGCTTGGACTTGTAATGTTCACACTTTCAAATTTTCTTCCTTAAAGGGTGAGAGATGCACATTTTAAAAAAAAAAAAAAGGGAGATGTTACTTTCTGATGATCACCTGCTTTCAAGAGCTTGAAATGAAAGTGAAGAACAAAACACAAGTGTTAGGAGACCTGCAATAGAACCTACAGGCTGGCAACATTTTTATGAATGAGTGAATCCAGGCTTTTCTCAGCAAGGAACTTGCTCAGGAGAGTGATTCCTTGTACACAGGTATTTGGCTGTGCAGGTTTTAGCTCTTGCCAGCTTTTTTGGAAAACATATTAGCTGCCTTGATGTCTGAAATTCCCTGGGGACTACCCAGAGAGCTCTTAAAGTGGCACTGTTTTGCTAATTAGTAAGGCCAACTGTTGTCTGGCTGAATTGTCTGCATTAACAACGGGCTCCCTCTGCCTCCCCTCTTCCAGTTTTAATTCTGATGCTAACAGAGCACACTGTGATTATGCTAATAATTCTGGCTTTCATACATAAGGACATATGTGAGGTGTGCTGCGTTTCCTGATTGTTTCATTCTAGTCTTGCTGGTCCATGTACAATATTCATAGGTTTTATTCTTTCTGTAAAGAAAGGTCAGCCTAGTTGGCACTGCTGCAGCAGGCATTTCAGGGACAGAGAGCAAACAAAAAATGACAGCTTTAGCTTTAATTGTTACTGTGTAGCTAGGGTACTGATATAGCCATTCATGAAATGGCGTTTGAGCACCTCATGGTCAGTGTTGTAACCTCGCTACCTCTTTATTGCATAGAGGAGACCATCATATGGGTGGAGAATTGAAGTACAAAGTGTCAAGTGGTTTGCTAGAGATTACTAGGGAAAAAAAATCTGTGGCAGAGAAGACATTGAGCAGCTATCAGGTGCCAGGTAAGAGCCTATTACACGGGCTTTCTCCTCCTGGCTGGGAATGTGCCAGGAGGCATGTCAGTAAAACCATCTTTTCTGAGGGCAGAAGACAAATTTCTCCCTGAGAAACTGGAGCTGTGATTGAACTTCACAGGAGAGAAAGGTAACTTCTTTCCCCAAAATAGAGAAACCAAAAGACAGAGGCTCTCTGCTGCAGAAATCTGTCTGAGACATAGGTCTTGTACTTTTAGTGCATTTTTCCCCCCTTCAGTAAATGGTGAAGTCATAGGTTTGTAGAGTATTAAGTACATGGTTGTATGTTGCTATAATGAATATACAGCAGAGTAAACATGACTGACGTAGGATTTTTTTTATTGCCGTGTTAATTTTGAGTCCAACTATCAAAAATAACCTCACCGTGATTGGACACATCTGCCTACACTGAGCTGTTTTCCTGCAAACTGGGTGAAGTCCAGGCTCTGGTGTGTGGCACTGGTACCACACTGAATCTTTGCAACATCATAATTGCACTGCAGAGCATAGCTTTTTGCCGGAAGGAAAAAAAAAGTGACATAATGTATTGAAACGCGTGCTGCTGGGACTCGTTCTGCAGCTGTGTGCATAGGCACAGGGTAAGGAAAGGAACACAGCTGCAAGAAGATGATTTGACATGAAACAGGACCAGGGCTGAGACAGACCACCAAGATTTTGGGTCATTGTATATTATATAGGTCCAAGCAGTGACTTCCACCTTTAGTGGGCACAGTGCTGGCTACCTGTAGGAGACCTGGCTTTGTTCCTAGCTTTGGTACTGACTTTTGTGTCCTCTTTGAAATGTACTGTTGCTTTGTGTACATAAAATGTACGTGGTGAGGATTATTGAGAACACTGTGGAATTCCTCTCTGTCATCTCTATTGGACTCATGTCCATAAACAGTGGTTGTCCTGACCCACGAAATTAATACTAATCTTTGCTGTATTGAGATGCAACAGGGTAACCCAAATTAGAGCTCTGGCATTACAACCGGCTTGTGTTGGTTTTGTGGCAATTTAAACCAGATTGTTTGCAAAATAACTGGTTGCTACAGGTTTTGTGTGTAAGTTGCTTTTTTATTTCTTAATATTAGTTAAGGACATAAAAATGAGAAGCCAAAGTATAGGTATTTATTTGATTGACAGTATTGGCTCTGAGAGAAGCCATTTAAATATTATTTACATATTATTTGAAGCCATAATAAGCTATCATGTCAATCCTTAGCCTGGCATTGTTATTAAATGAGTCTTCGACAGGGTAACTCATAATGGTGTTATGCAAATGAAGCACATTTAAAAAACTTTTGTGAGAACATTACTGTACAAGCAAGGTAGCCAAGTTTTCAACATCAGCGACTCTGTCATTTTAAATTTAAAATGCACAGTGTGTATGTATGGCTAATGTCTCTGCAAAGCTCTTTAATAAGGGCCAGACTCAGCAAACGCTGAATATGTAAGTCCCTCCTGATTTAAACAGGTACTTCAGCGTGTAGGATGTCTACTAATGTTGCTTTGCTGAACTCAAACTAACAACTACCCTTGTAGGATGGACAGATAGAAAAAGAAAATATATTTTCTCCTCTCTTTGAAAAACCTTGTCTCTAAGACAGACTTTGGATGTTGAGATGGTAAGAGTTGGATGAAAAGGGGGATAGGGTGTGGTTTAACAAGGAAATGCTGGCAAGCTTTAAGCATTTGTAATGGTGGGAAATGACATTTTTCTGTAAATGGTCTCTGAGCATGTAGTTTTACACCAGTAAATACTGACACAGCTGAGTGATTAGCTCAGCTGGCCATATGGTTTTGGAGAAAATGACTGTGCTCCAAGGCAGGTGCTCAGCTTCCTCACTAAGATACTCACCATCAGAGTTGCGTTGTCTAAGCTCTTGTGTAAAAAGACCTGAGTACAGACACTACAGGATTATGAACCCCCTTTCTCTGTACAAAACATTCAAAGCCACCTGGCTGGCCAAAATACAGCTTCAGCAAAATCTAGCTCGGAGCTGTATAATCGAAGTTAAAAAGGACAGATGGGTACTACTCCTGAGCATTTGATGAGAACGAGACTTCCCAAACACAAAGTGCAAAGCTGCTGCTTTTCTGGGTAAAAACATCAACGGTAAAGAAACATTTAGGAAGCGGAATTGCTGGGCAAAGGTTTCTATTTGGTCCTTGGAAAGCATGGCACGTCCAATGTGCACAGTTTGAAGAACTGAAGGCCTTCTCCCTGGAAAATCTCGGTGTGATACTAGAGACCTTTTGAAGGAAAAGTGAATCTGCTTTTCAGAAGTCTCCTAAGTTTCAGAGTAAACATTTTCTTGCAGATGTTCATGTCAGTGTCCGAGGAGCAAAAGGCTGAGTCCCACCGGAGGTGGGGGAGCTATTCCATCCTTTCTTTTCACTGTCTAGAGGGAGCCTTAAAGGCTTCATGGGAGCCCACAGTACCTTCTTGGAGTCTGTCACTTGAAAAATGACCTTGGTCATAAAATTGTCATATAGAGTTTCCTTTGAGTCCTGGAGTGTCTGAGAAAACATGCTCTCTTTGTCTTCCAGGGCTGTTCCAAGTTTGTAGGACATGTTTTCTGTTCATGTTGTGGTTTGGGGTGGTTGCTCTGTGGACATGTAGCCATGTACAAGAGTTGTGTCTCCCTCTTTCTGCCGCTGCTTCCTTCTCTCTTTTATGAGGGCACATATTCATGCACATGCACTCACCACCGTGGAAAAAAGTGTTGGGAATAGCCTTACTGGCCTAGCCAACATGCTGTCAGCACCATTTGAAGCCAAACTTGCTTAGATTTTTTTTGGCTGTGGAGATTCCTGAAATACAGAAGAAAGCAAAACTAAAAATGTATTTTAACCAAGTGAGGATGCATTCTTTCATTGCAGCCATCCCATGAGGTTTGGCCAGTCGACCAGCATAGGTTTATAAGAGGGATTCCTGAAAGCGGCTGCCAAAAGAGCGGCTTTGGAGTGTCAAGCAAGATCTGGATAAAGCTGCCGTGATATGTCAGCTGCACATTCTGATGGGCACTGATATCATGGGGGGGATCGTAGGGTCTGATACCGACACCTTACTGCTGCCTTGCACTGACTCTAAACGTTCACTTCACAGTCTAAATTCCTGTCCCGTGGGGAGCCTGTGATTCCTTCAGGATGTACCAGACCTAACTTCCAGTTGTGTTGATGATGAAGATCCCGCATCCTTTTGATTTCGTGAGTGTTTGAGTTTAAAATACACCTGGTTTTGTTTTGCTTTCTAACTGAAGCTTGACTGTGTAGGAACAAACAGTAACCAAAATGCATTGTGCATAAAAAGACATCCCCCCCCCCCAAAAAAAAAAAAGCCAAGCAAAACCCCCTTATTTGACACTGCTTTTGATTTCTTCCTGCCCTTACAACCTCCTTTTGATTTCTAATCCAGGTCTGCCAAAAGACTTGGGTTCCAATCAAGGCAGTTCACAGAGCGTTAATAGTCAGATAAATAAATGCAACAGGCAATCAAGCTGCTGTGAGCTAATGGCAGGACACTTGAAAGTGCCGTATTTCAGATAATGGTGTCAGTTTCAGAAAGGCATGCAAACTGGTTTAATCAAATGTTACATTTTATTAAATTCCTGACCATTGGGAAGGAGATTGCATAGGAGAATTTAAAAGATTGGGAGTTTCTGGCTTTATTTCTGCACTGCTGATAAGCAGTAATTTTTGCAGAAGGGGAAGAAGTAATCCTCTGCAATAAAACCATTTTCATAATACCATGGGAATGAGTTATTGCTTGAGGTGAGGCACAGTTTCTAATGGCTGCCTAAGCTTTCATCTCCATCTTTCATGGGCTAGTCAGACATTTTTATAGTGCTGACACAAAAAGAGAGCATTTATGTTGCTTCCATTCTCCATCTGTCAACAGTTAGGTTAAAGTGCCACTACAGGAATACTTTTCATCTGATTTCCATTCCAACGTGGTTCATCAATATACAGTATTTGAGCCATGCCAACTCTCAGGGTCCTAATCACATATTTTTTTATGCACCATTAATGATTAGCAAATAGGAAACAAAAGTCTGTCTTTCTAATGTGAAGAGGCTGGTACTTTCTTTTATTCTGAATTTCACTGATAGACCTCCCTTACAGTTTTCTAAACTATCATGAGTTCATTTTGAATGAATAGTGTGAAAAGTCAAAATATGTTAGGCCAGAGAGGAAGTGGATTTTCATTTTGCTTGCATGAGATACATCCATGAACACCAATAATTGATTCAAATTTGTGCATCAGGTAGGAGCAAAAGCTAAAGAGGGAAGCATTGTAATAAACCTCCTAATCCCTGTTTTACTTACGATTGCTTTCAACTAATGAACCTAGTTTTATTAGTGGCATAGACCGCAAAAAGGTTATTCTGTGGATAAATTTGCAGACCTCCATGAAAAAACTTACTACCTTATTCTGTGCTTAGTGCACATGTAAAGCTGGACAGGGTAGATGTGTTTGCAGCAAACTAAAGCAGATTATAAGGTGCATGGATTTCCAGTTCCTATCTAGTGGCAGCTCTGGTTTTGTCAATAGCTGGAAAAAATGTATGTGTAACGGAAAATAAAACTACAAGGGCAAGAATTATTACCTTTATTTTTAAGGCATGTTTTCTGGGCTTATTTCTGGGATTAGTCTTGTGAATTCCTTTTTTTTTTTTTTTTTTTTTTTTTCCTAGTTGGTCCTTAGTAGCACCCAAACCCAAATATGCCCAAACCCAGCTTCTTTCACTGACAGTGAATAGAACAGAAAAGTTATTCCAGACCACTTCAGTGTGTTCTGCTATGCAAGACAGCGTGTGGCAAGAATATCCTCTCTGTGCTGAGAAAGAGGTGGATGGGGATGGCAAACTTCCTTTAAATAAAAAAAAAATAAAAAAGAAAAGAAAGAAAAGTCAAACTCTGAAGAGGGGGGAAAACAATCTGTTTTTAAAGGAATTTTCCTTCAAGTACCCCCGTCCCTCAGGTATGCAATATTCACTTAGTGTAAATTTCTTTCGGCTTTCTCTCAGATTTTGAGTGCCTCATTTTTCTCTAGCTAATATAGTGCAGTTCATATACTATATTTTATGGGTGACTGGCTTCCAGAGGAAGCTAGGTGTGAAAGACCAGGCAACCATGAAACTGAGTTATATGGAGTAATCGCTACAGGGGAGGAGGAGTGTTTAGTCCTTTCCCTGTGACAGTGAGATGAGGCTTTCACACTACGGGAGTGATCGTAAAGATCCAAAGGAGATATTACTTGATTTTGTTTCAAGTTGTTTCAGTTCATTGGCTGAGATTCTTGGCTTCTGGAAACTTTCTGTTATGTTTCCGAACAATCCTGAGGAAGCTGTTGGCCACTGGAGCGGGTGTTATAACACACGCCTCTGCGCCTGGTTCAAGCTAGGAGATTGTGTGATTAACTTGTTAGCTGTGGTCTTGTGGTCCATGTGTATACAGATGTATCTTGGCTTCACGTAAACAAAAGGCTTTTTTGTCTCAACAAAGTGCAGTTGTGTTGTGTTTCTTGCTGTCAGGGTCTGTGTATTTGTATAATTAGGACTGTCCAGCTGGTGCATGTGATTGTGTTTCTGAGCGCAGTTGAGATCTAGGCCTGAATTTTCACAGAATGAAGAGATCGAATCCAAAATTCCTTGGACTGTTTTTTTATGTCCAGTGCTTCAACTGCCTTTGTACTGTGATAGGGTGATGCAGAGGATCAAAATGTGCATTTATTTGGGGGTTTAAGACGTTTAAGTTGTGCATGTTTTTGCAGGTCTGATCCTACAACTTACTTTCATGCAGCTGGGAACCTTCTTGTTCCCCCAGCCAATCTTTCATTGTTCCCACTAAGCAGGGACCTGAGTGCTATTAGAAACAGGGACAAAAAAATATGAATTTTACGCCTGTTTTATTCATATCTACAGCTTTCTGTCTCTTAGTTGTGCTTCTTCAGTCCTCTTCTCATATTGTTGTCCACCCTCTGTTACCTCCCACAATGATGATTAATGGAATGCTCTACACTTTTTTTTGAACTCTTGGTTTTTCCTCTTAGTTCCTGATTACTTTAATTCTGCCAGACCCTTTTTCATATCCTTTCCTCGTCTGCCTCTAATTTACAGTATATCATTTCTCCTGCTCCGACCCTTCATTTCCATTCCTGTAACGTTCCGTGTTCTTTCTTGGAGCCTGGGCTGAGCACACAGACCAGTTAAAATATACTTTCCAGATTTTAGTAGCCTAATTATTTTATTTTAAATGAAGCCGAGACATCAATCAGACTGTTCTCTAAATCCCAGTCACATCAGCAGCTAAATGAAAATATCAGTTATTCTCTCCCATTCCCAGCCCACTTGCCTTTAAGTGGTATTATCACAGCAAATATTAGGAGTTTAGACATGTCTATAGTCTTTTGTTGAAAAGCTCTTGCAAACAAGGCGAGGGAGATGCATCTGAAATCCTAATATCTCGTGAAATAATAACAATGGGTCTGGCACATGTGAGTGTTCAGACAGGAGGCTGTCAGATCCCGTGAGGTTGAAAGTGAGAAATATTTGAAAGACAAAGAGCAAATCATAGAAATGGCAAGTTTGGAAAGAGGAATTTTTCAGGCCGAGCAGTGCAGGCTCCTGGGGCCAGATCTCAGCTCTGCCACCAGCGTGCTGCTTGGCTCTAGCCAGGGATTTCTGAAGAGCCTCACAGGGCTTGAGCACATCCAGTAATCGGATCCTGTCCTCTCCGACAGCCTCAGCCTTTTCAAAGTCGAGTGCCCAGAGTTGCTGGGGACTTTAATTAGAGCTGTGGATGCTCAGCTCTGCTGAAAAACGGATCCAAAGTGCCTCAGGTTGCTTACTCAAAAAAACGTGTGCCCACATCGGAAGTATTTCCTTTCGGGCCTTCTTGTAAGTTTCTCCCCGGCTTCATTTTTCTTTCCTAGTAATCAGGAGAGATACTGCAGAAACTGAGAGTTATATAGGTGAAAAAGCTGTGTTAAGGAGATGGATGCTTAGCATATAATCAGCTTAGAGACCTCACCTGAGCTTTTGGAGGTCCTCTGTTTTGACTCACTGCAGAAGCATATAATGGATATTAATACACCTTTTGATTTCAGGCGTCTCATTTAAGGCAGATCTCTGGGTCCCTCTGTGACCAGTGGGGAGGGATGCTCTTCCAGAGGCTGACTTGGTGACTTCTAAGTTAGGAACTTTATCTGAATCAGATTTTTCTGATAATTTTTACTGCTCCCAAACCCTCTTTCATATCCTTTCCTGGTCTGTCTGCAGTTTGCAGTACGTTATTTCTCTTACTCTGATCTGTTTTCTCTGTAACCATGAGCACAGAGGAAGTTGGGAACACTAAGACAGGCACTTCAATAGTACCCTCTCTCTAGTGAAAGACAGTAAACTAAGGAGGCAAAATGACAGGGAAGGATGCTGGAGAGGAAGAGGTGATTTGCAGTCAGTCACTTATAGAGTTAGGAGTATAATTGTCTACCCAGGTTTAGTCCAGTGCTTTTTTCCCAGTGGAATATGCTTTCTCTCCTTACAACTGTATAACTTACTGACAGTGTGTACCAGTAGCCAGTCTTACATTAGGGATCCATTTCTATTTTTTTCCAGAGCAAGTTGGGTTTTTTTAATTTATCATGGAAATCAACCAAAAAGTCTGAAGTTTTCATTGCTTCCATTTCCCCTTTAATACATTACTATTTCTGTTTTTATTTTTCCCCTTTTTTCTTCCGCTAAACTCTTAAGGGGGTGAAGAAACATGAGAGGCAATGTTAAGAGCTTTATCAAACTTCTGTCTAATAGTAATGAGATTTGCAATGGGCTTCTAAAGGACGCAGATCAGAACCACTTACCATAATGACACTACAAAGTAATGAAGATTCAAGTGGTTCTTGTTAGATATGAAGCTATCAGAATATCCGAACTTGTCTAATATCCTATTGCTAGAGAAAAGGCGGTCATTGATGCTGGGAAAGGTTTACTTCTATTTTTTGTTTCAAACCCAGGCAAAGCTGCTTGAAGTCTGTGGTGTTTAGATTTGTGGGACTCCAGGTGTGCATGCTGGGGCTCTCCCTCCCATTAAACCTTTAAATAAAAGGTTCTAATAAATTTCCATTAAAATAAGTAGTAACCACATTTAATGACCAGTTTGTTTGAGTGTTAACAGCCTGTGAGCTAACAAACTCGTCATTAACTGGTGCTAACTTCTCCTGACTTGTTTAAATAATCCCTTAACATCAGACCTGTTTGTGTTAGGGTACTAATGTAAAATCTTGGTCTGATGCTTCCCTTTTTTTTTTTTCATTTTTGTTTTTTTTTTTTTTTTTTTTTAAGCTGAGAATATTATTATCCAGTTTGGTCCTTTCTTCTTTGATTGTTCCACTTTTCCCTAGTAGTATTTTCTCTTTGTGCATTAAGATAGTTTTATTTTCTTCTGTGTTTTTTCCAGATTTATCTTAAAATCTCTGCTTGTTCAATGAATTAGGTGACAAACCCCTAGAGGTAAATTCAGCTATGGAACATAAAACTCACAAATCAATGGAGCTGTGGGCTACATCCTGATTGTGTACAGAATTCAAATGAGCTTGGGGAACCCATTTGTGTGCTGCTAGAGGAAGCAGAAATCATGTCCCCAGTCTTGCAGAGATATCAATGCCTTTGTGCAAGTCCAACAGAATGACTTATGTGTAAAATTGCATCACATTTGCAGAACTAGATTCTGTGTATTGTAGGCCTAATTTAGCTGTAGCATTTGTTTTATACCACAAGCTGTCTTGGCTTCATCCTGTGGAAGGAAGAAGAGAGTCAGTTCGGTTCAAATAAAATCTTAAACTTTGGCCAACACTCAGATTAAAGTTGAAATCAGCGACTCTTGAGGTGATAAATTGTGGAAAAGAAGTAGAGAAGGGGAAAGAGTATTTTAAAAGTATTTTTTGTGTTCATTTTCTCTGATGTGATTCCATACTAAAACTGGTAAGTAGGGTGGGCAGCACCTCAGGAAGTTATCTATGTGTCTCCTTACCTCAGAGCAGGATCAACGAAAATTGTGTCACACCTGGCACATCTGTCTAACTTCTTCTTGAAAGATCTCCAGGAGCAGCTGCCCTGTGGCTTTCCTGGGCCTTCTGTTCTTGCGCTTTGCTATTCTTGTTACTGTAAATGCCAGCCTGAAATTTCCTTGCTGCAGTGTAAGCCCACTGGTTGTTATCCTGCTCCAAAGATATAATGACAAATGGTTCCTTCTTCTCTGCAGTAACATACTATGGACTTGAAAATGTTATCACATCTCCCCTGAGTCTTCTGCTCTTTAGGCTAAATAATCCCAGATCTCTGCCTTATCTTCAATTGATCTACATCTTTCTTAAGATACAGCGCTCAAAACTGGACCCAGTATCCAGCTAAGATATATAACCATAGATATGACAGGAAGATTGCTTCAGGTATCTTAGAAGTTATATTTCTGTTTATTAATCCCAGTGCAAAGTATTCCTTTTTTCCAGGAGCATTAGCACGTCCTGCTCAGGATCAGCTGCAGCTTTCTGAAGATATGCTACCCAACAGTTGATCACTACACTTATTTTTGCAGTTAGTTATTCCTGCCTATCTTACACTTGCCCTATTGAATTTCATCTTTCTTTTTTTATTCTCAGTATGTCAGGTTGCTATAAGGGCGCCTATAGTCATGAAATTCCCACTGCAGCTTTGCAGATGCAAAAAATCTGGGTTATTCAGATGTGCATGCATAACTGTGTGTGCTTCCTATAACAAACAGTCTTTTAAGCAGTTTAGTGTCATTCATTGCAGTTTTTACAGCTTAGTTACTGCCTCCCTCAATAGCTAATAAAATAGACTGTAAAACTTCACATTCTGTAGGCCAAAATAGAGGATACTTCTGTTGTTGTGTTTCATTATGAAAATAAGGTTTGCGATTGAGCTGTCCTTCCATCTGTTTGTCTGTGTGCAAGTCCCTCTCTAGTAGCTTTTAAACCTATTACCTCACTAATTTGACACAGGGCAGAGGCCTCACAGGGACTGAGGCTTCCAGGACTTTGGGGAGAACTAGTTGAGTGGATGCCGACGGGGGCTATCGTGGTGGCTGTGGGCCCTGGGGATGGGTGCCAGAGCTGTTGTCCATTGGAAACAAAGCAAGAATCATGCTGAAGGAGCAGTTTGTTTTGTCAGAGATTAATTTTGTGAAATAAAAATCAAAGCCAGGGTTGTTTGTAACACTTTTTGTTTTTTGTTCAAGCATTGAAAGGATGTTTCAAGGTGTTGGCGAGATAGTTGGGTTTTGTGCCATCTTTACAAAGCAGATGTAGGCATTCATGTAGGTAGCCCTGTGATGGATAGAAGTGGTTGATAAAAAATGACCACTTCTAAACTTACAGTGTGATTTTTATACTAAAACCTCAAGTTCTGTCAGGTCTCTCTGTGTACTGTTGGGCCACAAAAAATAGAGGAGCGAGCAGCTCCTTGCATTGCTTTATTTCTTGTCAGTTCTTAACCACGAACCAACGTTAATATGTGCACATTTGAGGAACATTATCTGTGTATGCTTTACAATGGCTGCGTCCAGCAGTTGAAACAAATCCAGTTCAAGTCTCCCGATCGTAAGATGTCATCTGATTTTTCCATTTGCATCCCGTTACTCGCAGTGGGGAGTGCACTGGAAGAAATTCAGCATTTGGATGATCTACTGCTGTACTTTAGTATTGGCAGTTCGGCTATGTACCATCTAAAGCTCTTCTTCAGCAGCAGACTTCCATTGTAAATAAACTGTCCAGCTTAACTGAGATGTCTTGTGAAAATAAACACGGTGCTTAAAGGGCTGCATATGCTTTTTTACAAAGAGGCCACAGATTTGAAACCTGTGCTGCAGATTCTCAAATTCATCTTTAGATAGAGATGATGCATTTCAGCCGTTGGATGATTGCAGGCCCTTTGGGTGCCCTCAAAGCTCTCTTGTAAAAACACTCAAGGACAGCGTGACTCTCCAGAACAGAGAGGCTGGAGTTTTGGCTTTAAGTTTTGTGGACTTTCCATAAAGTAACAATTTCCAAACTGCTGCTTCTTCCAGAAGAGTTAGAAGTGTAAGTTCTTGGGACAGACCAAAGGTCTGAGTCTAACTACTCAGACCAAAAGTACTCGGACAAGTCCAAAAGACCTTGCATATAAAGAAGTAATGTGCTATTCTTGTGCACTCTGGCAGGTCAACTGGAGTTTTCAATTCATTGAGATCAATGAGACTTAATCACCCTGCATCCCCCACCTCAATAATGTAAAATGGAGTGGCTTTAAAAAAATCATCTGTGTTAAAAGCCTTGAGAAAAATCTTGAAAGACGCATCTGAAAATGGAAGATGTGGCAGAACTGTGTCATTTGATAGATTAGTTTCTTCCCTTTTGGTTTGGGCAGTCATCTGGCTTTAAATTATGTAGAGAGGAGTTATTTCTGTTATACAGCTGGGAGCAGAGAGAACTTGCAGTTGCATTTCAGCAAGCTGTTAGATGATACTGGATTAAGAACCTGAAGAGTCTCACTGGAACATGGTTTCATCTAAGTGCATGCTGCCATGCCTTGCTGAATTGAGACCTAAGGACCAGTTTTTTAAAGATATCTGCAGAAGTACCGAAGCAAATCGGGTGCAGAGGGGGTGAACACGGATGCCTAGTTCATGGTTTTATGCTGCTTTCTGTGCTGTCTTACTCCAAGCAGAGTTTTATGGGTGTTGCTCACATATTCTGGGAAAAGGTGACTATATCTCTTTGTCACTGGAAGAGGAGGTGCATGGGAATTACCATTGCTAAAGGCTCATCCCCTGTGGTTGGTTTTATTTTTTTTTTCCTTTTTTTTTTTCTTTCTTGGTTGACAATCCCATCAGTGAATGATTTCTTCATGCCAAACTGTAATGACAGTGACTTGTCTCATTTTACTTAGGGACTGGGGATGGGAAAAGCTGATTCATAACCCCTGTGTAACTTAGGTGAGGAGGAAAATGAGAAAGAAGTTGCTTCCTGTGTAGCTGGTCGGTGGTGGTGGGATAACCGTAAGTGTCGTGCCTTTCCGCAGAGTTTCCGTATTAGTGGTGGCTTGGATTCAGCAGATGTTCAGGCTATTCTGGTCACTCTTCACCTTTGTCTGCAAGGTGCATCAATCACTGTAATTGTAATGGGACGTGGAGCCGGCAACTGAAGGAGAAAAATCAACCCAGTCCTAGGAACAATCTTTCTTGATGAATTCTCCCCCCTAAATCGAAACAATTTGCCGGGTAACCCAGCTGGGGTTCATATGCTTTTGATTACTGTGGGCTATTTAGCTTTACAAAATGACATGCTGCTTAATGGGCTTTTAATGGTTATAGGTTTCTCTCTCTTTTTTTTTTAATGAGCTTCACCAGTTTGTTACTAATGCCCTGTAGAAATCTGGCAAAGGGCCAGATTTTATGTTACAAATTTTCTGGTTTTCATGCGGCATAAGTGCAACCCATGCAGCCAGTGGGGATGTCTGTGTTACCAATCATACTGTAATGCCATTAAATAAAAAGGAAAAAAGAGCTAATTGAGTACCCTGCAGTCCTAATAATGGCATACTCAAAGATGATATAATTAACACTTCGCAGCTGAAGTCTTGCAAGAAGTTCAGTCCGTTGTTCAAACCTCTGAAAGATGGAGTTTCTTAAAGCTCACTGTGTTCCCCTTGGCTACTGCCAGGTTGACATGTCAAGTGAAGGTTATGCCACTGTCAAGGCACAGATGAGGCTATGTCCTCGACAAGGAAACAGGAATTCTCATAACATTTTTCTAAATACAAGGGCATATGCTTTCAGCAATGACTATGCCTCAGCTTTCAAATGGTTCTTCTTAACGGGGTTTCTTTATTTTCAGAGAGTGAATACTTAGCACTTAAGAAAATCATGGTGCTTTTTTTTCTTTTAAGTTGGAGGAGATTCCCATGCTGCAGTCAGTAACTGATGCTGGAAACATGAGCTGATAGTACCAGAGGGTCTTGATGGAAAGTCTGGGCATTGCTTTTGATTTGCAGAAATTTACAGTGAAAGAAGATTTAATTATTTAATCTCTCTTACTGTTTTAATTTGATGGCAAGACAGATCTCTTCATGTTATGTATTCCCTAATAAGGGTAATAATTCTTAATGAACTTACAGTTCTGCCTAAGCTCTCTGTTGAGCCTGGACTGTCAAAACGGCTTGGGCAGAAGCCCTGTCTCTGGTGCCAGTTTTAGGTGGGCCTTAGGCAGAGGCTTTGTACTGTGTTTGCCCGTGGCATGGATATGCCACAGTATATAGGCCAAGCATGCGGTGGCTCTGCCAAATTCTCCATTGTGTCCCAGGAGGTGACGCAGTGGCTGAAGTTCAAGAGGAGCCTTGTTCACATACCTTGCTAGGTCTGAGTGTGATGAGCCATGAGGCACTGCAGTAGTCTTTGGAAGCCAGCCTTGCTCTAATTGTCTTGCTGAAGGGGTCAAGAATCATGCAAAGCTTTGACTCCTTCTCCTCTCAGCTGTAAGGGGCTGTGTTGCTCCCCTGCTCTCAGTCAGTAGCTGGAAAATATTGGGCCACATCCCTAGTCATTGTAAATTGTCAGCACTCCTGCAGAATTGGTGCAATTGTACAAGTTTATACCGAGTGAGTATCTGGACTCTGGCTTCCTTCAGCGAATAGCAAGCTCAGGTACCAGCTGGAGTAGCATCAATGGGAAAAGTAGTGCTGTTTTGGGTCAGAATCCAACCTGCAGGGTGTATGCTTAAAGAAAAAAATATTACTGTGTTGTCCGGAAGAGATGAGGCTGTTTATGTTTTGCTGAGAATAAGAAACTGCATTTCCCTTAATTAGGAAGTGGATGCTCTTACTCAGGAAATGGATGAGAATTTGATAAACTGCCATCCCAGGACAAATACAAAGGAAGTGTAACAAATAATCAAGCAGTTCTTTGGAAGGGAGTAGAAAGTCATAAGAGGATGGGCTTCCAGCTTTATACTTTGAGCCCAGAACATATTTAAGTCAGATTCATGACTTTTAGGACAGACAAAACTCAGCTGACCTCAACTATGTTCATGCTGGAGCCAGTTTTTCTCCTGGACCTTACACTGGACTCAGGTCACATGTGAAGAGATCATGTTGATGGTGCAGCTGGAGTCTCGGCAGGATTTTCCAACCATGACTAACAAGAGTAGCGTCATGGTCTTTTTTTTGGGCCCTCCCTCAGGGGTCTTGTCTAGGATTCTCTGGGCAGCATGGCTCGAATCTTTATAGTTAGTTTCTTTGTATGAAAATTAAAGTGTGTGAAATTTAGTGAAATTCTGAAAAGCCAAAGGTACTCCAGCAATGTGCACTCAACTTTTGGTTAGCAGGGGTAATGGGTAGGCTAGAGCTGGACTAACCTACATAAAGAACAACTGTATGCAGGGCAATATATGTGCAACTTCAGCTATTAGAACATACTTACAGCAATAATGTAACTGAGAAAAGGAATATCGTTGAGACAAACTGCAGAGGTCCAGTATTATTGGCCTGAGCTGGTAAATCTGCATAACCTGGCTGTAAGTGAGCACTGAGAGTGCTTCCAGAGTGATTTCAGCTCATGAGGAACCACCTCCAGCATCTCTACTCTCATGGTCCTCTGTTTGGAGACTTCATCTATGGATAACCAAGAGCTGATTGTACTTACGTTTCTTCCTTACGTGGTTACAAGTTTATTTTCAGTTGACATTGTGAAAAATGAAGTAAAAAAAATCCCAACAAAAAGCAAGTTGATAAAATACCAGTTGAGCCTGCTAGTTTATTGAATGATTGTAGTTGACGCAAATATTTTATTCCCTATTTCCTTTTGCTCTGAGGTCTCAGAACTTCTTTATGATCAAACCAGGACAAATAATAGCATTCTGAAGAATAATGTAAACTCAGATAAATAATCTACAAGTACTTATCTGAATTTTAAAATTACATTAGTTTGTCCCTTTTATATTCACTTCAGAAGAATATTCCTACCAGGAGATGAATTTGGCCAGATATTCCCAGAAACAGCAAATTTAAATGAGTATCAGAAGTTATTCAGAGGGGAGGACATTTCAAATCCTTAGTCTGAGTATCTGCATCCAGTCAAAATTGGTCAAGACTTCCAATGTCAAACATTTGCAAAGATGTGCTACTAACCAGCTGCAGTCAGGGATCTTGACAGAAACTGTTTGAATTACCAGGATATAAATAACAGTAATGTTGAGTGATGTCTCTGTAATCCATCTGTGGACAAATAAAAAAGAGGCATAATTCATGGAGCAAAATCTTTAATTACAGATTGAATTCTATTTAAGGACAAATAGTGACTCTATGATGTATGGGTCTAGAAGCTGGGTCTCAGTGAATTTAGCAGCCATGCTTTAAAACCTTACACCAAGGGTATCCTCTGCACTGTATGTCCCCATCCTTTTCAGAGTGATAAAACAGGATGCTTTATGCTACTACAGTGGCCCCAGCTTGCAGCCTTGTGACATGGCACAAACCTCTCATCCTTGAGGGTTGGAGATAATGTGCCCAGCTGCGACGGGCAACAGCTGAGACCTTGAGATGTGCCTGGGGCTAATGTCTTGGCAGCGCAGGTGCTTGCCCCTGACCTGGGGCTGGGGCAGAAATGCCTGAAGCTGCTGCCTCTAGGTCTGCTGGAGCCTGGCTGCCAGAGACCTGAGTGACATGTGGCACAAGCACATCCTGTGTGGTGAACAGCAGAAACAGTGATGATCATGTGTGGTCGCTGATGTGATATGCTAATTGCTGTGATATGCAGCTCAGATACAGAAGTCAAAGCCCACTGAGTCCAGAAGTTTCAAACACAGCACAAATGTTTGTACTGTGCTGTTTGGAGCCACTACTGTCTGCTTTTTGTCATCCATGTGTGGCTCAAACTGTGCACCTGTCCAGCAGCCCCAGGACTGAAGCATGTGTAAATGAGTGTTCTTTTTTCTTCTCTCTAGACTGTCCTTTAAGGTTTTACATAATTTACATAGAAGTAATTTGTTCCACATTTTAATAATTTCCTGTGTAAGGAGGAAGAGCATGGGGCTTTTCTGTTGTAGTCTGAATGTATCTGCAAATGTGTCTCCACTGTGTATGCTGTCTGGGCTGAATCTGACCTATTCAGGCTTGGATTTCTCAAAAGGACCCACATCTCTTAGTACAAGGAGTATATTAACTTGATAGTATTTATTTTCAATTTTTTTTTTAATAGCTTTGAAAACCACTGTGATATTCTCTGGGGATCCTAGCATAGGAAGAGTCAGGTGTCTTGGATCCTTGTACAAATATATATTTCTCAGGTAGATGGGAAAATCTTGTAATTAAGCTCACCTGCATTTTATTTATTAATGAATACTTTCCTTTAGCTGATCTGAGGTCTGCTGAAGTGGATAGAAATATTTCTATTAAATGGCAGCAGGTTTTGGGTCCAGCTCTTACTGGAAGTATCTCAGCTCTTCCAAACAGTCTACCCAATCATAGTGTCATCGCATTTCTGAATATTCATTTACATATCATTTATAGCTCTGCATCTTCAGTTAATTAGGCCCACCACCTTCATGGCAAGGTCTGAATCTCTCCTGCTTGCCTTATTCTTGCTTCTGTGCCAGCTGGAAGACATAGAGAGACATGGCTTTCCCTTACAGGGCAGTTTTGGGTAGGAGACCCCTTACAAAACTCAGTTTGGACTTCTTGCATGACAGGATGTAGCAGTGGCCATAGACACAGCATTATGTCACACTTTACACAGAATATGGCCATTTTCTGTCTTTTTCAATTATTTGTTCTCCTCTTCTCCCTTTGAAAGGGTTATAACATTCTTAAAATTTGACATGTTTACTACATTAAAGAGTTTCCCTTTTTTCACAGAACAGCATAATTATATGGGCTGTGAACACAAAAAGCTTTGTGAAAGGCTACTAGTATTTTCCCATGTCTCAGCTCTTATTTGAAGAAGGACTGCTTAGCTTTCACACTTACAGGCATCTTGGCTGCTTCTGAGATGTGACTCCAAGCTTCTGAATGGTGGGTTGGATGGTGCTGGCTGGCCTCAGGCAGACGTCTACCCAGGGGTCCAGTGTTTTAGCTGGGAGATGTTTCAAGGGCTGGATTCAGCTGGTGGCCTTGCTGGTGCCTGTGGCAGAATTAGGTGGCGAACCAGAAGCCTGGCTAGGAGAACCAATGTTTTGTATTAGGCAGCCTTTTTGAAGACTTGCTAAAAAAAATGGTACTTAAAGCTTTTTATGAAAACAGTGACTTTTTGAAGATCATTTTTACTTGCTGATTTCCCCCCCGCCCCTCCCTTTAAAGCCCTGCACATGCCTTTATCTGTCAGGAAAAGAAATAATCTGTCACTAAATTGTTGCTGTGACTAATACTCTTTGACTAGACATTGTGAGTCCTTCAGCTCAGGGAAAGTGCTCTAAAAGCCCTGAATTTCAGCAGAAAAAAAGAGGGGCAATGAAGATTCTTGCTACTTGTCTGACCACAAGCAATGTTGGTACCAGTGTGAAGCTTTCCAATGCTGCCGACTGAATGATGTCTGTCTGGGAAAGGTGTGGGGAAGTAACACTGTACTTGTATCACCAGTGCTGTCGTTGACAAAAGGCTTCCTGTTCCTATTGAATGCTTTATCAAATATGAACTGAGATTAATTTCAAGTGGCTTTGGGGTTTGCAATGAGAACTGCAGTGCTGTAGGCTGGTGTCATTCTTCCATAGGAACCAAGGAGTTTATAGAGTTTTGTTATTAATATTTTACAGTAATCTAAATGCAGATGGTGGCCCTTGATCCTAGAAATTATTTTTGTGTTTGTTTGGTTTTTTTTTTTTCCCTAATAGAAACTTACTGTTATCCCTTCCTGCAACTGGTATTTATAGGAAATGGATGAAAACAAGCCTGAGGCCAGAACTAGGGTGGCACGCACTAAGGCACCATCCTTTTTCTGTGCCCATTTGGGATTTTAGCCCATGAGACCCCTAGGGAAGGATGTATGTGGACAGACACAGAAATCCTGGAGACCTGTTTCCAGTTTCGACACGAGAGGCTCATGTTATGGCCTCCCTACAGTGGCTCCGTCCTCATTTGGTTAAAACTGAGCTCTTTGGGTCTCAAATAAAAATAATTCGGTACTGAATTCTGCCTCAGGAGCATCAGGGGGAGAAAAAGTGTATGCAGCACCAAATCAATACAGCTGAGCTTCTGTCTGAGAAATGCTGCGATTCTTCTGGGGTTGAAATGAAGATGGAACCTTTTGGGTACTGAGCTGAACCTTCAAAGCTTCAAACCTCTGAGCTGTGCTTGTAACATCAGCATCACTGTCCTTTGACTTTGAAAGCGGGTTTTATTTCAGTGGTTTGTGCCAGCAGTATTTTCTAAATCTCCCCTCATTATGCAGCTCTAAAGACAGGACACCAGTCATGTTACTCCCTGCTTATTGCAACTCCCATGCAGTCCGGCAAACGATAAACAAAAGTCTTTTGTATAATATTAATAAGCTTTCAGCACTTCTCAGCGTGGCCTGTTGTCATCAGAGTAAATCATGTGTAGCAAAAGCCCTTATATGTGAAAGTTTGTTTTCATATCTGGCCAGCTTTTCTATTCAAACCCTTTTATCATCTTGTAATAAAATTATTTGTTTATTTTTTCAATAGCGCTTCAGTCATGATACAGGAACCGCTTCCCTGAATAAATAGCACTTTTCTAAGGAGCTTTCTTTGAAATCATTTCGACTGGCCTCTCCTAGCTGCCAGTGGACTTTGAATCCTGTTTACATTAAAACAATAGTAGCAGCTTGATAAATAAACAGGCTCACACATGCCTCAAAGCCATCTTGTGACTGAAAAGTTAAAGTTTTCTCCTGCTCAGGCTCTTCTGTTTTATCTAGTTCACCGTGGTTTTGTGCTAAATTTAAAATTAAAATTCTGTCTTTATACTTAATGTGTAGATCGTATTCTATTGATGTGTCCTACAGCGAAAGTTTTGAATGAAAACATTGAGGTTCTGCTATGTCAATATTTTAGAACCAGCAGATATTTGCTAACACAAACAAACACTTTTCCCTCTCTCAAGCTACCAGGATAACATCCTGTCAATACCTGTGAGTAAATAAAACCCTGAGACCGAGCAACCTTTTATGTGCACTTGAGCTACTGCTACCTTTCTGTTTGCTTTCTAGCTTTTCCTGTGTCTGGCTGCAAATGCCAGGTGATGGAATTAAGGAGATGATAGAGAGATTTAATGTGTTGCGTTGCCTAAGAAGTACTTGTCAGGGGTCTTTTAAATCTCTCATATCTCAGGTTCTATGCTCCTGAGCGCTACAGGAAAAATTCTTGTGCTTAATTTTTAACCCTTTTACATTTTCTTGAATAATAAGCCCCTTTTTATCATTTCCAGCAGCTTACTTGTAATTTCCTGCTCAGAAATAGGATGCAAAAGCACCTAAGTGACTCCAGAGCTTAAAAAGGCCTGGGTAATACCGAAATGAGAATTCAGCTAGCCCGAAGTCCACTCAGGCTCTGAGTGGTTGCTGAGTTAACTGGACAGGTAAGAAGCTATGTCTCTGCACCTAGGATGTGGCCATAGATGTGATAAATTACTTGTCCTGAGTTAGGCATTGGTCTTAGGAGCAAACCCATACTGTCACATCTGTGTGACCTGCTATCAGCAGAGCTTTGCACAGACAGATGTGCTTGCCCAGAGGAATCTGCTTGTTGGACCAGTTGTCAGTTTGCTGGCCATGGGCTTACCAGCATCCTTGCCTGTTAGAATGCCACACAGCGCTGTGAGTATAATAAAAGCCTCTGGATGAAATGCTGTGCTTTCCATTTCCTTCTGCAAAAATATGCCCATAATTTGTGGGAAATTTCTGTAATCAAAGGAAATGGAGTTTTTTAAGTTGCACGGCTTATAATCAAGCTCTGATCTCAGAAACTTGATAAAATACTTTTAGCCTGGACTATTTGTATTTCCTCCCCCAGCAAGCGAAACAATGGCATCTCTAGCTGGCCTGAAAATCCTTCCTGGCACATCCAAAGGAGCAGAGGGCTGGGAAAATGGCTCAGCGGTTGGTTCAAACACCCCATGCTTCTCTCGTTAAGAGAGAGGTTTGGAAACATTTCCACAGCTCTAATTTGATCTCTGGGAAACGGAAAGGTTAATTGCACAATGTACAGGGGCAAAATAGATTTCCAAGAACATCTGGCACTATATTATTGAGTCTGAAATGAGATTAAAGCCATTCTTCTGGGACACAAGCTCTTGCCAGCCACCATGGGGAAGGTGTACAAACTTTATCTGGGTTTAATGAAGACATGGTGTGTATATTTATACACGCACACACACGTGTTGGGTGTTTTTTTTTTTCTTCCTTTGTCTATGGCCTGGGATATCTGGGCTTGGTTTTACAGGCTTTTCTTCTCCATTTCCACGAGTCCCCATTATGGGACATTTTTCTTCCTGCAGTAAGTCTGTGTTGCAGGGTATGTGGTCTTTTCCCTTGTGTTTAAAAATGAAAAATCATCAGACATCTTTCTTCTGTTATCTGCCACCATCCATGTTTGCTACCTAGCAATAACCTGATGCTACAGAAAGAAATCATGGAGGAGGGAGTATCAGGGGGCATGGTAATAGCTCTTGAAAATCACCAACATTAAAGATCAAGGCAAACATTTGCCATCTCTTACGCACCAACTTTATCCTGAAGATATTTGGGAGTGTAATTAGGGATGGGGGAAACACTTGAAAAATGTGAGCTGCGCTTGTGTCTGAGGTAGGTGGGGAAAAAGACATGTCAAAGGGGGTGCAGGGGTGGGAGTGGGCAGTGAGGGGGTGACTCATTTCTTCTCAGGGAGTTTGCCTTCGCTGAGGTTGGCTGTGATCTACACTCTCTACCCCAGCCTTTCTAAGGATGAAGGAGGAAACAGTCAGCAGAAGAAATGGTAATGAATAATGAGTGCAGGATCATCTCTTGTACTGGAGAAGTCCAAGTGGAGAGACCCTCTCTACGCCATCTGTTTCCCCGAGCGGATGGCTCACTATTACTGGCTTATCTGCCTGATATGTGACACTCTGGTATCTTTAATATGTCACAAGTTCTGACAGATTTGGCAGGTCTTTAGCTTGGCGATCAGCTTGCAGAGCCGGTTGGGTGAGGAGACTGTAGAGGGCAGTCTGAGACCGCCGGTGATGGGCTGCTGCATCTGCCGGAGGTGTGCAGGGTCTGATATCTGCCACCTGTGGGGAGGGAGTTCTAGGTGGGGTGCAAGAAAAAAAAATAATGGGGAAGGTGGTCTGTTGGATTTACAGTAAATGTCTATTTGGCTTCACCTAAAAGAAATTCTTTATAGGACTTTTTTTTTTTCTTTAAACTCCCCCCTTCCCCCAGCTTGCTCTGTTTGAAAACAGCTAACGCTGCTGCTGGCTGAACAGCATGTTTTCACACTGCAGTCACTCTTCCAGGGAGAGAAACAAGTTGTGTAAATCCTTCTGCTGACAGTTGAGATGATTTTTAGTCCGTTCACAATGGGTTTGACTTCACCACACAGTGAATGAACGTGAACAGCAAGCAGGGTGGTGTTCTCCAAATGCTGCTTTACTGCTCGCCAGTGCCGCAAGGTAGACAGAGAAATCCCAGTACCCGAAGTGGGGTGCTGCCAAAGCAAGCAGGAATGATGGATGTGGTCCACCTGCAAGGGGAGGCAGGGCACAGTGTGCAAAACAGAGCAGTGCTGGACCTGGGCAAACATTTTTTTTTGCTTACGTGGGGGGGTGCAAAGCAAACTTGTAGCTGGGCAAAACTCTCCATTTTTTTTTTTTCATACTCTGGGCCATCTGTGAAGTATGAGAGTTTGGGGCCTGACCCTTTCTCCTTACCAGCCCAGATAGTTCAGTCCTGCCAGTCTCACCAGGGAAATGTGGTATAGCTGTAGTGGTGATGCTACATGCTTCAAGGCAAGGGCATGGGTTGTTGGCAGCTCTGTTAAAGGTGGCCACGGGACTGTCTAGCAGTGGCATCACCAGGAGGGGAGTTTCTCAGCACGGTTGCTCCTCTCTTTTGATGGCCTCTTCATGGTAAGGGGAGGGGCATGTCTGAGGTGCCTGATATTGTTAGTGAAAAAGGAGCAGGCTCTGGTGTAACTGCAGTGTCAAAACAGTCTCAATTATCTGCAT
This sequence comes from Nyctibius grandis, assembly GCF_013368605.1. NCBI lineage: Eukaryota > Metazoa > Chordata > Aves > Nyctibiiformes > Nyctibiidae > Nyctibius > Nyctibius grandis. Next base: position 9,210,622 of record NC_090658.1, read on the forward strand.
GAAATCCTTTATAAGCGAGCATCATCTGAATTGATAAGCTGGGGGAAAGGATCAGTCCTGTCTGATTCTGAAATTCCTGGCAGTAACGTTTTTAGGCACTCTTTGCTTTCTGCAATAATCGGAGGAATAAAAAGCTACTAGTAAACACACTGCCACCCAGTTGTCTTCTCTGGATCTGATGCTACCAACTTGATTTCTGTAATTGCTCTTCTGTGTAGTCAGGATCAGTCATGCAGAGCCTGCCCCTGTGAACACCTTCATGTATATTTTCATTCATGTTAATATTCTCTTAGATTTCATTGGAACAGTCTGTGCTTGTAAAGTCAGAGTCTGCAGAACTTGGTCCAGAACTTAATTTGATTTTAAATACCCCTCCTCTCTAATAAGTCTCTGCAAGGCAGGGTTTTTTTATGTAGCTGCCTTGGTTTTGATGCTGCCCCTTTGCTTACAGTATGCATGGTATTTCTTGCCTGTCTTCTGAAGGACTTAGTAGTTGCCATTATTAATTAAGCTTCACAGAGCTCCCTTGGAGGGGATGAGTAGCTTAGAGCCTGTGTAAACTGAGGCAGAACAAAGCCAAGAGATTGTTTTCCTTTAGGTCTCACGGCAAGCCTCTGGCAGAGCTGGGAATGCAACTCAGCTTTCCTCATCCCCAGCCCTCTTCTGTAACCATAGGCAAGCTGGAGCAAATTAAACCCAGGCAAAGACGGGTACAACTCCTCTAGCAAGCAGGGAGAACTGTGCCCATTGCACGAGCTCTGCGTTTGGCCCACTGCCTGCACGCTCCTAGAATAACAGACATATGGAACACGTTGCCAAGTTAGGCCCTTAAATCAAGCTTTTATAAATGAGTTCAGGAGGAAAGGAGACATATTTTATTTCTGCAGAGAGAGAGGGGGATTGAAGGAGGTGGTGTTCAGCTAACCCCAAAGGGGGAAAGTTTATTAGGCCAAGTGGCCTTTTCCTTCCCTGTAATGCCTTTGGTTCATAACTAAGAATTCACTTTGCAAAAAGATAACAAAATACCAGCCTTGCTTCCAAGTATATGTTAACGCTTTCATTTCAGGTGATCAAATTCTGGTAGGGACCCATGCTGTATCCCAGCTGTTAGACCAGCTAAGCAAGAGTCTGTGGTACCGCCTGTGCTGGAGGAGGGAGGAGAGCTCCATTTTTAGGCTGGAGAGCACATATTCCACACGGACCTCTTTTGCAACAGAGTAGGGGTCCAAGAATCCACTTAAGGCAAAAGAATGCTGCCATGTTAAACCCTTGGCTGTAAGCCTCAGTCAATTGCCAGCATCAACAATTGCTTTTCCCATGAAAAAGGACATTTTCTGCTCTGGCAACGTGAACATTTTATATCAGAGTGAAAAAGCTGCCATAAGGCTTTGCAGAAGCAAATGCCTGCTTTTAAATCAAGGCAGGCTGTGCTGATACAGGGCATGGCTTTGCAGTGCCAACCTGTGCTGCGTTAAAGCATCTGCAAACCCTCTCCTCCATTCTGTTTATTTCTGAGCTCTGACAAGGTCCTCTCTGTTTTCTTTTTCTCTATTTTCTTTTTTCCTTCCTTCACTGGGTGTAGACTTCTGGAGTACATGCATGTAACGTTGTGAGTTGCTCAGATGTGGGCCATCTACTTCTGCTTGATCACATCTTACTAAAAATGAGCTTTGGTGGAAGGGAGAATTTTAAACCAGACTGCCGGTTTAGATGGCTTTGCAGTCCGCAGCCATACCTATGTATCCCTATGTGTGCTTTTGTAAAGTGACAGTGAACAAGAGAAAGGGAGGCAAGATGGCTTACAGCAGGAATGAGGTAGGTTGGTTGGTTGTTTCTTAAAGCTAAAAAAGGGGGGAAAGAATCTAATTTGTGTGCATTAGGATCTTGTAGAGCCCTCAGAAACATAAAATGCAGAACTACGTACTTAATGTTGGTGTTTCCAAGTAGAACTAGTGAAGTCCTAGGTGCTTAGTCAATCTCTAAAGGACTGTTTGAGGCAGTCACAATGTTGTGCCTTTCCTCCTCGCTGTTTTCGGACATTTTCTGTCACGCTTAGTACGTAGAGGTTCACTGTTCTCACAAAAATATCTGTATCCTCACATGGTTTAGTGGCGGACTTGGCAGTCCTAGGTTAATGGTTGGACTTGATGATCTTAAAGGTCCTTTCCAACCAAAACGATTCTATGATTCTATAAATAAGAGGTTTACTACCTGACTTCCTTTGCTGTTGTGTCAGAAAATATAATCAAACACAAAAACCATAATTAAAAGTCATTCATGCAGGATCTACATATAGTCTACGTATATGACTATAGTGTCTAAGTCAGACTTCATAGGTCTTGAATGGAGTATGCTCAAAATGAACACTTCATAGCATCATGTTGGCTGAGGTATATTTGCATCTGTTCTTTGGGGAACAAACCATGTGTTAACCCTGAGTGGTTTTAGGAATAGACAAAAGAGTATTTTTCAGGCAGTTTATTCATGACCAAGAGTGCAGTCAGCTCTGTTCCTAATCGCTTCTGCAGACTCCTCCCTTTCTTCATTTACAAAAGGAGTTCCTGCATTATGAAGACAGGTTCATGATAAGAATCAAACTGCACCGAGTTGTTGGCAGAGACATCTAAAGCCACATTGAACTATTTACCCCATTCAGTAGTTTAGCAACTGAAAGGTATTTTTTGAATACAACAAACAGCAGCAGTTCTCATTTGTGCTAACATCTTTATCAAGTTCTCCCCATAGCAATCTCCATACACTAAAAGATAAATCTCACCCCTGTCCCTATGCCAGGTGGATCATCATTACTGCACTTGCTGTGTGTGCATAGGTCTAGTGACTTTCTAGAGATAGAGCAAGTCAGAAGCAAAGAATTAATATCAGTTTCCAGACTTTGTGCTTGTCTTTTCCAGCTGCTAGAACTGAAGCAGTCTTTATTTAGGGTTTAAAACTCAAATCCACCTGAGAACTGGCAAAGGTTATCTTTGTCATTATCAGAGCTGCTGAATCAATATTTTTCTTCAGTAAATTATTTGATGTAGTGATCTCTTCCTAATTCTTAGCTGGCCCTGACAATTGCAAGTGTGTTCCTTATTTACAAACACTTGCCCAGTGATTTAAGGAAATGAATCCCGAGCTGTATGCAAAATATCTAGTCTGATGAGTAGCTTTTTGACTTGTGTTTGGATTTGGTTCTCTAGCTCATGCGATACTTACTCTGCACCCTGACTGTATGACAACTATTTTAAACAGTGAGTAACTAAGATCAGGTTTACAGCAAACAGAACAGAGTATTGGCTATCCTTTTTTGCATGTGAATGTGTATATTCATATGAAGAACAGCCAATCCTTGGATGTTAGGTTTGTTCACTTTTCTTCTTTGTAGCACTCTTCTCAGCCTACTGTATTTTTTCTCCTAAATATAAAAAATTGGGGGAGGGAATAAACTCAGGCTGTTGGTAATAGAAGGCATGACCCTAGTGAAGAAAACATCCCAACTTACTGCAGTTATCTGATTTTAGACAGTCCATTGAATGAACACTCCCCAGTTACTGCTGAACAGAGGTGTATTTCAATTACACTGCATCTCGGAATAAAAATACCCTTAGCAGTGCATTTTTGTGCTATTGTTTAGGGAGGTTATCAAACGTATCAAACACGTTTGAACACTTTCTTCTCTGGCCACAGAGCAGTTTGTTTTGGCAGTGTCACGAAGATCCTTGGTTAGTATTGACTTCGGTGCTGATTGAGGCTAGCTGAGACTCTCTCTCCTGTCTCCCTCAGCATTTTATTCTTCATTAGTGTTTTGAGTGAATGTTGAAACCTAAAATAAGAAGTTGAGGCTTAAAACTGGGCATGTTCTTTATTACTGCAGGAGTCTCCTGTCGGTTGATAGCTGAGTTTTCTGTATTCTGAGGGGGAATAGGCTAACACCAGTGCTTGGAGAAGTCAGTACCTCTCTCCAGAATGTCCCAGTGAGACCATCCATCAGTCAAGAATATGTCTGGAAGAACTTCACGGGACTGATTCTTATTCTGTTCATATTTATATATGTTACAGCCCTTTATATAAGCTGTGACATAAAAAAGGTCTCAAACAATGTGTAAATTACATATAATCCTACTGCTAAAGCTTTTCTCTACTGCTGAATTCTTGCATGCAGGGATCAATCCTTTCATTTGTACAATTAACAATCAGCTAACTTAACCCCAACCTGTAGATACAGATTTTTAAATAACAAGGGGTAGAAATATTTCATGCTAATTAAATAGGAAAAGTAGGATATGAAATCTGGTATAAGAGCACGCGGAGGAAAGACATTCTGCACTAAGTGGTGTGTGTACTTACATCGCAGGCTCTAGGCTCATAACGCATAGTCTGACTGACAGTCTGTACACATCCTCAGCTGGTGATTGATAATGCAACTGAGAACATTTTAAATGAACAAAAGGGGGTATAGTTGCTTTTGGCCTCCTTTTGAAGTGCTTTTAGAGCAACGCAGAGCTGAAAAGCCACTCCCTGCAGCTGCAGTGGGGACATGAAGAAAGCAGCTGCAAGCGTTTGTTTTCATATCTCATACCCATGTGCCTTGCAAACAGGAATGCTGGAAGGGAGATGGTGTGGGATCACTCACCTACGGGGCATGAACCGAGCCTGCAGTCTCTGCCCAGGCAAAAGCCCCATTGATGGACTTCAGGCAGCATTTCAGTGTTTCTGGGAAGCTGCAGCCTTTGGTTTCCAAGAGAAGGCTGGCTTTTGAGCGTAAGTAGGGAGCAATAGCTTGCCAGCTGTGAGATGGGCTGTGAACCTGTTTGTTGCACGCTTGCTGCAGTCTTTGTGGTGGGAGTCAGATATTTGAATCAATCTAGGACTAAGCAAACATGTTCTGCTCTGGATGGCTGTTTGCGTCGGCTTCATGCTCTCCCTAGGGTCTGTCTCAGTGTTAGCTGAGTGCAGTGGGTCCAGCCATGGTCTCTGCTATCTATCTATCTGTCCTAATCCAAGACCAATTTGTCTTGCTCAGTGTACCTTCAGGAAAGCATTTCTGAAAAGTGCAAGCCCAGGCAAAGTTTTCTTCTGAGCACAGCTTGGTCCTGACTTGAAGGACTAAGACTAAGCAATGTGGCTGTCTTGGTGTGTGTATCTTTCTCTATCCTCCTGTTAACAACCTAGTGGACAATTTCAATTAAATCTGGCAGAAAAAGGTCTCAAAGTTATATTATTTCAATATGCCCTGTCAAAAAAAGGCAGAGGAGAGAGACCCTGTTAGTGTCTCCACCGGGGAAAAGGCTGTGGTTTGAGCTCATGCTGCATTAAATCCCAGAGTGTCCACATGAAAGAGCCTTTAATAATGCCCCAAACTGGAAGAAGCTTTTGTCAGAGCGTACATCTTTCTAAACATGAGGGATCCTGACAATGAGAAACAAACTCATAGAAAACCAGATTTCACACATTCTGTTGCTCACAGATTTTTTTTTTCTTTTTTTCTTTTTTTCTTTTTTTTTTTTTTTTTAATTTGGGGAGTAATGTAGCTGATGCTAAGAGCAGGACTGGTCCAAGAATGAAATTCCTGTATGGATACCCGTGGACTTAAGGATTTAAAACTGTACTGGATCTAGGCTTCCTGGAATGGACCCATTTGTAAATAATACTTTCACTGGTAGCAGCAGGTTTCAGGTGAAGAAAAATCCTGAAAGAGTTCAGTGCTCCATGTTGAGCACTCAGAAATTCACACACTCACTGCTCAGCTCCAGCTGGGATGAATAGATAGAAAGGTGGACTTCCCATACCAGGCTCTGTTAAAGCAAGGGAGCAGTTTCCTTTATAGCGCTCTCTTCGCTTAGCCTATGCTAAGAGAGTTTTCTTTCCTGTTCTCCAGCTCACCTAATTAATTTTTACCTGAACCTTATCCAAACTATCTGAACTTCTGCTTTCACAACTGCTCGGAAAACCTCAGAGTTTCTCATGAAATTTCCTTTTCCTTCTGTGTCTGCCTGGGCCAGTAACACCTCAAGAACAGCCTTTTTTAAGTGTATCTGTATTTCTGCTTCTTGGTAATAAGAGTGCAAGTTCATTAAGATAATGATTCAAAAAAAGTTATTAAGATATTTTTAGATCTGCATGAAGTTCTTTCCAAGTCCAAATCTTGACTTGAATTTGAAAACTTGAAAAATCATTTAAGGCTTTTTCCCATTCTCATAGGGAAATTTGGAAGGGACTTTGAGGCTAAACACACCCAGTCATCAAGGTATTCCCATTCTCAATCTAGACCCAAATTTTGAATTTTGAGCTTAAAATAGTGAAATGGTGTAAATGCAGAAAAGGTTAAGCTCATTCACTTGTAATGGCGCTGCCTTTTGAAAATCAGGCTGATGACACCAGATCCCTTTCAAGCCTTCGCACTGAACAAAACATATGAAAAGGGAACCAGAGACCTGATTCCCCCTGTGGTACACAGGGGTAAGGCTAGAGGGACTTAAATACTCAAGGACCTCACTGACCTCCTTGGCATTTCTCTTGGTTTATATAAACATAAAATCAAAAACAATAAGGGCCAACAGTTTGTGGCAACATTTTACTGAGAGAAGATAGAAATCTAACTAATGTATGGGAATTACGGGTCAGGGGACATTAGGCTTGCGTTTTACAAAAGCCACAAATATTTGGTTCGTGATTACACAACAAATCTGTGAAAGTTTTGTAAGCAACCAGCTGTAGGTATCAAGTTATGCAGAAAAGAAAATAAAGCCCATTTCCTCCACAGCAAAATAAATAAATGCAGTAATGAGAATGATAACTGAAGTTCTGAAATGGATACGAAACCATGTAACGACCCGTATTGACCCACGTAATGAATTGCATAACAGGAAATAAAATAGTAACAGAAACTCTTTTGGAGGAGTTGGGCCTTTGCTTTTATTCTTTATAGCTTTATCTAGATAGTCACTAGATGTCATCTTTAATAATGAATTATTGCTGAATTGGAACCAGGCAGTGTCATTCTACCAGGTATTTTTTCCTCCTTAAAACCCTCAATTATGAACAAGTTCAATTAAAATTCTATTTTGTTTGTTAGTTTTTGACTCTCAGCCCAATTCTTTCTAATTGGGCCCTAAAATTTTACTGTTGTTGTTTTGCTTGGGTTTTGCTGTTTTTCTTGGGGGTGGGAGAGGGAGATCACTTTTGTTGCCAGGTTTGGATTTAGTCTCTTTCCCTTATGTTGTGGGTCATTCATAACACCTAGCCAGTGTATCTGCTGTGAGTTGGATGCCCTGCCTTGGCACTGTTCATCTGAGAAACCTCTTGGCAAGAGTTTGTGAAAGGTCTTCCGTTCATTGCAGAAAGTGTGTGAAGGCTGCAGAGAGATGGCAGCTGATTCCACACCGTAACTCCCTACTACTGCAGGCACCAAAGGGGAGAAAAGCGGGACACTACAAAAGAAACAAACATTTGAAATTGGATTCATACTGTTAGGATTAATGATAGGAGGTAGAGGAAAACTGGAGCAGCATTCCTAAGCCAACACATTTTGAATGATAAATTGCATTAAGGCACTGAAAAGAACAACAGCTGCAGTCCACGAAAAGCCAAATTTATCTAAATTTCTCCAGCTGATCAGTCAAAATCATCAATGAGACTTCTACTTTGTAATTGCTTTTTCACAGAAAACCAGAGCAAGCAGAGAAGAAAGAAAATTCTGGAATACAGAGACGTCTATATTTATTTTGCTAATTTTTTATAGCTAGTTGACCCTGTTGTTACAGAATTCCATATTGCTGCTAGCAACGGGGATTTTCAGTGGAGCTTGTTTGGGAATATACATCCTTTTCCCAGGAAGGTCCAGTAAGGGCCCTCTTTAAGTAAACGACAACCGTTGCAGTTTGTAAGTTCAGTATCTAAGATGAACTTTTGGGGTATGCGTTTTGAAGGTAAGCTCTGCCAGAGTGCTGAGACTTCTCATGGGGAAAATAGGTTAATCTATGGACGTGAGTTAAGACACTCGCAAAGGGCTGTCTGGACTTCATTATAGCAGCATTGATAAGTCTCCATCAAGATCAGATATAGGAGGGATTGTTATCTCCATGTAACAGCAGGGTGACTAAGATGGGGGCTGATTAAATGGCTTTTCTGAAGTGTTTTTTGGTCAACTGTAGCAATACAAGGATTTGAACCCAGTATACTAGTGGGTCCTGTCCAAGATGGCCTTTTTTCTCATTTCAAAACTAAGAAATCAGAGATTTCCACCCTTCTGTGGTCCCGCTCTCTAACCATGTGTGACCTAATGCTAAATCAATCTTTTGCTCTTGATGCCTCCACTGGGATCCGTGATGTCTATGAAGTGCTTTTCCATTATGGTTTACTGTACACGTATTTGCTGCTGTTCCACAGAAACGAGGAGAAAGGGTAGTGGGACACGGTTACTGATGAAACGGCCGATTTCTAAAGATGGGGTGTGTTAGCTTCTATTGATAAACACAGAATTTTCTTATTGATATTACATACAAAAGTATCCTCTTGACATTGTTTCAATAACCTCAGAGCATTCTGGAATAGGCTGTTCATCCTGTTCAGCCCCTAGACAGGGTCTGACCGGAGTGATGTCTGTAGCAGGCAATGCAGCTTTCCGGAGGGCAGTAGGAAGTGTCTGAAATTCCGTGATGCTCCAACAGTAGAAAGACGTTTCTGGGTTTTTGGTTTTCACATCGATATCCACTGTAAGCAGACATAGCCTGGGAGGACGAGGAGCTGCACACATACAAGGAGGCAAAATCCCCTGTCACCTTTCAGACATGATCAACGTTATCGTCTCAGCCCGGTGGGGCTTGTTAGCTCTCCTGCCTTGTGCCAGACTGGGCCACAGGGTGCCAGGGTGTGAGAGAGGCCCTGACGCTAATCTATGCAGGGACCTGATCAAGCCATGCAAATTTTGCTGCTTGGGCAGTGGGCAGCTGTCGGGCAGCTCTGCAGAGCTCCTGCGTTAGACGGGTGGGCAGCGCATCATCTCCTGACTTTGGGATGGACTACATGAGCCCGGATGGGGATGAGAGGAAGGAGGACTGGCTCTTGGTCTTCCCGAGGGAGAGGACAGAAATAGGGTGCATGAAAGGAGAGGAAAAGGAAAAGCTGGTGTTTCTCTTCTCTGAGTGAGCCAAGGGTGAATTCAAAGTAAAAGAAGGAAGTCCAAAACTGAAATCCTTAGCATCCCAGAAGGGGAATTATTCTGAGCATCGAGGGGAATGTCAGGAGGTGTCTGATAGTAATCTGGCAGCCTATGTGAGATGGTTGGGTTTTTCTGCAGCTCCCACAGGCCGCTGTGTTACACATCGTATGCCATCTACTTGCTTGGGATGCCAGCCCTGCTCTGAGCTCCTACGTGAAATGGTCACGCAACATCGGCTGTGTCCCCGAGACTGAGAACAGAGTTGAAATGATGCAGGCTCATTGCAGCTTCGGATATTAGGATGTGGATAGATTTTGTAAGGGAACCTGTTGAGGCAACTAATAGGAAGAAGCTTTGTGTGCCTGAGCAGGAGGGAATCGTGGCGGCTGTGTCATGCTGGATTGTGTAGCTCTGATTTACCTGGAGCAGCCCGCTGACAGCTGTCTGTCCTGCTCAGTCCCACTGTGGGATCAGGGCCAAGGAAATGATTAAAATAAGTGAACTTGGATATCTGGGCCTCTGGTCAGCAGGTGTGTGTGATGTAGCATAAATATATTTTATATTTCCTCCAGTCATTTTCATTATGATGTGACTTAGTTCCCATAGTCTTATGGCAATCATTTTATCCTAGATAAGGATATATTTTCTTCATCTATTTATGGCATTAAGTATGTTTTGTTTAGGGGTGCATGTGCGTGCATATGTGAATTTTTCTGTGGTTGGCTTATAACATTAACCTTCCCAGAAGCTTCCCAATCTTGTGTTTGATTGCAAGTACTTAAAAAGATGGAATATAAGGACATAATTTTCCTTCACTTGGATACTCTTCTACAAAATACAGCTGTGGATTACCCTAATAAGCAATGTTCTTGTGGTATTTTCTGTAGTTGTTCATTAGGAAATGCTGTTTTCTCTTGTGTTCCCATCCATTACCAGCCACTTACCCAGCATCCGGAGCTGGGTCAGTGATACAAGGTTGTTCTGATTTCCCACTGCCAAGGGAGAGGAAGCCACCCCAAACCTTGACCCCCTTCCCTGTGTATTCACTCCTTCAGATTCCTGCAGCAATGGTTTCATTTCCTGACCAGCCCGGTAACACCAAGACCTGAAGAGTGAGTGTTTAACTGCCTTTTGTTTCAGCCCGCGTTGTGTTTATTTTATTTTCTTCTTTTTTGGTTACATTCTGTAGGGGTAGCAAGGACATATTGAAGCGACAGCAACTACTCTAAAGGTTAAAAATGGACACTTTGGATGTGCAAAGTCAATGAGAGTTTCAGCTCCGACTCCGGTGTTATTTAATCGGTGAAACTTTCTGCTGAAGAACATATTATTCTGTTCTGTTGGACCACATTTGCTTAACATGATCAAAGGGAGGAAATACTTGTTCTCTTCAGAGTAACTGAATTTGAAAAAAACCATATTTTGATTTGCTTGTGTTCATGTGTGATTCAGTCTTGAGGGCATATTTTAATCTAGTCTAAACGTGTGTAACTCCATAAACTTCACTGAAGTGCTGATTTATAGCAGCCAAAAATCTGCCTTTTTGTGCTCACGGTGCACCAGCATTTGAATGATTGAGTATTATTTGCAGGAATATTCATGGAAGACAAAATACATACTTTGTATATTCATTTGTATTATTTAAGATGTATGCCATAGTAGTTTGATTACTTACGCCTTGTAATCAGATATTACAATGGTCACAAGATAGCATTATGTTAAAAAATACAGTCTTCCAAGTAAAATTGGTAAATTTTGTTTCAAGAAAGCTGACATGTCTTCTTCAATGAAAAATGCTTTTCATCAAATCCGTGGTGAAAAACAAAAACCCAAACGAAAAAGAATTCAACATGTGGCTTGCTACTTTTCCATGGAAAATTAAAAAGCAGAAAAAGAAAAAAGTGTGCTGGAACAAAAAAATATTTCCTGACCAGTCCTACTTAGAAATTCTTTTTCTTAGCCTGTCAGTGCCATTGCTCCTTTGCAGGAATACTTGAAGAGCTGCTAGCTTTGTAATGCAGTTTTTATGCAGGTTCTAGTAATGATGCCACGTGATCCGTGGCACTGCCTGATACACCCTGGACATTAAGTGCAAACGCTGGACATTCACAAAGGTCCCTTTGTTAGCTGTCCCGAAGAAATTCACAAAGGAAATCCAAGTGTAATTAGGATTAACAAATAGTCTGCAGAAATTGGTGACGTTTGAGCCAGCTCGCTCCTCTGGCCAGTTTTGAGCTGTTGCTTCTCTCCCTCAGGTTTTGCTGCCTGCAGCATTAGAGACACTAAACCTTTTCATTTCTGAAGCAGTTGGGCCAGACTTACTGTCTTTATATTTACGGCCCTCTGGATGCTTAGCGGAGACAATCTGCATTTGTCAGGTGTTGTATTTATTTTGCTTTATGTAGCATTTTGCCTGTCAGTACGAGAATCCCTTTTACTCCAAGTTTCCAGAAGCTTTAACCACAATAAGTTTCTATCAGACCCTGCTACTTGTCTGCACGCTTCTGGTGTTAACGTCTGTTTGTGTGGAATAACAGATATTCCCCCTAATTTCACTTTTGCTTCTTCAGATCAGCATTTTTACAGATATTTCACTCTTTTAATCTGAAATTCTTCATCTTTTTGCTAGAACGTACATGCGTTTGCCTATGGTATAATTTTCTTTGGATGTTTCAGTGGTTAGGATTATTGTTTTTTTCTCTGACAGGAGCATTCAAGTTTGTAGAGATAAAAATGTTCAGATTTAGATACTTAACAAACCTTCTCTGAATTACTCAGTTACCTAGCTGGTTAGAAAGTTTGAGGGAAACTACCATGGGCATGTTTGACCACAGTTATTAGCTGGTCACTAGGACAAGCAATTGAGTAGGCTGAGGAGTTGCACATGGTGGGGTTTTCTTGGCTGAATTGTTAGTGGGAATTAGTTTGAAACCTACATGAAGTAGTTTCAGTGCTTATCTCAAAGCCTGCCTGACGAGGATCCTAAGTGTACATGGACACACATAAATACTCATTGCAGAGATAATGGACTCATTTCCTTAGCTTGGGTGCAACCTATTAGTCTCTCAGTAGTTCAAGCCACTAATCTGGGACAAAAAAAACCCCAGGTAATATAGGTTTTGAGGGCTCGTTGCTGCTAAATCTACAAGCGTGCCAAGTTGAGGAAAAAGGAAGATTTGTGACGCATCTTGCTGAATCCTAGCACGAATTGTGGCACAGTGACTGATGTTTTAAGTTTGATGATAATAGGGAAGATCAATCCGGTCACGCAGGATTGTAATTATCCTCATTCGCTGTGATCTCTTCTGTACACTTGTAATAAATGCTGTAAATATTCTTCTAAACGTTTTGAGTATGATAGCTGTTAAATGTATCTAACTCCAGTGTTACATTTGGGTGCATCTGTGGAAGAATAAGTGATTCTACTTAAAATGAGCTTGTACTTTAAAAATTTGGACCATAAATTTCACAATTCACTTCAGCTGTTGTTCTGTCCACAACCCTTTTTCTGTTCAGCAAACATTAGCAGGATAACATTTTCCTTAAGCTCCTGCAGAAATCCTGGGATACCAAAATTAAAAGGCCAGTCGTCCTAGGCTCCGTGTTTAATGAAGAGAGGTAAGTTCTGATGACCTAATTTAGATTTAAATTTTGCGTTAAGGTACTTACCTGCTTATGCAGTCAGAGAGCAGAAGGAATGCCATGTACTTTCCATGTGTGGTCGCCTCCTGCCAGAATAAGTGGCAGGAACTGAACACTTGCAGACAGCTCTTCATCACTGGCTGGTAGAAACAGCCAGCTTTAAAACTTGATTTAATATTTGTTATGAATTATCCACTCAGTACTAAAAATGAATTCTTAGTCTACCTAGTCATAGATATTTGAATGTGTATTTGCAAGGAATAGTTTTAGATTCAGAGAAAAGAAAGCTTTTTACTTGATTCTTGAACTTGATGAATGGGATTTTAACAGTGCTGCTTACTGGTCTACCTCTGGCTTTTATCATGAGATGAATTCTTTGCTCCACTAATGTCAATGTCTGTCTGACTTAAGTGGGATCAAGATTTTACCCACAGTGTTTTCAGAGATAACAAGTTATATCAAAATTACATACACTTTGCAAATTCCACCCTAGGCTCTTACCAAGCTACATTTGTTGTAGTTCACAGGGATTTCTGGGGATCTCTTTTCCTGGCAAGCTGTTTTGACTCAAACACTTTAGACAGCAGCCTAGACATATTACCCTCTGTCTTGCCCATCTTCCTTATTGGATTAGTTTTATTGATTTCAAACCTTTGATCCTTAATATCCCATTAGCTACTATAGTGATCTAGCTACATAACAGTATCTAAGGAGTGGCAGCTTGTAATTGAAGTACATACATCTTATACAGTGTTGTGTATCATTACTTTATCTGAAACGACATTGAATTTTGCATGTTGGGCTCCGTCTCGTTATTGACTAGCCTTACACATTTTTTAGAAAGCAATCATAGCCAGAAGTTACACCCTGAAATAATCCTGCTGTGTGTCATTGCTTGGTTTTGGCCAAATTATCCCTGGTTTAACTCCAATCAGGTCAACAGAATGAGTGACTTTTATCCCGGTAAGTGGAAAGAGATGAATTTACCCTGTGATGGAGCAGCAGAAAGAGGGAACATGGTTTCCTTTTCTATAGGAATTCATCAGCCATTGCTTGTTGACCTCACTGGACTTCTGCGTGTACTGACTTGCTGCTCCTTAGGCTGAATAAGAAACTAGGAGTGTGAACACACACTCTTCTCACTTAAATGCCTGCTGTTGTGTCTGGCATCCACATGGTTCCTCCAGTTCCTCTGTTTTCAATTTGGCTTCATCTCCATAAAGATAAAGCAATACCCTGATTTCAAGTAGTATAAACTGTACAAAATTAAATCTTTGACGTGGACTTTGAATACTGATACCCTGGCTTGCTATCTCACGTGGAAGGTGAAGGGAAATGAAAGGAGGAAACATGTTTATTTGAAATGAGATCTGCCCTTATGCCAACCCCTCACCCCCTACAAACATGTAACAACTAATTTCCAGGCCAGGAGTGCTTAATGTTACTCCAGCTTTTTTGGCCCTGGGGAAGAAAGTGTGTGTGTGGTGCTGGAGAGGGGAAGGCTTTCATTTGCTGACCTGTGAGAGCTGGATTCAAGAGCCTGTGTTCAATATTGCCTTTGGTAATACGTAGCTTCTCCTACATATTTAGTCTCTGCCACTGGCTATCAGATCTCCCCCAAAAGACTGTGTCAAGATGTCAAGTCTAACAAGTGGAAATCACAGTCGTCAGCTTTACCTCTTTTGTTTTTACTTATATACTTGTAGAAACTGGCAGTTCCTGCAAGCACTTCTGTACAGGGAAAATGTGCTTGCGATGCAGATTGCTTTGATTCTCTGAAGGGTTTCACAGACTCTGAGTCCATCTCTGCAGGGAATTCTACTTCTCAGCTCTCTCTGCTGTGTGTGCAGGTCTCTTCTGATCTGGGTTGTTTTATTAATTAAGATCTTTGTGTAAAGTATGATAGTTGAGCAGATACCTGCTAGTTTACAAGGACTGAGTGCAGAGGAAATCTAGGTCTCCAGAAGAGGATTAAAAGTGTTTGTAAGTGGACATGAACATAAGGAAATGACAGATAAGAGAAGGCTAGATGGATCAATAGGAAATTGTATGGTAAATTATTTACTGTGAGATTTCTGGAATGTGAATGAGAATTGATGTCTATAGATCCCCTGTGGCACTTCTGTATAGCAAGCTTAAATTCTGTTAAACCTGACCTATTTCAACAGGTTGAATTTAACATTTTGCTGGATGAAAAGAAAGTGTGAAATCAACAGAATAGGTTTTGTTTGTGAAAGACCTCAGTTTTGAGTTTTAAGTACACTTGAGGTGAAGTATGTTGAGTGAGTATGGACTATTTAGGGGCAGAATCACTGAGGATTTTATTAAACAAAACAGCAAGAAGCTTTGTCATTCCAAGCTGGAAATGATGCCTAGCTGAGCCAGTAAAACACACATCAAAGGTGTACATATGGGTTACATTTTAATATTCTTTCAATATTATTATAAAGACCTGTTACTAATTTTAAACTGTATTGGTAAAACCTATTTTTTTTTTCTTTTTTTATCTTTTCTTCTATATTCCTAAATGATGTAAATCACTAATGTCAATTTTATGCTGATTTATGCCAGCTGAGGATCTGGCCGTGAAAGACATTTCCCCTCTGTATAATCACCCCAAATAGGGAAGGGAAAAGAAGAGGAAGGAATGGTGTCATCTGGATATGTGAATAGTTTGGCTGTAATACAGCCCTAGAATGGGCTCTGATACAAAGATGGAAATATGGGGATTATCATAGAAACTCTTGAGATAATCCTATAAATAGGAGAGGAAATTCTGGCTAGAAGTTGTCTATTGAAACCATTTTGGAATGAGACATCTGACAGGAAGAGAATTTAAAGCTAGAAACCACAAGGCAGATCCTCACCTGGTGTAAATCAGCATAACTACATTAATTTCAGAGGCATTGACTTGAAAGAACTGTGATGATCTCCACCAGCTGAGGATCTACAACCATAGGTATTGGGTGCCAAATGCTCTCACTCACACTAGTGTAAATCTGGAGTACCTCAACCGACTTGGTGGCATTATTTTGGATTAACGCTACTGTAAATGAGTGTAGGACACAGTCGTTTGTGTTTGGAGAGTGAAGACGACTGATTCATAGGATGTGGAATGTGTTTTTAGATCAAGGAATACATTTACTTGAGAGATTGTTTTAGTCTGGTATTGCAAATGTAGGCTGTTTAACAACAAGGAATTTCCTTGTTCACCCTGCTGTTACAGAAAGGTGTTGACTCCATACAAGCGTTCGTGACGGGCTTGGCCCCATAGCTAGCGCATCAATAAGTAAGCTAATAAATTCTGCAGAAGGGGAGTGGAGAGCAACATTTCACTATATATGTTCCCTGTGTTGCATTAATAATGACAACAGTACGCAGCCACCGTAGTTGACCGAGTTACTTCAGTGTTACACCAGCATCACTAAGGGAAGAATATTGTCCCTGTGGTATCAAGGAAATAGTGGAGTCCATGGGACTCCCTTAAGTATGTGTGTTCACATGTATGGAGTAAGGCCAGTCCAAATTCTACACATGTGAACATGTTGATGTGAGGGGAATCTTTGGCTCTTAATTCAAAGCCATTGCTAAAGGACCAAGATTTTTAAGTATGATTTCATTTATGAGAATACATTTATAAACACATCTAAGGGCCTCTATTTCCCAATATCTTTTAGTAACGTTACATCTACTACCTACTATCTGTTAGCATTTACGGGCTAGAGCAGGCGCTGGGAAATGTTAACTCTAAAATACTTCAAAAAAGGTCACTTAAACTAGGTCCTGTGTGGCTGCTTTCCCATCCTCTACAGCCAGGGGCTGTATGTGTAGCAGGGAAGGACCTTCTTCAGCTGAGATTGCCCTGGCAGAAGTAGAAGGACGCGTGGCTGTGCATTTCTAGTTGGCAATTCCTAATGGAACTATTATTAACATAACTGCATTAATATCTCCTGTGAGATCTCAAACGTGAAGCAGTTTCCAAACCATGGCTAGTTATACTGTGCTTTTAACTGTCCTACTGTGTCTCTCTTTTTTAAGTGCCACATTTTTTTAGCTGTTTACATGTGATAACAGTGTTTCAAGGCTACAGCAGGGTTTACACCAGCTGCTTTCATCACTGTGCTCTAAATAGCATCTAAACCAAAGGGTCCTGGTCTGGATTACTGAGGCTATATGGCAACATGAGAAGAAACAGAAAGATAAATATTTCATATTGTATCCAGAGCATTTCCTGTAATTACTCTGTTTCCTGCTCTACTTCCTACAGAACTTCTCTACCCTCAACTGTCCTTTGCCTCCCATTTATTGTATTAACCTTTACCCAGTGTCCCTGAGTGCCGTCTGTTCCCGGTGATATGCTGAATGCTACGTCCCATGGTGCCTACCCCTCATTCTGTGAGTGGCACTGATTTTGGCAATGCCATGGTCAGCTCAGCTGCTGTTTCTTACAGGCAATGTAAAATAATAACAAAAAAAAAAAATAATAAGTGACTGCTCTGGGTTTATTTCAACTTGGTCTGTGGGAAGGGTTATATCCGTTTTTCATTCCCAAAAGCATTGTGTAAAAGTTGTGTTTCTGTAGCTGGATTTCTTTACCAAGTTTGATTAATCTGATCATAGAATCATAGAATCGTTTTGGTTGGTAAGGACCACTTCTTTTTCCTTTAGGCCTCTAAAACTGTTTTTAGAGACTTCTACCTTTTTTACTTTTGTTTCTCAGCTGCTGTTGACCTGAAAGGAATTATGGACTGGATCACTGGAGCCAGAGTAACGATCTTTATCAGCAGAGCCACTGAAGTAGGGTTAATGTTATCAGCATTATTTACCATTGAAGCAACTGTACCTTTTGATAAGTCTTAATCCTCACATGGCATTGTCTGGGTTTTTGGTACAGGACTGCATGTACACTTGTTGCACATACGCACATGGACACACCTTCAGTGTTTCCATGGTTTGGAGTTAAAATTCCCAATATCGTTAAGTAGTCCAGTAAGGAGGATGTGGAGGAGAATGAAGGGCAATGATGTGGTGGAAAGGGCCTTGTTCCAGGGCTGAGGAGAAATAGTTTATTTTCTAGCTCTGTCTCAGACATTTCCTTCAGCAGACTCCTTCGAGAGGCATTTAAAAAGAATGACTTGCTCACTATTGTCCGGAGGAGGACAAGGATGCCCTTGATCTCTGCTGCTCTTTTTGTGCATGTGTTGTGGGGGACTGGGCCCTGCAGTCACTCTGTTGGATGTCTCCAGTCAAGCCTTTCTCAGTCCCAGTGAGAAGCTCTGCTCTTGCTAGAAGTCAGTGGGAACAAACCATTTAAGTCTTGTTTATGCCTTTGAAAATATCTCCTTGCTCTTTTGCTCATCTGTTGTCCGACTGCAAAATGAAGACTTCCTGCAGTCATCCAGTTTGGGTTTAAATGCTGAGATACAGGAGCCAGAGGGCTATATAAGCAGAGGTATAGTCATGTTGCTTATTTGTATATATATTTTTCAAATTGCATTTATTTGTAGTGGTGTTTCTAGTTGGGTTTGACCTTTTCCTGAGTTCTGGGTAGGATTTATTGCTTCAGCTTTAGCTATTTAAAACTTGTCTAAACAACTTGTTTTGACTCTCTCTAGTCAGCGCAAAGAGAAAAAGCACCTCCAAAAAATGGATTCATCCCATCGAAAGACAAGCATCTAGGATATGAAGGTTGTGGGAGGAGTGTTTGTGGGGGACAGGTTTTTTTTTTGAATCATGAATGAGGCGTAGGAAGAAAATGAAAGTGTCTTACACATCTGGAGTGCAAAACTTACTGTTCCTTAAAATTGGCAAACCTCCCCTTAGCATCATGGTCCGTCCTTCTGCAGTCACAGGAGAATGCTTGCCGTAGAAGACATGATTTTAAACCAAAGCAACAGTGATACCAGAATTTATACAAGGATTTTATTTGATCTCATTCCATCCATGTAATCTAAATTAAATTTTACAAGTGTTTTAGTATCAAAATATAGCTATGTTTAATTTTCCCCCCTACAAATAGACAAATATTTGATTAACCAGTGTAAATAATAAATTAGCATGGTAGGGTGATTTCATTTTAGTTTTAAATGCAAAGGAGCTGTTTAGGGATTTTGAAGAGGAAATGACTACATTTTCATATCACTGCCTGTAACAGACATGTAGTTTTATATCTCAGTTGATTGAGGTGCAGTTAAAAAACTCCAAGCATCCCAGATGTATGCACAGAGATATGTAGTTCTCATTTAAAACATCATAATTATCTCTCAATACCGCTGATTTTCTTCAAAAAGCTGCCTGTTTGTGAGTGCTTTCAACACCTGAGTTGCTCTCTCAGAAGAGTTTCATGAGTGCTTCTTGCTGTGATTGTTTGCACGCTTGCTTTTCTTGTTTCCATTGTGCATAACTGAATTTATGTTTGTGGCTATGGGCTGGAAGGGATCTGACTGCAGGGAGTTCAGGTGGGGTCTAAGCAAGAGCAATCTGTGGATGAAAGAAATAAGTAGAGGTAAACTTGGATGTTATGAATAAAATGATGAAATACAGAATTGTCTGTTGTAGGGATTCATAAATTAAAATCTTGTTTCAGATTCTCCTTCTCTTTTCTTTCCTGTGGAAATTTTCAAAACACCTCCACTATCTCTCCAGGCTCTTTTCATGTCGTACCACAGATGAAAAAACTTCTGCTTCTCTTCTGAGCAAAAACTGCTCTGCTGTTTGTAAAGTCTAGCACTGTGAAGCACAGGCTACTGCAAACAATAAATAATAGTGCTAATATTTTGTATGAAAGAAGTAAAACCTTACCCGTTTTGGGTTATGCCCTCAGTAAAGATAAATGATGATACTATTTGCTAAAGCAAATTTTTAATCATGGAAATCTTGGTATAATGGGGTCACAAATGAAATAAGATTAGCGATTTATTTATAGATGTCTCACAGAAACCACTTCATCAGCTGCTCCGGGGTCTGTACGGCAGCAATTTTCCATGGAAACATCATACAAGAAGTTATGGGCAGTAACTGGAAGGGAGAAGATAGGCAAGAAACCCTACGAGATTAGGAGCCTGGGCAAGGCTGGACAAAGCTGTGTTGCTCAGGAGAGACTAAAAGCAACAAAAGCAGAGTAATTATAGGCATAATGATTAGCTCTGCAAAGCAGCGATGCAACAAATATTTATCATTCTTGAGTGATGGTGAGGTCTTTCACCTTAGACTTTATCCTGAAGGTGAACTCTTAACAGCTGTAGCACAATGGCGCCAGGTGCTCTTTGGATCTGTAGATATTGATTACCTTTTGTGCAGCAAATTATCATTATAAGTCCAGAAAAATATGTCTGCTGTTTTTTATCATGGCTTCCAGAGAGTTTCTGAGCTGTTCCAACTGGGGAAGCCCTAGACACCCAGATGCAGAGGGGAAACTTTCTATTGGTAAGATACCTAGTCAGATTCGGAGTCACAATATTGTCTTTAGGCATTCAGCTTCTACCTAAATCATTTATTGGATTTTGCTCTTACATAGTCACAGTGCATTGACTTCATTTAGAAGACTTGTCTATGTGACGATTGCCAGTTCTTGTGAAAGGCAGGGAGTAAAATTCTGAGTTAGCAGAGTTTTTTAAAGACCTGTGTGGTATGACTTCAGTCACTTCTCCTGCCCTGGGACAGAAATAGTCTTACTGAATTTTGGCAGTTTAATGGGGTATGGTTGATCTAGCTGTATGGTCTCCACATTTGCTTGGTGGTAAGAGACATCTGGAGGGTACTATAGGTCACCTATAGTAGACAGGCTGGCCCTCTGTTCCCTGGAGAAGGTGCTCAGGCAGTTACCTGCATCTCAGGGTGGAGGATAGGATCCACTGCAACTACCACCAGCTAACAAGGAATTTGGTTCTGGTTGAGGCTGGCTGTGCAATTGCCCACTGTAGCCAATGCAGAGAGAGATGCTGGTGGGGACCTTTTCAATACATCCTAAAATCAGATTATGGGAGGAGTGGAACGAAACATAGCCTGAAGGAAAAACTAGTCAAATCTGAATGTGCTGTGTCCTGCATTATAATTTACAGACAACAGCTGGGCAGGTATCAGGTCTCACAGGAAAATGTGGGAGAGGGTCAGTCTGAATTGAGTTTGACTGATGGATGTGTGTCTGGGCACCAGTGCTGGCAAAACAGTCATGAAGAATATTGGGAGCATTTGATTAGGAAGGGACAGCTTGAAAACGTCAGATTACCAGATCAGAAGGCCAGACCTCTAAGGTTATCTAGGTTGTCTTCTTATATGAAAAGAACTTCCTAATTATTTTTACTTTAAGCGCAAGAACATTAAATGAAAGCTCTAATGCAAAAAAACAATAGGTAATCTGTCACACATACCTTGGTGAAATAGCCATGCAGTTTAAAAGGCTTGAAATAAACAAGTATAAAAGCATACTGTTGGTTTTTTTTGTTTTTTTTTTTTTTTTATATAAAGGTTTTTCAATTTTGTGCTCAGAGAAGCTTTTTACTGTAAGAATACAGTTTCTCATCTGCTCTTGGTTATATAGATTTTGTGGGAAACATGTACTGGCCGCCTTGTCTGCAGAACCAGCCTGTACTGTCTCCACGGGTTCTTCCTTCCTGGGGCAGGACTTTGCATTTGTCCTCGCTGAATGTCACAAAGTCCCTGTCTGCCCTTTCCTCCAGCCTGTCTGGGCCCTTTGGATAGCAGCCTCAGCCTGGGAGTGTATCATCAGATCCCCCGGTTTGGTGTCATTGCAAACGTGCTGAAAGTGCTCTCCATCATCTCTTCCTGGTCACTGATAAGGGTGTAAAAGAGCACAGGTCCCAGGACAGACTCTGGTGCTACCCTGTTGTCATTGGTCTCCGGGTAGAGTATGACCCAATAACCACTTCCTTCTGAGCATGGTCGTCCAGCCAGTGTTTTACCTATCTAGTTGTCCTTGTAGTTGAAATTCAATTTCTGGAATTCAGCATATGATTAGTTATGTCGTGTAAAAAGTGAACAGGGAAACAGTTAAAATGTAATAAAAGGAAAGAATAGCTTTTTGTGCCCTTTTTTTTCAGAAGGCTGTACAGTTTCTCTGTTGCATTTAAACATTTTTCTTACGCTTTTCCCGAACAGGAAAAGAAATATATTTTCAGTGTATTATACAAAAGAATATACTAGTCGTCAGCTGCTAAAGAAAAACAGTTGTGATACAGGCAACATGTATAATATTTAAAATCGCTGTCACTGATAATCTTGCTTTATGTCATTCAAAGCTTTTAAAGCTGCTCTCTGAGTCGGGATCAAATGCGTAAATGATATTCATGTTACAGTCCGTCTATAACTCTGATTGTCACTGTGATTCCCAAAGAGTAAAGTATAGGCATTCACAGCATCCTAAATAGTATTTTCTTTTTCTCTTTGTTACAATCAAATGCTCACGTTTAGATTCAAAAAACCTAATAATGACTAATGGGCAATGATCTTCTGGATTAGCAGCAGCGCATTCAATCTCTCTTTGAGCAGCGATTACCATCTTTTTGGGGGGGATATCAATTTAAAGGTCAAGTGCTTTCATAAAAAAGGTGATTATCCAGTATTTCATATGTTGAACAAAAGCTTAGCAGGATTCATTGTGTGTCGGTTTCTTTTGTATATAGCATATATGCAGCGAAATGGATCACTTAATTATCTAACTACCTGTCTTCGGGGAAGGTATGTGACCATGAATAGAAGCTGTCAAATAGGTACTTTGCTTTGCTTGTGATATTTAATCAATTACTGTAATGATTGCAGGTTATAAGTTGGCTTTTTAAAACTAGGCAAAAATTTAAATTACTTTTGTGCCAGCAGCCAGGGATTTGGTTATAAATGGGTGATTTTATTGGGAATGGAATGTGGAACGAAGATGAAAAGGAGAAAGGAACAAAACAGGGCCAAACTCATGGCTGATTCCTTTCTCTTTCCTTTCAGTTCTTGTACTGTTCTTTTACAACCTACAAAAGTATTCTGTTTCTCAGACGTGATAAAAATGGCTAGGGCTATATTTAGAACAAATCCAAGCAACTGAACTTGAAGCTGGTTTTATGCACTCTTTTTTTTTAATTACTATTTTTTTTTTCTGATGGATTTTTATTGATTACTTTTCCAGTTTAATGTTATTGGAGCTATCTTAAATATATTCGATCAAAATTTCTAGCAAAACCATCACATTTCTATTTTTTCCAACTCATTGTTTTTCCCTCTTGTAAGGTAGCTTTCTTACAGCTGAAGAAATTCTCATTTGTAAATATGGATTACTGCCTTAGTTTGTACATGTTTGCTCTGTTTGTGGATTTTTTTTTTTGGGGGGGATCACATCCTTTTTTCTACTGACATACCTACCATTGCCAAATAATTCTTGTGTATTCGATCTACTGCATTTCAAGAAACATTTCTGTCGGTCGTTTACCGCTGGGTGTTTGTGGGGTTCTGTTGGTCACTTTACATGGCGTTGTTACTTCTCCCTTTGTAGGACAGAAATTTTTAAAATTGGATAGTAATAACTGATGCCCGGCAAATATACTGGGAGTACTGGGTCGTTAATAACCCGTCTTGTTCTTTGCACGAAATTTTGTGTATGCAAGAAAAAGGTATTTGTGTGAAGTACAGCTACTGCCTGGACTTTTGTACAAACAGATCAACACTGGAAAATAAAAGGTCTATATCTGAGTGACCACACGCTGGGAAGATTTTTTTAAAATGCTTTTGATAAATCAAGTGCTTCTTGCCTTTTTTTAAAAGTAAAATGTCTCTAAAAATATAATTTCCAAATAAAAAATTCTATTACTGTTGTAGAGGGTATCTCATAAATACTTCAAACATCCCAAGTAGGCTGGGAGTTGTAATGCCTTTCTCATTTCTACAGACTAACTGAGGATAACCTGTTTTATCTGCTGAGGGGGTGGGGAAGGAGACTGGGAGTTTTATAATGTTGCAGATTAATATGAAAAAAAAAAAAAAGAAAAGAGAAAAATCCACAAGTTTTCATTAGTGCTATTGTATATTAGTCCCACTCCACACATGAAAGTTTTTCTTTAATTATATGAGAGGTGAGTACCAACACAGTTAAGATAATTCACTTGATGTACACTGCCAAAAACCTGTGTTTGGTTTTCGGTCCCTGCAGAGTGTTATTACCTAGTGCCTAGGTGAACATCTACATTTTAAACAATAGACATTAGCTATTCTTGAGCTTTGTTGCTTTTTTTAAAAGGGTTTTCCTTGTGGCTGCACACATGGTAAATCTTTAACTTCAAGTGTCCTTCTGTGGTGACCAACTAAAATATTAGCAAAATAAATGTTTTATGGGAAAACGTTGGCAGAAACCCCAGCAGAAACAGGTGGTATTGGGTTATTTCAATATAACGTAATGATGCAGCCAGGTTTCCATCTGGACAGCATGTGGTTGTGTCTACTTAGAGAGTATCAAAGAGTGTGAGTATGCACCAGGGATAATGGTGGTGCACAGAAGTGTAGCTGGATGGCTACTTTACAAAATAATAGTCAGGGTTCTAGGTCCTCTGGGTTAAATACTTTTACTGTCAGAATCTGAATTTCTTCATAAAATATTAAAGATGAAGCAAACCTCTGACACGCAATACCGAGCCGTGTAATTATAAGGCAGTTCCTGGAAGCCAAGTATTGTTCACATTATAGCTAGGCGTTTATTATAAAAGAGTTCATTACCCTTGGAAGCTAAGACATATTTCAAAGAGAGTGCCCTGGAACAGAGGCACTTTCAGCAAGCTTTACTATACGAGGAAAAAAGCCCCAAGCAAGCTGATCAGAATATAGTTAGGAAATGGGAGAGGAATTAGTGGATACATGACTGCTAAGAGCTGAATCTATACATAGCGGACCAGATACTCATCTGGAGTAAATGGCTCCATGTTCATTGGCTTTGGTGTAGACATGCTGAATTACTCCAGGTAAGGTGTTTTTAGCCTCATACCGGAGATCATTTTCCTTTTGGCTGGCAGATGCTCTCACAAACCACAGGGCACACTTTGCAAAGATATGCCACACACCATCTTCGCATCTGTGTGCTCTCTCTACAGAGAGGCAGGCTAAATCTGATTACATACACTGGCAAAGGCTTAGCTGGGGGCAGGATTTAGCCTGTTGCATTTAGGGGGAGATTTGGAAGATACCTTTGTAAAAGATCTATTTTGTGGTCAAGGGTGTAAGAAGGGAGTTGGGGGAGGGGGGTAAGAGAAGGAGGAGGAGAAACAAACTCAGTCCCTTGGGGCTGTCAGCAGGAGCAGAGTTGACACAGAACTATCTCCATCACTTGGAAGTGTGGAGCAATATATCAGCTCTACCCCATGGGAAACAGGGCTGTTAATGAATACACAGGGCCTGATTCTTCACTGCCTTTGTATTTTGTGCACGTTTAGTCCTGGTTTACAGTATCAATCAGCTTGATAGTATTTGACACCCTGTGTCATTTGCTCAGCACAAGTGTAAATCATAGAAACAAGGCTGAGGAAAATTAAGACCAGGTCTTAGGCTGCTGTGAATCACATAGCCTTGTGGTCTTCTCTGATGATCCAGTGATTTGCACCAGCTGAGGAACTGGCCCAGGCACTCTTTCTCTGCTGATATATCACTCCTATAGATGTATGTGTTAACAATCTCCATTTCTCTTTTTCCCTTGCTCATGGATGACCTGATTACACTGGAAACAGTTCTTTCTGCCAGGGTGCAGAACCACCCATAAGTTTAGAGTGCTGGCCAGCAGCACTTGGCAGCTAGAGATCAACATGCTGCTGCTATTAATCGGTAGTACCACACAGAGGTGCCAAGAGCCATGGAAAATATGAGATGACATCCAGCAACTGATGAATGTGATGATTAGAAGATCAGCAAAGTATTTAACAGTAATGGGTAGTGGACAGTTTTTGGAAGAAACAACACTTTCCATTCAGTTGATATTAAAAAAAAAAAGTACACGCACCTGACACTGGGGATAATACCTCTTTATGCCAAATGTAGGTCTCTTCCCCCTTTCCTGAACAAATCCAGCCTCTAGATCTCGTTCATAATGCCTATGTGGAGAGGAAATGTAATTAGAACAGGTACCAAGGGCCAGGCATCTAAGGCCTTGATCCGGATCACTTAGGAAAATGAGGAACTTCCCCTGCAAGTGACATCTCATTTAAACTGATGTTATCTCACTTACACCAATGCTGTAGCTTGCCATCTCAAGTGGCATGTGTGCTTTGCTGGATCAGGGTACTGAAGGGTTTTCCTGGAGCTGCCGTGACTTGAGGTAAGCCATATGATGGTCTAGCCTCGGTTTATTGTTAAGTCTAACCATGTTTACAGTGCCTCCTATGGGGATTGTGCCTTGGTGTACTGTATTTCATTTCCATTCACTTTGCCCTTTGAGATCCATGGATGAATGGCACTGTTCAAATTACTTTTTACAAGTGTTGGATTGTGGCCTTCTTTCAAGTGAAATCTTTTCAGCAAACTGAAAGGATTGATGCATTACCAGTCTCCTCCAAGTTCAGATCTGTGGCTACTCAGGCCATGTGTTTGTACGGCTTCTTCCCTTTCTGAAAATAAAGCAATGCCCAGAGTCAAGGCTGACTTGTTCCTCCCCTTGTCACAAGACTGGAGTTTCTCGGGCAGCAGAGAGTTTATCCAGAGCCAATTAAGAAGGGGAAAAAAGCAACAAAGCAAGTTGTAAATGGTTCTTGAAGTCTCCACAAAAGCCTCAAATGAATGACTTTTGACAGCAAACAGGGTGGAGGTACAGAGATTGTGGATGCTGGTGCACGTGGCTGTTCATCTACATCCTGATTACGAGACTGATTTAATCGGTCTGGTTAAAAGGCTTCTTGGCTGCATGGGCTGATTTGACTCTTCTTTTCCCAAGGATGAGAACTAAAGTGTCCCCGATCTGAGTGTGACCATATAGGAGTGTGAAAAAAAATGGAGAGGAGGATATGACCAGCCACCAGCCTTACTGTCCTCTCCTGCCTTGGTCATGTTGCTGGAACAGCCCTTTGCCACTCGCCTTTGCAGTGCTCAGTGCCTAAAATCAGCCTGTGACCACAGGTAGACAAAAAGTATAGTACTGCATGCTGAGAGTTTAAGAGTGTTGAGAAAGTAAGAGGAAATTTGGTACGTTCACTCCTGCTCAGAGAATTTTTCATTCAGAGACTCCTGTCTGGGGAGAGAACATTGTTGCTTCAGATCTGGAAACAACCAAGAAAGTACAGTGGTGCCTCCTTTGAGGAGGCTGTCAGCTGACAGTGAGCAAGTGCCTGATGTTGTGAGGAGGAGAAGGGGGAAATCAGCAGTTCTCTGGAGGAGCAAGAGCCTTAGCTGTAAAAACAGTCCTAATTTTTGGCCTAGTATTCCCCCTGCCACACCTGTATTAACAAGGAGAGCAACTCCTTTGGGCGCTGAGTCAGGCTGAATGAAAGTTGTTACCCTCTGCTTGTGAGAAAAGAGCAGATGGTGTCAGCGCAGTTCCAAGTGTGTGGGAGATTAAGTCATGAAACACATCAGGAGAGGGAGATTAAAGATCTCTGTTGGGTGACACAAGAGTGAATGAGCTAGTAAGCAGCGCCGTAGTTTCTGCTGGCACAGCACCTTCTCTCTGCTGTGGGACAGGAAGCCTGAAGGTGTTAGTGGAGAAGACGTGGTTCCTGTTCCTCTTGATGTTGGCCCTTGCAATGGAGTTGGTACTCTGGTGGGATTTGTTTTAAAGGAGCAACTGGTTGTGCGGGGGACAAACAGCCAGAGGAACTCCATCATCACAAATGGACCTGTGACTTTGCAGAGCTTTTGTTTTTCTTCCTAATCTAGAGGTTGACCTATGTAAGTAGTGCTCTGATTAGGACATGTTAGTGGTCGTGACCTCCTAAAGCACTTGGTCAAGCTCTGGGTCCCTTTATGGTGTGTGCATGGTCCAGAAATACTGTTCTTATCCAGAAGGTAGTGGAGGTTCCTCAGCTGTCAGCCGAACTCTTTTGGCAATGCAAATCACAGGCAGACCAGGGCTCCTAGCTTGTGGCCTGATGTGCAACAGAATTATGCATAGAGATAAGGCTGCCATTTATGCTCCTGTGTGGGAGCACCATGATCTCACAGCCCCTGGAGCGGAGGTAGGAAAGAGGGTGCAGCTCAGGAGGCTGACTCTAAAGCATAACTCATGATACAAACGCCTAAAAGGGCCAGACTCCTCCCTGGATTTTTCACACGTACCTGCTAGTTTCCTTGGCCCTGTTGGTTGATGGACACATTGCGTCTCTTTCACGTGTCTGAGATTTCCACTTAAAGCCTGCATGCGGCTTTGCTTAAAGATCTTTGAGAATGGACCCAGCGGCGCTCAGGGTGACAAACCCCACCCCTCCCCAGAATCGTGTTGGATGCAGGAGAGTCTTTTCCTGTTCCCAAGAGGGAACAACTTCATCGCTGCCTTTGAATTTGAAGGCTCTCCATTCCTGTTTTGACGAATGTAAAACACCTGCTATTTGCTGAATTGAGGTTGCGCCTGTGTCTGCCACCATGGTTCAGAGGTCTGCATCTCAAAGAACCTTTGGTTCACTTTGGGTCTATCTGGAGTGGAGAAAGTCTGGGCAGCTGGACTCATTCCAAAGCAGTTCATCAATCCGTAATGTTTTCAAGAAAGTTTTATTTTGCCGCTGTGTCTACTAAAAAGTTTAAGGCTGCCCTGGCAGAGGATCAAAACCTGTGTTATTTGGTACTGTACTGACTTCATAAGGGTTTGTAACATGGACTCAATTAAGTCTAAAAAATCCGGAAGGTGTGTCTTTCTGGTCTTTACATTAAATGCATACTGTATGTCAAGTATTCTGGAGTTGAATGTATGCCACGTTTTGAAGCCAGTATATTTGAAGGCCCATGAAGAAATGTACTGTGCTGCATATCATACATCTCCTGGAAACAACCTAAGTTATAATTATGTCTTCTCCTGCTGTTAGAGATGCTAGTAAGTACTTCCAGTAAAAGAGCATATAAAGGTGAATCCTAAAAGCAAGGGCAAAGAATCACAGAATGTTATTATTTATCATTGAGCAACATTGCAAAACTCTCCGTCTTCATTTAATTGGAACCCTGGCTGAGTGTTGAAAGACATAATAAAAACAATCAGTATATTCTCATTTTTCTGTGTGAAAAGATGAAGTCATGGCATATGGTCAGCTCACCAGTGCTGTTAATAATAAACCACAGATAATTAAGCACTGATTTATTCCTCTACGTAAGTGAAACAAATTGCTTTAACGGCTTTTGCTGAGGACCATCTAGTCAGATGGATTATGTATAGGAAGTTCAAACTAAAAATTATTAGAGATCGTATTTCAGTGTGGTTGAGGTTTATGGTAGAAACAATTAGAAACCTAACGGAATCTGTCCTGTATTCTCTTTGATGGAAAATCAGATATTAATCTGGGGAAAAGTCTAATTCTCAACACAGCTGCTCCCCTTGCTCTAATGCACCAGATTTAAGCTAGATAAAAATGGAAACATGTTTAAAAAATTGAACATAGCTTATAATAGCAATAATCACCTTGAAATTGGTTGTTACTGCAGTTAATGAACAGAGTATTAGAGCATAAAACGCCCTCAGATTCCCTCAGGCTATTAACTAACAAGCTGGTTGTTAACTGCTGGTCAGATAGTATCTTTATTTGGTGACTGCCTTTCAAAGACACGGAGCAGATCCTGGGAAGCTGTGGGATGGAGTGGGGTGGGATGGGGTGCTTGCTTGGGGTAGTGGCAGGAACAGACTGGGACCTTGGACAGATTATCTCCATTTCAAGACTTCCCTTTCCCCCGGTCTGTAGTCCAGTTCCTCCAAAGCATCGTTATCCGTGCGTGTGGAAGCCATGCTGCTGGCTGTGAGCTCCCACCGGAGTTTGCCCAGGGAAGGTTTTTCCCCAAAATGAGGCAGGGCAGCCTGTGGCGGAGTGCTGGGGGGTCTTGTGCAGGCAGCCCCTGGGGCTCTTTGCAAGCACAGGCTTGGCTTGGCTGGTCGGGACGGAGAGAAGCCTTCTGTTTTCAGAAATGCATCCTGGCATTTTGCACTCTCACTGGTAGCAATACTGCATTGTGGCAACAGAAAGGATGGCACCAAATTTGAATCTCAAAATAGGATGAAAAAAGGGAATGAATTCCAGGCTTTGCCCCTAAGCACATTCGGCAATGGGTGCAGTCTGTACACAAAAGCAAGTTCCAGCTTTTTACAGCTTTTGCTGCCTTTGTGGTTATATTCGGTTTGTCCATTTTGCTTTTTGCTTTTGCCGGTCAAATGCCTTCCTACACTTGGAGGAAAGACTCTTCATTCCTGTACTAGCAGGAGATTTGATAAACTGGCTTGTGAGCTGAGCTGCGCCTTCCTTCAATGGCTACAGATCTTCCTGTCCTCTGAAAGGAAATCCTCGTTCAGCCTTGTGATACCAGACTGCCACCAGCTTTCCAGCGCTGACTCTCCCAGTTTGTTTTTTTTTAAAATCTTTGCACACCCAATCCGGTTTGTTTCTCCAGGAGGCCACCAGATTCAACATTATTTCAGACCGTGAAGTTGCGTGTATCAGATGCCTCACCTTGCAGAGGGGGACCTTCACTGTTCAGATATCTCCTGTTTAAGCTCAGCTGGGTCAGGACACAATGCTTTGCCTGTTCTCTCTGGTCTTTGTGTTAGAAACTTTGTAGGAAAATGTACGGTTGCAAAAAAGATAGGAGTAGTTCAGTTTATCGTACTGAGCTTGTATAATCTATGTTCCTTTTTCGTATTGCTCACATAGTTCCTTACAAAATCCTATCTGACGTGGAGATACTGCTTTAGTTTGGATGCTCGTTGCTTTCTGAGCTGTGAAGTAGTAAGGGGCTGATAAAATGATATCACTGGAATTGCCTCCGCTAACCTAAAGATTCAGTTTTGCCTGCTGGGGTTTTCTGATGTTCATAAATTTATGGTTTACTAGTCAAAGCTTTGGTATCTTTGGAAAACTTAATGTCACAGAGCATTTATGACTAACCTGGTGTCTTGATCCCAGGAGTCTGAAGTAATAGGAGCAAATTTCACTATTGCACGTGCTATATTTAGGTATTTTTTTTCAGCACTGTTGGGGCCCTTGTTCCTAGAGAAATAGCTCTTTACCAGAACTAGTTGAAATTTGTGGCAGCAATTTTTTTCCCATGACATGTGACGTGTCCTCGACATTAAAAATGCATATGGAAAAAAGTGGGTGATTTTGATTAAATTTCTGAGTATTTGATGGGAAAGGTTAAAACAAAACATTTTTTCTTGACTAATATCTGGCTTATAGCACTAGAGAGGTTTGTTGTGCAGACCACCACAAGCTTTTTATGGGGCTTAAAAGCAGTTTATATCATGCTACAACTTCAAATATAATTACACTAGCTCGGAAAATGCTTCGCAGACATAAAACTCCATGTGTCAGCCTATAGTTTCGATGTCTTAGGTGCAAGAAGGACAGGCTGCTTCAGCAAGGCGTTTCAACCCCATGCTCTGAAAGCCAACTCATTTCCAGGTTGCAAATGCTCTGTGGTCAGTTGCGACCTTTTAAACTTCCCTAATCAAACTGAAGAGAGGCAACTTGCTGAGTATAATCTCTGTAGAGTGGAAGACTTAAAATAATAACATTTTTTTCTTTGTTTTTACAATATTCTGGCATAAGTTATTGTAACTTAATTTTCCTTGATGGTGTCAACCACTCTTTTCTCATCCTTCACAAGCCATGCTCTCCTGCAGGGTCTGGCAGTTCACCCAGAGCTGTAGGGCAAGATCTGGCAGAGATGGAAACCTGGGCCCCATGGCTGGAGGGAGCTGTGGGGTTGCCCAGCTTGACTAGGGGAACCTGTAGGGCTTGGCCCCATGGCATCCTGGTTAGGGAAAGCTGTGGCACAGCCTGCTGCACCAAGATAGGGAGCTGGGGCAACGGGACTGGGCAGTGGCTGCCCCACTGGGGTGCAGCCCACAGCAGTCCCCGAGCTGAGTCATGGGCAGCAGTGAGGGCTCAGCGGACACAGGTGACGAACAGATGGGGCATAACGATGAGGCAGGGCCAGGGTG
Organism: Nyctibius grandis; assembly: GCF_013368605.1. Lineage (NCBI taxonomy): Eukaryota > Metazoa > Chordata > Aves > Nyctibiiformes > Nyctibiidae > Nyctibius > Nyctibius grandis. Next base: position 9,242,523 of record NC_090658.1, read on the forward strand.
AGAGGTGCAGTCAGTCCATCCATTAGGGCAGGGGCAAGGTTGTTGGGAGTCCCAGAAGAGGCCCATCAGGGCAATTAAGGCTCATGAGTGCCCTCAGGAGCGTGACAGCACGATGTGGGTTTTCCTTGGTCTCACCCTCTTCTTGGGGGAGTTTCATTTGTATAAAAAGAGAGATCTGCTTTTCTAACGAGAAGAAGGACTTTTGTGGGTGCACTGAAGGTAGGTGTGTAGGAGAGCCTGTTTCTAGGCCCTGCTCTAGGAAATATTTAAATTTTGATGTTACAAGATTGTCATTAATAGTGTCATTTGAGGAAAGTGAGAACAGTATTTCTACCTGTAGGTGTTTTGCCATAATGCATCATGCATGTGGAGAAGAAGCGAGGCATGGACTGCAATCTCCATGGGTGAAAGCGGGACTGTGACCCTCCACCTCCTCTCCTGGTATCCTCCCTGGGCTGCAAAATAACTGGTAAGTCTTGGTCTTCTTTATATCTGACTTTCAATTTATCAATGGAAATGTCTGTGTCAAGTGAAATGGTGTGGTTTTTTTTTGAAGTCTGGGTTTTGTTGGCTCAATGAGATAAAAAATCAGACCTATTCAAATTCAGTTCAGCTTGAACTGAAGGTTTTTTCTTTTTTTTCTTAGTTTTCATTCAGCTGCCAAATTGAAAAGAAATGGTTCATACAGTGCTACCTGACAGTTTGTTGGAGAAATAGTCTTCTGAAAAATGCAGAAGCTTGTTTTGTAAAAGATCTGTGGTTTGCTCTATGGAAGACAAAATGCTTTATCCAGAATTGAATGAAAACTGTAGAAGGATTGCAGTAATTTCAATAGGCTTTATCCCAAATCCTGTACCATTTTCTCTGTAGGTATTGCTACTCACACTACCTCATGAGCTCACTGTGCTGATCTAAATGCCCAGACTCAAATGCCTTTGAAAGTATAATGATGTTGTTAAAATGTAAACAGGATTTTCTGCATCTGTATTATAAACTACCTGCAACTTTTCAACTAAATGAGTCATTCCATTTCTACTGTGTTATGCTTGAGGTGCTGCAGTTTGCTGTAATAGGAAATCGAGTGTGTTCTACTTGCCGCAAGTAAGTTGTGGGAACAGAGCAAGGCTTTTTGGGTTTTGATTTGGTTTTCTCTTTGTTTAAAATCACAGCTGTTAATATTGAATGAAACTATTGTAGTTAAAACTCTTTAAGAGAACTATGTCCAGCAGCCAAAGTGTGGAAAAAAGCTCTTCTCTGATTGAGGATACTTACCAAACTTAAATCAAAACTGAAGTTGAAGCCTGTCTAAGCCAGCTATCGTTCCAATTATCATATTTTGATCCAGAGAACAAAACAAGAGTATGAAGCAGCTACAGAAAAAGGCACATATAGAAAAAATACTTTAAGGGATGAATTTACTTCCAATTTTAATTTTGAGTAAGAACTCCCTTTGCTAATAGCCTTATTTCAGTAGGGCTGTAACCAAAGTATACTTCAATGTGAACAAGGCTAGTTGATGTTGCCTCCAACCAGTCTGCAGATAAACTTGATTTTAGTATAGCACCCCAGCCCTTTAAGGTAAGTGCCAGAGAGGGATTTTTCTGGTGGTGTTGAAAACTCAAGATATACCTTTGTTTCTCCTGAATCTTTTACTGTAACTGTTAAGAAAACTATTTGCAATGTAGCAGTCATTACATCTTCTCATCCCCACAAGTATAATGAACTGGCATTTTACTACTTAGCTCTGTTTCCTCTACTAACAGTCTGCAAGGAGGTATTTTCCTGAAAGGTTACTGACACCTGGAGAGAGAAAACCCCCAAAACTGAGCAACTGTATTTACTGATTTGTTTCAGCACTGTAAAGGTGTTGCCCTTAGTCACTTTATTAAGGAAGCAGCTTTCTGGGAAGAACTGGTAGCATAAGAAATGACATCATGGACCAGAAAGGAAATTTAAGAATTGGAGCAGAGACACCAGGGGCCACAGCTGGAGGTATGAAGATATGAAAGCTGGGATGAGTTTGAGCTTCTTTAAGCTACACAGAGTAGAACTGGGAGAGAGAGAAAAAAGCAGCTTAATATGAATGTTATTTCCAGAAATGTACTTTTCCCCATGAAGTTTAAAAATTTTTCTTGATTCTGTGTGATGTGCACGTTAGCTGGAGTGGAAGAATGGTGGGCTGGGGACAGATTTTTCTGAATCTCTGAAGAGATGCTCGTGGTGAGGCTTTTAGAGCTCAGTTAGGTAACAAAATAAGGATGAGATTTCAAATAAAGAAGAATAGGCTTTTACATGAACTTCAGCATGCAATAAGCTCACTTTAGCAAAACAGAGGTGACAAGCAGTTGTTAGTTCATTCTTTGACCTTCACTGCAATAGTTTTGTATTCTGGCTTAGACAAAAGCCTAATTCCCCCATCAGCTCTGTTTTGGGAAAACAAGAAATTGAATGAAATCCCAGTGTTGAGTATTATTACAGTTCTGCTGTTCAAGAACCCTGATGTTAGCAATGCTCTTTTCAAGCTGCTTTCTGAGTATTTTTCTTCCCCAATCACTTTCTTCTTTTTCTTGTGTCTGTTTCCAGCTGATCTTCATTGTATTTTCACTGGAGTTTTTGGCTGAGCACCGCTCATATTTGCCCAGCCCTTACAGTAGCAGAATTTAGGTAATTCCTGCTTCTTGCTTTGTCCGTGGTACAGTATGTGGCCTGTCCGTGTATCCTCTTAAGAGACCTACCTGTGCATGCGTGCGTCTGTTCGTACAAGCAGTGTGTCATAATTCAGTACACACTGTTGAGTGGTTGTAGCTGATAGTAGCAAAAGCAAATGGGTTGTGTGTGTTTATGTGTGTAAGGACAGGCTTTATTAAAACTAGCTGCTTTAGAAAAACTACAGATTCATATTATATTAAACTCTCACAGTAACTGGTCTCCTGGAACAGTATTTTTGTTCCTGTAATGGGGTTTAGATTTGCACTTTAATATAAAGTTCTGCTTGTAAATAGTTTATAAAAAGTTAATGATTAAGAAGTGCTACAGGTATAAACAGCTTGACCTGCAGCATAGCCTCTACACAGATCTCTAAGGACTAAGTAACCATTTGTTTCGATACACCTCACACTTGGATACCTTACCTTTGTGTTTTGGAGTTACTCACGTCTCTGTCTCTACCTTCCACCCTTCTTCACAAAACTGGAATGTTATTATAGTGCCGTAATGGACAAATTAGTCCAGGTGGACAACAGAAATGGAAAACATATTTTTTTAAAAAAATATATATTTATTTATTTCTGTTAGTTGTATTATCAAGAGAAACTGAACTCTGCACTTAACTAGACCTGAACTTTCTCACACAAGTTGTATCTCTCTGTTAGTGCAGCATAACATTTCATATGGTTAAAAACATGCCTGAATCTTACAAGTGTCATACACATTGTAATGGTTAAACACCTTTATGGAGATTGACTTTTTGGGATCATTAAGAGAGGAAGCATGCTCAGATCTGCTTGCTGAGGTGTGGTGTCACTGCTCCATGGATTTGGATGGGTGAGACTCATGTAAGAAGTCACAAGCAACTGCCTCGGGTTATGTACCTGCACCCTACCTGGCCCAGGACTCGACGTTGAGACCAGCAGATGCTGGCGCAGCTTGTGCGCTTGGTGTAATTGATGTGATTGGCCGACAAGTGGGGAAGTTTTCCTACTCCCTCAGACCGTAATTGTCTTCAGTCTCCATGTTTTAAAGTCTTAACTGATGATCCCTAAGATGGACTTCTCCCCAACCTCATTAACTAATTAAACAATTCAAAATTAAGAGTTATTCAGGCTGCAAAATATTGCTGAGAGGACCTTTAGTGCAAACATTAGCATTTCTGCAGAATCCATAACCATTAGAAAACAGAACCACGACGCCCCAGACAGTCCTGTCTTTATCATTTCAATATGCTCTGCTATTACATGTTAGCACATTTTATACAGCGCCTCTCCCAAGTGTACAGGTCTCTGTGCCTGCCACGGACATCACACATTGCTGCTTGCATCTGTTCTTTTCTCAGTGTCAAATTCTGCAGCGAGGAGTGTGGGAAAAGCAGCAGTAACATCATTGGCGCCTTGCTGCTCTGCTTCAGATTTGCTGCAACTTGTTTGCAAGTGTGTGCTGCTTGAGATTTTGAAAGGGATTTTTTTTTTTTGTTGCTGTTCCTCTCAGCAGCAGGAAGGGCAGGGTAATACTTTGACTGAATAAGAATACTGTATACTTCTCTCTCTGAGTATGCCTTGCAAAACAGCTTGTTGTCAGACATTGAAAAGGTACCGGGGGGAAGGTGAGGAAATGATAACATGAACAGAATATTACTATTTTCAGGAAGACAGAGAAAATTCAAGGGGAGGAAACATATTTGTGGGGAGGTCGACCAGTAGAGCATGTTATGTTGCGTATTGTTTTCCTAGACTCTTGCTAAATATCCAAAACCAGTGAGAAAGTGGTTGGAGTTACTAATGGTACACAGTGATGTAGACAGTGACTGATTCAAATCTTTCAGAATGAGTAAATACAAAGTGAAGTTAACACACAAATGCTGTGGTTTTTACCCTCCCTAGAGCTGGCAACAGCTCTCCAGTAATTTCTTCAGTTGGTGCCAGACAGCACTTAAGAATAATCTTGAGTGATTTAGATGAGTTTGGAGCAGGTGGGACCAAAGTTTGAATGATTGGCAGATAAACATGGAGAGAATGAGCTGAGTTGCAAAATCTTGAATTGGAGGATCTGTTACAATTTGCTTTGCTCAAACTGACCACATCTTTGGAAAAGTAGCACCATCCAGCATCCCTGTGGAACACAACAAATTTAAGGCAACTTCCAAGAAAAAGTGGTCACTTAAGACACCCAAATGATGGTCTTGAGCAAAGGAGTTACTCCACGCTTTGCAGTAACATCTGTGGATCTAAGCCTAATCTTGTGAGGACCACTCAAAGCCATGGGCCAGCCCTGCTCCCCATCAGACAAGAAAGAAACAGATTCTGAGTTGATCAGTGGAGTGAGGGAAGGAGAACTAGTCTGCCCAGCCCCCTGCCTACACAATCTGTGCTCTGCCTGTACCTTGTCCTTTCCTGCACGCATGCCTGAGACTGCCTGCAAAAGTTGCAGCCCTACCTGTGCTGCAGCCCTGGCTGTGTACATTTTCCTACCAATTTCTGTTTTGACACAACTTGGTGGAGACTTTTTTTTTTTTGTTTATCTTAAAGCTGCAGAGCTGAAATCATAAGCTTTAAACAAAAGGTCGCTTTTTATTTACGTGCATTTTATGAGCGTGCTGTTATAGGATGTAATAGGTCTTTGGATGTTAAGTTTTTATTTATGCTTAGCTTTGAAGTAGCCATATGCAAAACATTGGAAATGCAGTTGGGGAAACAGAAAGGGCGAGTGAAAAATAGCCGCGAGCTTGAGGCGCTCAGATTTATAAAATGCTGTTTTAATGAACGGCAGCTGTTGGAGGTTGTCTCCCTGTTGAAGAGTCTCTAGAGAAATGGTGAACAAAATTAGTGCACCCAAATGCGCTACCATTCCTGTAATTCAGTGATCATAACTATTTTTCTTGAAAGTGTTCTTTAACATGACAAACTGCGTTTTCGGAGGGAAAGTGGATTTAAGGTGCATTTTCAGTACATTTCACTGGTGTTTGTCACCATCTTTTCTTCACTGCAAATCTACGTGAAATGCTAACCAAGGATTAAACTGTTCAGTGCCACAAGGTGACCATAACTAAGAAAAGATTGGTCATACTAAGTCAGACCCAAAAGTTTATGTAATCATGCATTCAGTGTTGGGCATTGGCACATAACTATGAAGGAATAAAAGAAACAAGCAAAAATCATGATGTGCCCATCCCACAAAGTCAAGTAAGCAGCAGAATTCACAACTTTGTTTTGAGCAGATATCTTTTTTTTTTTTTTTAAATTAATACTATTGTCAAAGGGAGGTACTAAGAACTATGTTGAGGGCAGCTCTGTGTACGTTCAGATCACAAAGGCTATTGTATTGCCAGAGCTGGCTCCAAAGCTGGGGTCAGATTTTAGTGATATAAATCGTAGTGGTTCCAGTGACTGGAGAAAGCTGTGTTGATCTCTTTGGGTCAAGGATGTAGCCTGTAACTCTTATGCCATTAAAGCTTATCTAAGTTTTCTGTTACTCCTTGGTGGATTTTATGGCGATGTTTTCATAATTACAGTGATCCTTAGGGTAAGCTCTCATCCGATAAGCCTTTTTAATTGGTTTTGAACTCTATTGCCCTGTAGCCTTTCAGATGGGGCAGTGAAGTCCATACTTAATAATAAATGATTGGGTTGCTCAAAGGGGACACAAACACTCTCAAATACATTATTCTTTCATATTGGTCTTTGAACTCTGTCTCAACTTCTTGACTCTTTACTCATAGCAAAGACTGTGCATGCTTAGTGAAACCTATTTGTTGCCTTGCATTCTGTACCATGATCTGGGCGATACGATGGGAAGGGTTTCTGTCTTCGAGCCTGCCAGGTCTGGTGTTCCCCCCTCCACCCCCAACCACAAACTGTCAAGCAAAACTCATTTCCATCAACAGAGAGCTCAGCAAAATAGGGGGCCATCCAAGTTAGTGGTGGAAGAGGCTTACTGAAAACCATCTTTTCAGTTCCTTGCAGATGGAGGACTGTACCATACTGTAATTTTTTTCATCCTTTGTCTAGGTAGTTTCAAAAAGACTCAATCAATAGGGCTCAACCATTTCCCTTGGGAGATTATTCCACAGCCTAATATACCCACTTTTGTTAAATGTTTCCAGATAGCCATCTCTTCCCCCCTTACCTCTGTGCTCAGTTCATCCCATCACTTCTAGTTAGTTCTACTTCCTTGGGCCAGCTGATACAAAATCTTTCCCATTCACAGGAAAAAAATCTTTCTTCTTCGGGAGGAAGAATCCAAGGCTTGACTTATGATGAAGCTTCTCCATTTCCAGTGTCTAAGGAAATTCCTTTCTTGCCCTCCCCTTTCTGGCAAGAGATGAGCAGTGTTAACAGCTGGAGGTGCTTCCACAAACACCCGGAATAATCTATCTGCTGATTATAAGTACTATATTCTACTGTAGCATTAAGTAGTTATGGAATAGTGATGAGTACAGCCTGGGAGGTGCTGTAATATGTCTTCACACTTATCCTTTTGCCAGGTTAAATTCTATCTATGTCAATCCTGCAACAGAAGCCCTTGAACACCAGCTCAATTTCATTGGTCAGTGATGTTTTTTTTTTTGAGAGCACTCTACCAGAGGCACTTGAGTCTCTGAACAAGGTGAAAGTGAACTCAATCATGTCCCTTTTTCAACACCCAGGCAGGCTTGGTCTGTGCCAGGGACGGTCTGCTGTGCTGGGGGTGGGAGGGTGTTTGTTTCCTGACACAGATATTTCAGTCTAAGACTGATGTAGCTGAGTCTTGGCTAAGCACTGACATGCACCGGGAAAGCAGCTATGATTTCAGACCTGGGTTGTTGCTGGAAGTGATCAGATGCTGTCATTTTTGTCCACTTTTCTAGACAGCCACAAATTAATAAAGCTGTTGCTCTCCCTGAAGCTGAGTGAAGTCTCCTGAGGCAGGAGGTGCTCTGTGTGTGGGGCTTGTTTGGTTTTAAATCTGGGTACTTGTTTTTTACTTTCATTGCTGGCAAACCTCTATAAGAGAACATAGATCTATTGATCAAGACATCTTTAGGGAATGCCCAATATATCTGAGATCATGAGGGGAAGCTTTATGGTTTGTTGTTTGGGTTTTTTTTCCAGAACTTTTTTGAATTTCAAAAGTATACCAACAGCTTTCAATACAACACTGATGTCTGTCTCATTCGAAGTGGGTTTTAATTCTGCATTCATTAGACAGATATCAGAGCATCTGGAAAGGAATGAAAATGGGCAAGATACCTTTCAGACCATGATTCAGAAAGGTTTAGCTCCATTTAGCAGTGCTGTGTCTTCCCTTTTGTGTGATGTGTTGCACAGGCACACTTTCAAGCTGAAGATAAAAACAAGATCTCTGTGTACTTACCTTCCCCCCCAGTATCTAAGGATAATGACCACCTATGTGGAGAGATGCTTTGGGAAAGCAGTAATGGGATGGAGAACAACAGGGTAGGATTTAAGCATGTATAGCTGTTAGGCAAGAAAATGGTATTGTCTTCTTGAATTGCTTGGCCTTATCCTTATAATTGCCTTATGCTGAAAGCAGATGTCTAAGGCAGATCAGCATGTGAGCAAGGCGTGCCATACTGGCCAGTGTCGTCTGTCCCCTACTCATCCTTGATGTCTCCTGTGCTGCCTTTGATGCTAGCTAGCTTTGCATGGATGTTCTCCAGCCCTGGCACTCCTAAGGGCCTTCTGCTGGCTCCCTGAGCTGGGGCTGACTCAGTGGGTCTCTGTGCTCAGACCCCACAAGCTGGGACTGGGCTGTGCAGGTAACACTAACATTTTCTCACCTGCTTTGAGCATCTGGCTTCAGCTTGGCCTTGCTACAGGGATTACGAAGTTTTGCAGACTCTAGGTGCTGGAAGCTTTGAAGGCTCTGGCTGCTGGAAATGAAGGTTTTGAGTATCTTTGAGGTGGTGTAGCAGCTGTGCAGTGGCTTTGTGAGCATCAGTATGGCAATAAATCATGTAAATGGAGTAGATTAAGTGATCAGGTTTTAGGTGCAACTCTGTGCAAGTAGGTGTTATGCTTTGACTGAACAGTGGTAAGGAATCGCTTCCACCTTTTTGCTCTGTGTGAGATCTGCTTTTTGTAGAGTATGATTTGAACCTACCAACTCTGACTTTACTCAAACTGTACTGACAACAGTATTGAGGTCTTTCTTTTATTCTGCTCTAGTTTAGCTGCACTTCTTCCTTTCTGTGCTTCTCCCTTATATTGTAAGAGTCAGTAGAAATGGTCTCCTGGAGGATGACTGTGTCCTAGGAGATACACTTTCTATATTTAATCATCCTTGGAGCTTTTATTTTGCTAAAGGACTAAAGTGACAGCCTTTAGAGAATAATTATATGAAACACCATGTGTGAGCAAAGTGTGAAATGTCTCTAGTACCAACCAAAGCTATAGATATTTTTATTAAATATTAATGCCATGCATTTATGAAGGGTTTGCCAAGCAGATGTTAAGCTGGTCTTTGTGGTAATTTAATTGAGCAAGGAACATTTCCTGCCATTTTTATCAATGTCAGGCTTTACATGACATTTTAAACTAAAAATATAAAGCAGAGAGAAAGAGAGAGAGAGAAATAATTAATAATCAGTTTCCATTCATGACTATCTGTTAATATTTCCCTTCAGAGGATTTAATGTTTCTCCTGAATGTTTTTCTTGGAGACCGATACGAATCTGAGCTAACCTAGACTCTGTGCAAATTCTTCCACAGGGCCTCTGTCTGGAGTCTGGCCCACTCCTGCTAATGCAATTCTTACTTTTCTATTTGTGAAAAGATGATGATGATAATAAATGCAAACCTTAAATTATTCTGAAGACTCTGACTATGTGGGGCTCTGAAAATATCTGCGTGTAGAGCCCTTGTTTCCTCCTCAGAGCATCACTCGATGCTTAAATGTCACAGCGGGATCTTCCTGCACAAAAATTATAGATTGATTAAACTTACTGACATTATGCCCCTGCAAAGTGCAATGTCTTAACAAGATTTAGCATCATAAAGCATTTGATTATATACAACTCATTGAGCAAAAATAAATAAGAAAAATAATAAAACAAAAAGGCAATTGAAATCTCTGTAGGTCAGGTGCAACATAATAAGACCATTCATGAAATATCACTGAAGGCTCCCTCCTCACAAGTATGACATTATTTACATGGAAAAAGTGTGGTCACACTTCTACCTTGTGTGTGTTGTTTTAAATTTATGAAACCGTTTTTTTTCCCCAGACATAAGTGGGCTCGTCTCAGTTATGTTCCCTAGAGGCAATGTCCACCCCCCTACTCTATGGGCGGGTGATCGCTGTGGTTAAGGTGACCAATTCTAGCTCCAACAGAAGAAGGAAAAAATAGATCATAATAAATCAAAGCATGGTAAGGCCGAGCTGAAATGAAAAATCACCAGCTTGGTTTGCGGGTTTGACCTGCCTGCTTATAATGGCACAGGCTTCCCATCAGCTCTGAGGACTTCTGTAGGCACTTCTGAAACAGACATCTTCTGAAACATCTGTTTCAAAGACCCTACAAGTGTTAAAGCTCCAGTCCCTCTTTACCCACTCCACACTATACTCTGCCCCTGCCACAAAGGAGGTATGGCAGATTCTTTTGATTCATTGAATGCATCTGAGAGAGTCCTGCTTAAGGCAAAGAAGGTGCATATACAGGAGGCTGGCTGCTGTAAAGAGATGTTGAAGATTTGATCCAGCAAGGGATCATCATGCTCATTCCTGATTTCCAGTTAAATCACTATAGGCCCAGCCCATAGAGAAGAGCAAAGAAAACTCCTCAGCGGGAAAACAGGTTGTTGATGGGGAAAACTTGCCTGCTTTTACTTCCTACAAGAGGTAGTTGATTGTAATAAGTCCAAGGGTGAAGCACTAAACAGATCACTTTCGTTTGGCTTCTACAGCTGTTGCCACCAATTTGTGTGGACATGTGCATGGCCACCTACAACAAGAGAAAATGGAGAGGGGGATGCAATTTTGCAGACTACTTCTGTGCCACTGTTTACTGCTGATGTGGGAATGCAGCAAATGTTGACTGCCAATACCTTGTTTAATAAGGTCTGTACCAAACCCAGATGCTGTACAGAAAATTTTGTATGTTATGTATGCAGCACAAAAACGGAGTTTCCCATATTTCCTGTAGAATAAACTCAAAACCTCATTTTCCTGCAGTAAATGTGCTCAGAGGTAAAATACTGGTTTCTTCTCAGTGTTCTATGCAAGAGAGAGTTTATTTTACATGCTCTGAATGGTGTTTTCAGCCATTGTCCTACTAGATTGGTTTGAGATCAATATGTCTGGTTGACAGGATGAGAATGGGAAAGGTATTTCTCAGTGTTGGAAGCAGGCCTGAGGCCTGATCAAACTATTTATTATTATTTGGAAAAGGGAAGGCTTAATACTTATTTGAGATTGCTTATTGTCCACTTACATGTTTCTCCACTCACTTGATAAGTTAGTGGAGTGCTGAGCAGTATGACTGACAAACATGAAAATAATCATGAAATGCCGCCCAAATGCTTGGTGTTCTGCTAAGCAGCAAGTGACAGAATTATTCCCCAAACTCTGCAACCAGCTTTGAGTTTCTCCATCGTGCCTGGCGTCTTTCCAGCTTCTCTCACACTTATTTAATACCAGTTGGCTGTATTCATTGCAATGTCTGCAGAAAACGCTCTCCAAGAGACTGCGACACAATGGGAATGTTTTGTATTCTGTAGGAGTCTGTATGCCATAAAGAAACAGAAAACCAAAGGAGGAGCAAGCAGAGCTGCTGTGTGTTGCGAATATCTAGTGACCATTTTGGAGGCCAAAGATTCATGTCATAGTTTGGATCTTGGGTTTTGGAAGCAATCAGCAGACGTTTTCACAGCAGGTTTTCTTCCCAAGATCCTGACCGTAAGTCATGTCGCTAATGCTGAGTCAGCATCCTTGATTCAGTGATGCTGTAGCTTAAATGGGCTTAAAAACCCCAAAAGTTGCAAGAAAGTGGTTCATCACTGTCTCTTCCAACCTCCCCATTTGACAAGCACCTGAATTGAAGCTTCTGCTGGCTCTGAAAGCCAAGTTCTACTTTTTATCAGCAGAGTTGTGTCAGTAGCAGGTAGAACTCCACACTTTACACTTCACATGGCTTGTCACTTTTCTTTTTAACTTTTCCTACCAGAGTAGCAAATGGCGTTGGGTATGGAACGCTTTCTGGGTTTTGATGCAAAGATTGGAGGATTTGGGATTCTTGGGCAGGAGATGAAAATAGGGGGGAGGGGAAAGGAGGTCAAAAATCAAAGGTTTCCCTGTCTCTTCTTTTTCTGAACTATGACGAACTTCTGGAGGTTTTCAGGAAATACAAGCCAGCTGCATCTCGCTTTATGTTGTCAGTCATGGTATAAGGAGGAGTTCTCACTGTATAAAGAAGAGTTCAGGCCCTGTGTCTGACCATCAGTGTCCTGTCAGGTATGGCTTCCCAGAAGGATGAAAGCTAGTATCAATTGGGTTTTGTGTCGTTTTTTTTTTCTGATAGGGAAACATATGGTGCATTTCACTGTTCAGAGTTTATACTCCCCATACGATGGGCACACAGCTCCCATTAACTTTAATGAGACTTACATACACAAGGGGGGCACATAGGCCATATCATGAAGCTCTGGGTTTGTACTGTTTTGTGTTACAAGCTGTGATAAATTAATATATATCTATACTGCCTACTTCAGCCTGCCAGCTCCGACGTATTTTGCCATAGTTATTTTGATTGTTAACTATACTGTACAGCTTGCTTAGGAGGCTGTTTGGTGGGGAAGACAGGCCAGGCTGCTTGGCCAGAGGCTTGAGTCTGACCCAGAAAATGAAGTGGACTGTTGAAAGGTACTCAAAGGACACTGCGTGCAACCCAAAAGACTGTATGCACTATGGACACTGGAGAGGACAGGTCAGCATCTGGTATTGCTTGCCCAGGTTTGTGACTCTAGTGCTTTGTTCTGAGCAAAGTATATTGCTAAGATATTCCTTTTTCAGCAGCTCCTGAAGAGTTAAACCCTAAACCAAGGTATCTGACAAGAATATTGCTCTCTGGAGCACATGTCTGTGCTACTGGGGATTTGACAGCATGCTTCTAGCTTATAATAGGTAGGCTGTAGATTCAGCATCTCAAAATAATCATCCTAAACAATGAGTGTCTGTGCCAGGGAGGTCAGGCTGACAGTGCCTGAACCTTGTTTGGGTTCAGAGGCCTGACCAGGCATGGAGAATCCAAAACCCAGGACTGGCAGCACAGGCTGGTGTCTGATTGCAATAGATAGCTGAGCCAGGCCTGTAAAACAAGCCTTTGCAAACACAAACAACAAGCTGCTTTAGGGTGCAGAATGCATGTAACCCAATGGTAAGTAAGTATTACATGTCCCATCTTTTGTACTAATTTCACAAAGAATCTGTTTGTTCCAGCCTCTATCTGAGAGCGTTAGTGCAAGCAGTAATGCCTCATGCACATGAGCTCTGGACATCTGGAGCTTGGTCCCAAGGCAGGATACAAAAGCCCAAAGAGGATTTTGATCTCTGCTGTTGTCTATGCTGCAACCAGTGGCGGGGCTTTTATCTGTAAGGCCTGAATTTGCTTGGAGTATGGCAGGGGTAAAACACTAATTTCAGCAGTTTAAAAACGGAAAAATATAGAGCCATTAATATAATTGATAAAACACATATTTAAAAGGACCATCAAGCAAAGTCTAGAATCTACCCTTTATTTTGGTAAGAAAATGGTAATAGGGAGCATCACCCTTTAAAACAACCATTCAACTACTTCAGTGCAAGCTACTTGTCTCTTTTGTTATCTTGTCTGCTGATGGCTGTGTCTACATTTGGACAGATACGTACTTCAGTACGTGTAAACTTCCCTTTCAAGCTGCTGGCAAGGTTTATCGTAGGTTTATGAATTCCATTTTCGTAAAAGATGATGGTGGTCATTTTCTTTTTTCCTTCTTGAGCAGAAAAGTGACTTAAAATCTCTTATATTGTTCAACCACTGAAGTTTAAACAAGACGTTAAAGCTAGAAATTAGATTAGTCAGATGAACACATGGCTTAGTAATAAGGAGGGGTTGTCCAGCTCTAGGCAAAGATTGTGATCTTTCACAGTGGAAAAATTGAGACTGGGATGAAACTGGAGGCGGGGGCGGGGGGGTGGGAAGAATCAGGAAAAGGTGAAGAAAAAGATGACATAGCCTGGGGAATGATTATTTCAACATATTAGTTACAATGGCCATGAATGGGCTCGCTCAGTTGTTGAGGGATTTTGCACCAGGGTCTGGTAGCCCAGTCTCATTTGTGAACGGCGTGTGTGTGATTTTTACACAGATAGGGTCAGATCCACCTTATACCTACAGAGGTCAATGAGGTAAACTCTAGGGATGAAAACTATTTGCATATTTACATTTCTTTTGCCAGAGTCCATATGGGGAAAAAAAGTTCTTGGCCACAGCAGTAGCATGAAAAGAAAGAAATGCCATGTTTTCTTATCCTGACATGACTGTGTGCTGTAACCTTTGTTCTTCAGTTTAAATACTCCACAATCATCAAAAACTTGAATCTGAATGAACACACTTAACTCTGCTATGATGAGAGAGAGTGTTACTGACCTTTATGTTATGGAAAGAGATGTCTGTGCTTAGTGCCAAATTTCTTCATTTGAAGGTTGCTTTCTCTCCTGCTGTTGCTGATTTTTCTGAAGGTCTCAGTTTCAACCCCTGGATAAGGATCAGACCTTCCAAAACTTGCGTGCCCCAGCCTCTCTCCTGCACAGCCACATTTTTGGCAGTGCTCAATAGTTGTTTGACTTGAAAGCTGTTGCTTTGGAGAAAAAGGATCCTGTTAAGACTGGACAGAGAGAAGAGGACAGTTGAAGCAGTGACCTGCCTTCTGATGAGGCTTATCCTTACTGTGGTGTGCTACCACAAGGGGAGGTGTGAGGCCAAGGTATTCACAGGTAGCACAGTTCTGAGCTGAGTGATTAAGCCCTGGTAAGAGACCAGAGCTCTCCTCTGGATCTGTCAAAAAAAAAACCCAAACCAAACAAACCAAAAACCAAACCAGCTTTGGAGCTCAATTCCATTTTAATTGGGGGAGTAAAATGTGCTATGCATAGGAAACAATTTGACATCTTTCTTTTTACTATAATGCAATTATCAAGGGGGACTTTGATTTTCAATTAATATTGCATTTTAATGCTGGAAGTGAGACAACTCCATGAGAGAAAACCAAACTAATAACGGCTTGGTTCAAAACTGCTCCCAGTTTTGAACTGGGAATAATACTGGATTTTTTTTTTTGATTGGTTCTTGAGACTAACTGAAAATGTTAAAACTGCAGGATTGTAGAATCAAATGTAGCTGGTATTGCTTAGCTTCATACAATCGAAACTCAGAGCTGGGCTGCACCAAAATATGAGTGGAGCAGGTAGTTAATGGTGCTTTTGAATATTGGGTTGTGCTTTCAGAACACGTTTGCTTCCAGTGTTCAGCCTTGTCCCTGTGGTGCTGGCAGCTGGAAACACATCTTCTAAAATGGCAGGTGAAGTTGTCATGTAACTGCCTGATTTTGGTGATTTAAAGCTTCAGGAAAAATGCCAAGTATTGAAAACTTCCTTCCTGGTAAGAATCCTATTAGCTGGCAACCCTACTGATCCAGATTTTCTTTTCTTTCACCCTAGTCCTGTCCAGGGAAGTTTCCACTTGCTGAAATATCCTGCTTTGCCCCAAATCGCCCCTTCTGTTACGAGGAACGATCTAGCGTTTCCTTTATTTGCATGAAAACCAATATGTTCCTAGGGAGAGTGTCTTCTAAAATCAGGAATGGCAAAATTGTGACAGCTGAGTGACCTTTATAGTCTGTCTGACGCCACATAAACACAGAAACTTCCAGCCTTTTTAAAGTCCTGCATTTTCTTTGTAGCCACATGTCTGACTAAATCAAATATTAAAAAAACAAACTAACCACGGCCTGCTTATTTTCTCAAATAAATGCATCCAGATAAAGCTAACATCAGGGCATTTGTCTCCTGTCAGGAAGGGATACAGAGGTACAGACATGAGCGTTTCGGGGTGGCATAGCCGCTTTCTTGTGTGTTGTCAAGTTAATTTGGCTGGAGCCCAACTTTAGTAGCCTCCACTGCCTGCACCTTACAAGGGTGACGATACTGTGCCAGCAGCTCATATCTTCTAGAGCAATAGTCTCTTTTTTTTTTTTTTTTTTTAAGAAAAAAAGGGGTCTTATTTGGGAAGTCGACATATAGTTACAGCCCCAAGATTGATTTCTGTTCCTCATCCCCAGCTGCCCTGCAAAAGTGAATTTGAGGGAGATTCTCAAGTTCTGTGAGTGCATCTTTCTCCAGTTGACAACACCTTGGCTCTCAAGCCCTTCTGTTTTCCAGATACTGTGAAATATGTTTGCTTGTTGAAAAATTTCTTTGTGTTGTGGTTTGGAGCACTCTGTAATAGGCAAAACAACAACTTTCCATTTTCCTAGAACTACTCAGCTGCATCCTTTTGACATTATTTATTGAAGGCAGATACATTAACAGTTAACACTGGGTTTAATTTCACCCCCCTGCTCTCACAGCAAATGTTGATTCCAGCTCTTCTGATTTTGATGAAGACTGGCTTTGCTGGCAGCCTGTGGCTGGCACAACTACAAAGCTGATTTCGGGAACCTTAGAGGTTTATTTAGATTCCTTAAATGTTTTGGCTTGATGGTATCGTGGGTATTTTGAAACTTTTGAAGCCTTTACAATTCCTAACAGCACCAGGCAGGCAGACATAGAAACACAGAGAGACTAGGAGGACAGTGTCATCTTTGCTTTGTTCTGCAGGCTTGTAAGTATCCCCAAGTGGGCAAATCAGACCAAGCACAAAAAGAAATAATAATAGCAACTGGTAGATGGGGACCACGTTCTTCCTCTCCCTTGGGAGAGGATGGAGAAGGAAAGATGATGCTTTGTGTGCCTCCCTTAGTGCAGTTTGCATTGGTGGAAGGGGTAGCGCAGCTGTGAAATTTGGAGCCTCGGCATAAATGCTGATTCTTGTGCTCTAGTGATCAGGTATGAGCATGAAAGCTGGCTCATGGGGCTGGGCTTGCCTTTCGCCTTCAGGTAGCTCAGTGCTTTTCCTCTGTACCTGGGCTATGTGCTGTTTGGATTTGGACACACAAAATTTCTGTCTCCTGCTGCTTTACTATTGATTTTTTTTTTTTTTTTGCTTGGCTATTCTGGAGGTGGGGGGAAAAATGGATGTGAAGGAATGCTGGGGACTGGAGTGAGGGAAGGGCATGTGGAGGCAGCACCCTTTGGCAAAGCGTTTTCAGTGTGCTACACCTGCATGTTTGGTACTAAAAAATCATGTGCAGCTGCTGCTTTTGCTGAGGAGAGGTAGCAGTTTTGCATAACAGGGATTTTTTTATACCTAATGTTATAAAAGTGATCTTCTGTGGAACAACTGAGCAGAAATAGCCGCAAATACTTCTGATCCATTGTAAGAATCTGTATTTAGCTCCTGAAAATCTCCCAGTGATTTCTCGTTAATGCAGTGAGTTATATTAAATGCCTAAGCTCCTACGAGAGAAATCAGGAAGAAGCAATGATGCTGTCTTGGGCTGCACAACCTCAGGTACGTTGGGTTTTGCCTGCTCTGTCCTCATGTGCTCTTGTTCCTGCCCTCAGCCATTCCCCACACATCCGAATGTGATGTGTTCTCCTTGGGCTAAACCACAGGTCTCACAAAAGCCAGTCCTCCGCATGACTGTGTGAAAAGGGACTAAGTGAATGCAGTTAGCCTCCAAAACCTGAGCATTCACCCCTCCAGTTGTATAGCTGGAGGATTTGGACCCCTGTGTGTCACTAGCTGATGCTGGAGCAGATTTTGCTTAGCAATGTGTACTGAAAACAGCAGTTGATGCATGTCCTTCTTCCTACGGCACCTTGCTTCTCCTTTGCTCTCTCCATCCTTCTACCATGTCTGGACTTCATAGCAGTTCACAAAAACTGTAGAAAGCTCTGCTGTCATTGATGCTAAAAATGTTAATTAACTGTCTTGCAGCCTTGAGGCCTGTTTGCCTTTCCTGGTGCATCAAAGCATGTAGGAGAAAAAGCCACGTGCAGGAAATGTGACAGAATACAGCTTTTTATTCTTTTTTCCCCTGAAAGAATGGTGGACAGTGTTTCATGCACAGTGTGCAAGGAGGGTGAAACCTCCATACAACTTAAATTTGAATTAATTGAAATTAGAGTGGTCTAATGATTAGAGGGGAGGCTATTCTCTTAATCTATTTTTTTTTTTAAACTCTTCTGCAGAATTCTGGAAGAATGTGATTAGTTCTACAGAAAAGACTTTTTTTTCAATTAAATCCCATAGGACTTTCCCAGACAAAAAATAATCCTTGTGCCCAGCAGGCTGCCCTGGCTACTTGAATTGTTAAGCAGAAGTGTGTACTCCTGCTCTTGAAACACATGCATTGCGCTTTGCTGATGGGCACTGCAGGCTGAATCTAAGAAGCTTCTGTGTTTGTCGTGC
Organism: Nyctibius grandis; assembly: GCF_013368605.1. NCBI lineage: Eukaryota > Metazoa > Chordata > Aves > Nyctibiiformes > Nyctibiidae > Nyctibius > Nyctibius grandis. Next base: position 9,260,782 of record NC_090658.1, read on the forward strand.
TGGGAAATACTGTGAAATAGTGACTTTACATACCTTGCTCAACTTGGCAAGCTAAATACACAAAAGCAGCTGTGGGAAAGATGGCAGAATAACCACTGGCTGCTTGGTCGTTCTGCTTGGGTGCTGCAGGGCAGCTCTGCTGTGCCAAACCCAGGAACAGGCTCTTGACCTCGTGGTTGGATGGGAAAGTGGCATCTTGGGGAGATGCTGCATAGGCAGAGCAAGACAGCATCTCTCACTCCGTTGTCTTTTTAGTGTGTAGCTGAATCCTGTTGCTACCTTGTCACTGGCTTTGCTGTTGCTCAGACAAGGCTGCCTGAAGGCACTTGCTCTTTCCTTTTGTGTGCCTGGGCACACAGCTGTGCAGAAGTGACTCCCGCTCTGTCCTGGTGCTCTCTGCACAGGTGAGGCTGCCCTGCTGTGCTGAAAGTAGCCTTTCCTGTTGTTTTCTTATAGATATTGTGAGTGTTGGAAATGCTGCTTTTGGGAGGTGTTTTGGTAGCGGAGCTGAATAGATGTAGCAAACCCCCCCGCAGAACGGGAAACTGTCAATAAGCAATACTGGGTTTCTCTGAACCGGTGTATGTAATACCAGCAAATAATTTATTTTAAGGCATGCTGAAAGGCTGTTAAAATCAGAATTGATTTTCCCCTGTGAAAGAGTGATTAGAAGCAGAATACATTATTATCACAGTTCATAGTAGTTAGGCCTGTCTTCTGTAGTTAAACCAGAACTGTATGGGGATGGGACAGACCTGAGAATAGAAACAGTGACTGTTGCATTAAAAACAAAATACTCCCCAGCTTTGTCCTACCCCAAAACCCCCAGGTCTCCTTAGATTTTAGCAAGGACCCTGTGTCAATTAGCTCCAGTGACCACTGGATGTAGCTATTGCTTCACAGAAATATGGCCAAGTAGACACCTTTCTGCCTCTTTTTTTGAGATGACTTGACAGAGGTTGCTTTTTACATGTAATTTCTGCCACTGGTCTCTTTTTTTTTTTTTTCCCCTTTTGTTTTCTTTCTCTCTATACTTTTCATTTGCCCCCCAGTGCTCCTTAGAATATGAGCACATTATGTTGCTGTTCCTTTTCTTCATGGATGTTCTGTTGCTTATCAGCAACGAAGAGGACATGAGACTACAGTGGATAGTAGTCTCCAATGCAATAGTTACCTGCTCGTAACTGCACTCACCTCTTGAGTAAAAACAGAGATGGTCCAAACTCTCCACCTCTAAAGTCCCAGTGTTATAGAAGAACAAGTTCATCAAATGCAGACAGTGGCCGAAAGATCTGGAAATGAAAATATACTTGGCCCTTTTTGTGTGACAAAAACATCAAGCCAGGTTAGATATTACAGCCTTTATGTAGCTGTTTATACTCAAAAGCTCCTTCTGTTCTCCAGGGTTGAACATGAGTACCATATTTCAGAGGTAACATGAGAGAATATATGTATTTTGTAGGTATTCTGTGGAGAGGCAAGAAATCTAGGAGCACTGGAAACAGACTGAATCGTAAAGGAGAAAACCACTGCACCCCCAAGTAGACCATTTTTAAATAAAAGGTGACAGCTCATGATATCTAAAGGGCACAATATGAAATTTCCTGTCTGTATTTAAAAATACAAAACTGGTATTTCTGAGCCAACTAAAATTACCAAATGATTCCCTTGGCATTGTTGTTCGGAAAACCGTGAGTCAGGTTTCAAATGTGGGAGACTGGAAGTGTTCAGAGCTGTATACTTACCTGTACTAGTGGTTTGCAAATACTTCAAAGCTTTCTGCTTTTATTTGGCAGGAAGCAAAAGTGATTAAAAAAAAGACAATAAAATAAAACCCTCTTATTCAGCAAATAAGCAGGAACACTGACTCACTGTTACAGTGGATACATCTGATACATTTAGTTTGCATGTGGTCACACCATCTTAGTAGTAGTCTGAGGAACTTGTGCTGATTTGTGGGTTTGGCCAGAGCTGCTAGAATTTTTCTTTCCACACATTGCTAAGTTCTACCAGGTAGCTTTGGGGTCTCCAGCTTTTATCATTTGTTCTTATGCCCTTTCTTACATCTATGCTTGAATTTACAGGTGGTGACAAATACTCCTCTCTTTGTGAAGGAAATCTTCCAAGGGCAGCACCATTTTTCTTACTATCTTACTGCAGACTTGCTGAGGCCTGAAATCTGAAATTGGGGAGGGGTTTTGCCACCCAGTGCTGCTCAGATGTAAGCAGCCCAGTGTGGTTTGCAACCTGTTTGCCTCCTGCCTGCTGCAAGATCAAGGCTCATCTGGACTTCCAGGTCAGGATCTGTAGAATAAATTTTTCACTTCTGTGCTGCTAAATTTTTCTCCCTGTAAAGAATTTACAAGGCTGCCCATGTAGACACTTAAGCTTTCTTTTTAAATTCTACCTAGCTTACTGGTATTAGTACAGCAAGGTGTATCATTGAACCCTAGCAAATGGGGCTAGAAAGGACAATAAGTTATTTAGTCTTGTCTCTTACCCCAAGGCAAGATCAACTAGATCTAACCCTCCTTGACAGATATGCAGCAAACCTGTTCTTAAAAACCCCCCATAACAGAAATTCAACACCCTTCCTCAGGCAATCTTTGCCAAAGCAGAAATCTTCTTACTGCTAGAAAGCCTTTCCTAAGGACAAGCCCGGATCTCCCTTGTGGTAACTTAACCCATTGATTTCTTGCCTTATCCTCAGAGGAGATAGAAAAGGATTTATTTTCTTTTCTTTTGCAGCAGGCTTTGGCATATTTCAAGGCAGTCATTGCTGCTCCTCACAGTCTCCTGTGGACTATGCATTCAATGTCTTTTAATGTCCCCCCAACCCTGGTCCACTCCCCCAAGCCCCAGACCGTATTTTCTGTATCTCTGATTGCTCTTGCTGTGCTCCTGTGGGCTCTCTCAGGCCGGTATAGTGTGGAACAGCTTTTTCTTTTTTTCCCCCTTGTGCTGGAATGCCCATAGTTGTCTCTCAGCCAAGGCACACTCGACTTTCAGCAACGAAACTATAATTTTGGTTTAGAAGGCTTTAGGGAGACAATGCATAAATAGTGTCTTGCTACCGCTGTGTACTCACTGAAAGGGGAAAATGTTGGAGAGTTGCCTGGCTGGGTTTTAGACAAACAAGATTACTTGGGTGTTTGCTTCCACAGTAGACAATAGAGAATAAAGCTCTGCAGTAGGAGGAGAGGGGAGCTATATGAGTAGTGTATTGTGCCCACATGTGAACTTAGGCCCTCCGGTGCTAAACATGTAAGAGGCATCTCCAAACAGTGCAGTGTTTGAGCCAGAGCACAAGTATAAAATTCCTGGCATCCCACCGGCCAAGCTCCTCCGTTCAGATCGCTTGCATTTAGCAAGAGCAAACACCAAGAACGTCTGAGAAACGAGACTAAAAGAACGCAAACACGGGGGCTTTCTAAGCTGCTTCTTTCTAATGCAGCTTTATTTTTATATGACTGTTCGTGTGAATATGAGAAGGATCTTGCTTTCCCCCCTCCACCTTCCCTCCCCTTGACCGTGGTGCATTTTAAATCAAGCTGTCCTCTGTAGCTCTGCGGCAAATCTGCACATTTCTGGTTTTGCTCTTTCAGAGGATAATTTCTCCTGTTTAATGAGATCTGAGAATGAAGTCAGGCATGAGTTGGAGAAAGGTCACAGCATGTGCTCAAAGGTATATTAACTACTGTTGGAGCTGGCATCCATCGACTTCCATGAGGACAAAATTAAGCAGCAAACAGTAAATACTTCCACTAGCACTTTATTACAAGCAGGACCATTTACAATGAATAAGAATTTGAGAAGCTTCAAGGATGAAATGGGGATGCTCACAAATAAGAAGAAAAATCTTACTACTTAAACTTAGAATGTGATTCCAGTCAAGGTTAATGGGGAAACAGTTAATGAGGGGTACAGAATCCAAAGGCTGCATTGATGCCATATTGTGTCTTACACAGGTAATTAATGCTACTGACTACTGCTAAATGGCTCTACCTGAGCACATTTTCTCTAGCAGGAACTTTAAATCCCCCACACTGTGTACAGGAGCACTCTCCTGATGCTTTACGACTCCCACTAATGCTGAACAGGCTAAATCAGAACCAATTTCTTCCACTCGTTTCCAGGATGGTGATTTGCATCCATCACCACCACAATACATCCATCATTCAGGGCCCAGTGGTGCAATGGCAAGTTTGGCATCGGCTTCACGGGGGGCCAGATCGGCCCTTGAATGCATGTAGAGAGAGAAGAATGACACTTTGCCACTTAAGCAGCATCTCCACAGCAGGAAGTGCTGTGGAAAAAAGACAGCTCCCTCTCAGCAAGACTCTTCTCTATTGTCATTTTCCTCTTGTAATTTTTTTAATTTATTTTTTTGGGAAAGTCAGTTTTCCACGAGGTCTGGGCAAATATTGCCGCTCAGTGGCCAGCACAGTGAAAAATAAAAAGCGGCTGAAGGTGGATGTGGCCTGTGAGCCATCCTGTGCCCAGGCAGAGAATAAGGATGCAAACCCCACACAGTCAGCTGAAACCAGCTCCCTCCATTCACATCTGCTCCTGGAAGCTGGACTGTGCCAAGTGCCGGGTGTGGGAAGAGGAAGAGCAAGATGAGATTATTTTGAAGGAAGGAGAGAGAGACTGCATAGGGCTTACTGTCTGGTTCTGTTTAAAAATATTTTGTTTTCTCTTCCTTGCACAGAGGCTCTAAAGTAGAGCATTTGTATACGCTGTTGTTTCCACCCGGTGCTCATTGTATTGACAGGAAGCGCTTCAGCTGAACAGTTTCGTCGATGTGCTCGAGCCTGTTTGTAGGTGGCATCCGGAGGGCAGATTCCACTCTTATCCGAGACCTAGGCCCATTCCATTACTGTCTTTAAAACATCTCCCAGGTGCACTTAGACATTGCTTTTCTTCCCAATCCCCTCTTCCCCCCTCCTTTCTCCTTTTGTTGTTCTGAATAAAACAGTTTGAAAAGCCCAGGCCAAATCCTCAGTTTCTTTTGGGTGAGGAGTAACAGCTTGACAAGATTATCCTCCAGGTTCCACCTGCCCTCGATATAACAGGGGTATGAAAACTCACAGGAGGGACAGCCACTCCAGTGCCACATTACCGCACAGCACTGATGGCTGCAGAATTGCACCTATTGATCGGGGCGTTTCATCAGCCTTTAATTGGGCTGATTCCTAAATAGGATAGGGCAGAGCGGGTTGTGCTGCTGAGTCTAAACAGCCTTACCAAGTAGAGGTAAATGTCTCATAAACAGGTCACAATTTATATCCTTTTTGAATTTCATGGCATCTGGGATTTAGATCCTTCCTGGAAATCTTGTGCTCTGGCTTAGAGGAACAGAAAAGTGATGCAAGGTTTGCACACAATTCCAGCACGTGTGCCTTCCCCTGCCTTTAAGTGGTATTTCACTTGTTTTGACTTATGATCATGTGCTTCAAAGACTGCCTGTCTGTGTCCCTACAAAACCATACCAAGCCAGTAGCTTTCTGTGTGCCATCCTAGTAAGTTTGACCCCAGACAAGCTCTCTGCTGGAGTCTTCTGTTTATGGGATCTTCCTCAGCACAATTTCTGCTTGTTGCAAAGCAGCAGCACAATTGGAGTCAAACCAACCTGCACAAGCTGAAGATTGTCCTCCAGTGTGGGAAGGGGAAAAAAACACTTTCTTTGAGCATCCTGGTCTTGTCCAGCTCTCTATCACTTGTGAAGATTGGAGTTCAGTTAATAAATTCCTCTCATTGCATTCAGGAGTGACTCATAGAGTGACTGAATCTGAATTCTGCTGATTATGGACTTTTTCTCTTCCCTCCCTTCTCTCATTTCTAAATGCTGAACTTTGAAAATCCTAGATTGAGTTTGTATTACTTCAGATGCATCATTGTTTTCTGGGAGCATACTCACATTTTGCAAGACACTGAGTGGTTTTTTTTGACTTGGAGAAATGGGTGTGAATTTAGAGGTTCACTTAATTCCTTTTCTAATGTGTTGTGTTTTTTTTTGTTAACATATCCTTTACGCATCTACTAATTGTGTAGTACTGGTGGGAGAAGAGGTAGATAAGGTGATGATATAAGCAGAATAAATTTAGATATGTTGGAAATTTCACATGAAATGGAATTTGGTTATGCTAATCCTCTTGCCCAGCTTCTGACCCTGTAAGTTTATAAATGGAGGACACCTGTATGTTTCCTCCTGTAGCCTAACCTTCCCTAGGATTTTTCCTGCCAGATTTTAATGTCTTCTTTTTTTTTTTTTTTTTAAGATGCATCCTGCTTTAAGTAGTATTTAGAAGCTGTTTCAACTGTATGAACTGAAGTCCTCGGAGGATTTAATCAATGGAGTGGGGGATTTGACCCTCTCTCTTTTAAATGCTGACAATAACAATCGTATTCTGGCTAAACTAGCATGAGGTTAAGGTTAATGCAAAGCTAAATAAATAAATAAAAAGCAACACACACATACCCCTCCCCAACTTGTCTGGCAAGTGTAGGAGAGTGGCTGGTTTGTGAGCAGGAATGCTTATGAACCTGTTTGTAGGCTGGCTAACGTGAAAACCTTTCTAATCCTGGTGACTTTAACTCGCTTACATTCCTTTGAAGGTCTCCCTCCTTGGTGGGTATTGAGGCTCTATTGCCATGATGCATTTTTATACTGCATTCCCCAGGAGTTAGCACTTGCCATGGAGACCTGCACTTTGTCTTTTAAGCAGATAAAAAGAGAGGTCAGTCAGATGTAATTCCCCAACTCCTCGTATAAACAATTTAACCGCTGCAGCAACATACTTGCTTGGAATTACTCCCTCAGATTCAATTCCCTTTTCCTGCTCCACTTGTAAAAATGGTTAGTGTCCTCTATAAACTGCTGCTCAGCCAGGTCCAAGGCTTGCAGTGGAGTTGTAGAATAAATGTTAATCTAATACAGGTTACTGGGTCAAATGCAATCACAGGCTTGTGGGAAAAGCATAATACTGTTCTGCTTCTTCTAACACAGTAAACCTGGATATTATATGATAGGTTAAATACCACTGAACCATGGCAAGAATTTTCTTGAAAGTAGGATTTAGTACAAAGGAAACTACACTGGAAGAGTGACCTAGGATTGACTTTGCTCTCTGAGAGCATTCTAAGAAGCTGAAGTATGCTGTGAAAATTATCTCCCTGAAAACATTAGGTACAAAACCCCTTAGGTCAGGGGATGGCCAGCTACAGCGAGGATGATTCAGCTAATAAAAGACTGCGGCTGTTTTTATACTGCCACCTTCTCTCTGTAGGGAAGACCATTTTGCTATTTTTCCCCTTGCAGTGACTGTGAAGCCAGCATGATGTGGCTAGCTCCAACTTCTGATATCTGAGATTGTATAAATACACACTTAAAAATATATATCTTTATCACTCATATGTGAGTGCTGACAGTTGCTTATTTCCTACAGGCTGGCTTGTGTTATCCTTTGCTGTCATGTACCTCTCTGTCCTGCAGCGATGTCAGTTTGGCACAATATTTCACCGTCTTTAGTGCAGGTTTTGTTTGTACTCAGTACTGCTGAGGTCAGAGACTGAGTGAAGTCATTAAGTGGAGGATCGAGGACCCAATCCTGCACACAGACCTGGCTCAGTATGCACTAATCTGCACCAGCTGACAGCCTGGGCCGGTCCCTTTCCACAGTGTATGTTGTCTGCTCCTCCTTGTTTAAGTAGTCATTTATAGTCCTGGTGTTTAATTACAGAATGAGGGAGAAGGGGCACAAAGACGAGGGATGTTGGGGCTTTCATTTTGTATTTGTTTCTTTAACCAACTGAAGTGATAAATTATGTTAGCAAGAGGACTCTGGATGATAGACAGGGAGAGAGGATGCTTTAGCATGCCAAGGCTGTGAGAGGAGTTGAGTGCAGGCATCGCTTGCATCAGCCTGAACTGTTAACAGAAGTGAAGTAGTTACACTGGGATGAAACATGGCATATGAGCATCATAAAACTTTGCTAGTCAGTTAAAAAAAAAATCCCATTGCATCATGGCACGGAAGTGTCAGAACGCTGCCACAGCAGCGATGGTTATATTTGCAGAGCAGTGTTAAATCTTATTTTACATGTGGGTGGTGAGAGCCAGGGTCAAAACAGCCCGTGGCAGAGACGGGAGTATAGCCAAGTTTTTTTTGTTTGGTTGGTTTTGTTTGGTTTTAGTTTTGTTGTGATGTTTTATGCTGAAGACAAACTTCCTGCACAAGACTTTATATAATAGAGTGCCATGTACAGCAAGCAGTGCGTACCTTGGCATGTCTCAGACGCTGCTTTTCAAATTTTAATTCAGAAATGCGACTGAGGCCACTTTAGTCTTTGCACACAAGGTGCATACAAGGTGTGCAAAGAGTCTCAAAAAATGGGTGGTCTGTGGAGTCAAGAACTTATCTCCATTTCAGAAAAAAAATACAGGTCAACTCTCAGTCACGCACAGGGAGTTCCTAATTGCAGTATGTTGGGCCTGTGTGGTAGCCAGTCGAATGTTTCCAGCTATGATCCCCCTCCGATTTTCCAAAGCCAGTACAGCCTAGGCTGCTGAAATGCCATGGGTCAACTTTCACTGCTATCAACAGAGCAAGAGCTGAAAGATGGTCCCCATGTGTTGGAGATGGACAGGACTGTGCTTCCAGAGACTGGGAAAAGAGGAGAGACTGCTCATATGGAAATGAGGGGGAAAGATCTTGAGGAGGCTGAGGTTCAGGAGACCTTTGGAGCATTTTAAGCAGAGTTTGAGCTTTCATCAAATGATGTCAGAGCTTTTACACAAATGTGCCTTTATAATTTTTTTTTTAATGATAAGTAGAATGCAGATTTTAGCTTGTCTGGGGAAGTGTAAGGCTCTGCTGAACAAGAGAAAATGCTTTGTCTGTGCTATTTTCTTTGTGTAAGGCATGAGACCCTGTTAACCTCTGGTCTCCAAGCTCTCTCCTTCATATCTTCTTCCATAACCTCTTTTGCCAACATTTTGTTACATCAGACAATCTCTCCTTCTGCATAGCCAGGGTCTCTGCTTTCCCTCTTCTCTCCCAGGGTTAGTTAGGATTTTTTTTCTCCCTGTTCCATTCTTCATCGAAGTGTATACTTTTCCTTCCTGTGTATACTTAATCCAACCATATTTCTGTCTTCTGCCCATTTCTCATGTTCCTTATGCAGGCGTCAACACCTTTCTCATTACTTTGAGTCTCCCTTGTCCTGACAAATCTGATGCATCTAGCAGATGTCCCTCCTCTGTGCTCTGGGGGGATGCCCAGGACACACCTGTCTCCATGCAGCTGAAAAGCTGGGAGGAGGAGGATGTCTGAAGTTGCTGGTTGGTCATTTCTTCCTCCCCACTCTCCTCTTTAGAGCCAACTTTATAACCTGATTTTATTCATTGGCCAACCAATGAAGAAATACCAGCTAGTTCATTGGGTTTAGAAAGCGAGTCCTGATCCTGCTGAAAGCTAAACTCTTGCTGAATTTCACCTCTACTCTCTCACTTCTGTCACACTCTGTGATGCTGCTGTGTACTTTTAAAAAATAGGTTTATGACCTGTTCATCTCTGGAAAAAAAGAGGGAGAAATGTCTCAATAGTTACCAGATACTCACACTGTAGGGCTTCTGTGTTGGGTTTTTTAAAAATGTTATTTCCTTCTCCAGTCCTCCTTTCCCACAACTGCTCAATAGCCCAAACCTTGGTGCATTGAAAGATATTGTAGTTTAAACTGGAAATGCTGACTGGTGGATAAGTGAAAAGTAAGCATCTGGTTGTTTTTCTACCTCTCTCCAAAAAAAATTGGGGTGTATGGCAGTTCTGGTCACCTTTTATAGCTGGTGGATCAGTTCCATCTATTAAGATTTCTTCATGCTTCACCGCAGGAGATGCTCTTGGCACAGCAAGTGCTCCATGTCTTGGTGAAGGTTCACAATGTCTCACCAGTAGCCAAGTGTGGTGAATGCAGCTGTGTCCCTTGTCAGGCCCTGAAGCTGATGCATGAAAGGCAGAAGGCCACCCAAAGCGAGGACACTGATACAAATTTTCTAGATGCTTGCAGGGGTGTTTCTTTTCCCTTTAAGGAATAATTAAAAAAAATTGTGGCATTTTAGAAGGCCATTTGCTAAGCTCTGCATGTTCTGTGTATTTTAGTGTGTGAACAAATTAGATTATGAAAGGTAATGTATTAGTGATTTGACAGTAATGTGGAATCTTGGAAGCATTAATCGCTAATGTGTGTTTCATAATTCCAGCTAAATGATCTCAGTTGAAATGCAAGAGAGGCAATTGAAAAATTCCTCGAGATTGCAGTGAAACATGGTACTGTAATGCAAATTACTTTGATTTACTGCGAAATGCTGCAAGGCAGTAGGGAATGTTCACAGCAGCTGTGTCTAATAGTGACAGTAGAGATGTGTGTTGAAATGGTAAATTCATATATGTATTTATCCTGTAACATATAAGCCTCATTCTTCATCTTCATGTTGCATATTAAAAACAAACAAAACTGTAGGTTACAACATACTATTCTTCTCACTTATTATTTTTATTACAAAAATATTTAGAGACCCTAACTGAGATCTGGGCCCCAGGAATCTAATGCTGTACAGACATATAAGAAAAGACAGTGCTCGCCCTGAAGAGGAGAATTGGAGGACCAGTTGCCCCACACCCAGGTATCTATGAGCCTAGGTGTTAGTCTCACTGTGTCAGGTCATTACTGCAGGCCTGGTGACTACGAGAAGGGTAATACCTGCATTTGACAGGATGGAAGCCTCCCAAGTTCAAAAGTGATGTCCTGGACAGGACCTGCAGTCATTTGACAGACAGCACACTGTCTGCGGGAGAAATACCCCAAAATAAGCCGGCGGCTGCTCTTTGCTCTGGCTGCAGTGGAGCGGAACCACAGACTGATGCACTCAGCAGAGTAGCAGGCTGACCTCTGGGTGGCAAGAACATGGATAACAGTAATGAGTAATAAATACCTCTGCTCTTGGGTGATTTCTTCCTGTAGATGGGAGCAGGGGGGTGGTGGTAAGGTGTTCAGGTTACAGCTCTTTGAGTAGGAGCAGTGGATTAATTTTTATCAAGGGTGTTACTTGCTTTCATATTTTTGTGTAAACCCTAACCTGCTGAAAGCCAGGGTGTCAGCTGTATCCTGCAAAGTTTTGCTCTATCTCAGTGCCATAACAATCTGCCTGTGATGGCAGGTTGTGCAAATCTTCATGTCTTTTCTTTCTTGCAGGACTTCAACAGCAATGAGAGTTGACTATGGTGGCATTTAAATGGGCATAATTAGTTTCCAGACCTAACACACCAGCCAAATGAATTCACACCTCTCATGCAGACTCCACACCTCTCCTGTGGGTTCATCCTGTCTGTAGAGTTAGTCATAGGTGTTCTTAAGCTACAAATTTGTCTCTGCATTCATGGAGCCAAAAAGCTTTATTTTATTTTAAGTGGAAGCTAAGATTTTTAGGTGGCTCATCTTAGCTACTGTGTATAAAGACACCTGCTTACTGAGCCATCACCAGGCTGTGGTGTTCACCTTCAACGTGAAACATTATCAGCTTTCAGCTGATGAATCCTGCATTGTGTGTGGATTAAGTATCTCTTAAAGCCAGTTCTGTTGGTAACCGACTCCACTGTTAGTTAAGAATTGATGCTTCTACAGTGCAGCATTTCTCCAAGTAATCCTCTTTCTGCTGAGTAATCCTGGTGACCTCGAGGAGACTTTATTCCTGCCTCTTCTGCATAATGTCTAATGTATGAAGTAAGGTTTATTTGGGGAGTAAAGGTGAGAGGGTTGGGCTCTGTTCCAATGGCAGCAATATTGGCTGTGAAGTGTTAAGATGATAGCTGACTCCTCTTTCATCAGAAACTATAGAGTACAGCTGTTTAATGCATATTAAGTAGTGGAGAAGCATAAAAAAGAAATTTCCCCATTGAAATGACTTTATTCAGTGCGAGGAAAAACAAGGCTAGCCCTCATAAAACCAGAATTCTCTTCAAATCAAGAAAATATTGCACATAGTGTTAAAACTGCCGTGCTTACCGTGTGACACTTCTAGCTCATTGTGAATGCTCTGCAGTGCCTGTGTTTCCCAAGTCAATTACAAAAGCCCAATAAATAAATGGGCAGCTACTGTTCATAAAGAAATTTCAGCAGAAGCAATATGGACTCTAATTTCACTACAATACTAGAAAACTGATGAGTTTCTTTGTGTAAAACCTTTAAAAAGACTCAGTGGGCTATTAACATCTGCCCAAAAAGAGCTTTTCAAGCCTGCCCATGAAACTATGATTGTCCCAGCAACTTCAATAAATGTCTCTCTGTATCACTACCCCTTTTGACTAGTGCTGCTGAATCCTGAAGAAATGGCAGAATCTCTTATTCTCCTTTTTAAAGTGGATGGTGCTTAAAAGAAAAAGGCTGTCTCAGTGTTTGAGCTAAATATAGAGACTTCTTTGAGGTTTCATGGGTGAAAAGAGAGAGCAGAGATTTGTCTTCTAGTGCAACATTTTCAACGTGTTTTATACGATTCATTCATTGTTGTACTTGGTTGGCTTTACAAAGCCCAAGGAAGCACCTGGTGCGTTTCAGAGCGTGTAGAAAGCATCTTCCTCACCTTGAAGAGTTCTCATTTTCCCACTGGGCATGTCCATACTGGGTAGTGGAAAGCAGGTTGGACTCCTGAGCCAGCAGATCCCTCCAAAACCAAAAGCAGTACTGCTGTGAAGGACTGTGGATGTGGTGGTTAGGTTTGCTGAGACATACGGCCAGGTCCTGGCCAGGTGCCACACAAGTGTGGCCTTACTACGTCTGAGCTCCAAGTGTGTAGTAGCTCCAGTAACCGTACACAGGGTGGATGTTGTCGTTCACTTGGCCGCTGGCCGTGCCCTTTCTTGCTAGGTGTAGACACGCTGGCATCAATGATGTTTCTACCCAGATACAAAGATTTCTTGGATCAGAAGAGGCATCCCCCTTCCTGCAGTGGAAACAAACCCCTCACTTGTTCCTACTGCTGTTGAGACTTGTTTATTTTTGTTTTCATTTAAGTATTACCATTTGTAGTGGGAAAAATATGCTTTTAGAAAATGCTTAAAAAATATCTGAAGCGTTTTTGGCATTAGAAATCAATTTTTAACAGACAGCAATAATAGATTCGTTTTTGTGAGAAGATGTAATTTTGAAATGAAAGTACGGAACATACTTTAATTTTTGTGGCTTTTGTGAAGAATAACAGTTGGAGGAGAGACAAGTATCATACAGTTACTTGCATCCTAAAAAAACCCATGCAAACACCAAACCTAAAAAACCCACCTGAACTGGAATAACAAAGCATCCTCTCTTTTTTTGCACTTATGGGTTGAGTTCACCTGTTGTCCCTGTGCTGTTTTCCTGCTTCACTGAATCCAGAATCAGGTTGAAGGTTTCTCTCCTGATACTTAAACCCCATGGGATATGGGTGTCCAAGAGCAGTACAGCATGATCCTACGTGGCAAATGTGTCATAACACTATAGCAAATCTTTAAACAGTATTATAGGGCTTGGGAGTATGATCAGAAACATTTGCTGACATTGAAAATAGGATCAAGGTTGTTTTTCAAGGCAGTCTATAGTTTACCTACATAAAATTAAAAGAACAGCCAGGTTTTCAAGCAGCTGTAACAAAACCAAGAATTTTTTTTTTAATTTTAAAAATACAAAGGCAATATAACATTTAATGAAAAGTTTTCATTGTAAACAAGTAACAAGCAATACCAGAAAATGAAACTGAAGCAAACCATAGTTCTGCTGCAGGGGGAAAAAAAAAAAGGTCAAAAACCTGGAAACGAGTTTGTAAAAAATTTGTGTATTAATGAAGAATGAATGTGACTTATTTTCTCTATTATACAGCCTAATGGGGGTGAGGACAGGGGGAGTAATGATAAGAAAACCATCATATAGTTTTAGTCAGATCTTATAGTGGTGTTGGATTTAATGACGGAAGGTGGTAGAAAGATGAGAGCATTTTCACCAGTATCTTAATCAGCAGCTTCCCTGCACCTAAAAAAGTGGTTGTGGATGTGGCATTGTGCCCTTCCCATAGAAGGCTTGACTTTTGGCTGGAGGTGTCAGGTCAGGACATGAAAGACTGTCCGAAAACATCCTGGGGGCTGTGGAAAGAGCATCAGAGGAAATGAAAATATATCTTATTTATATATGGGCAGATTGTGGCTAAGCTCTCAAATGCCGCTTGAGACTCAATTCAACCCAAAGTAAAGACCTCAACTTTCTAACCTCTCGTCTCCTCCTTTTATTTAAGGAGAAGCTCTGTAGCCTGCACCCTGCTCTCCCTGTTGCTAACCTCTGAGCAGCCTGCAAAAGCTTTCCTGAAAACTGGTCAGAGCAAGCCACTGCCTGACAAATTTTCTTCCTATGGTTGGAAGCCTGATAAGCGTGGTTCTATCCGAAGGGTTTTCATGTGTAACCCAATGCATTTGCCACCTGTCTGCCTCCTTAAGTGGTGAACAGATATTGGCAGCCCCCCGTGAGAGAAACCCAATACACTAGCAGCTCCCAAGTGCCTAGGTACAGCCGCAAACATCTAGAGTTTTATATCCAGACTGGGGGCAGAGGGACAATTGTAAATGTTTTGCTATTCTTAATTTCCCTGTACTTGTATATTGAAAAGTCTGGTGCTTGATACTTGGTGCCAGCTTGCCCAAATCTCACTCTTGCAATACCTGAAGTGTGCTCAGAAATGCAGAGGATGCTCAGCTGGCGTAAGCCTGCGTACACCGTTAGCTTCGTCAGGATGTTGCTGAATTGCAACAGAGAATTTTGCATGATGTTTTCAGGATGCTGTCTCAAGGGGACAAGTCAAAGAGCAGCACAAACAGTGAAGTGTCAAAGGGTGAAGCACAAGGTTAGATTATATTTATACTTCAGAGGAGAAATTCTTTTTAGTCAAACCTGTAAAAGGTGTGGTGGAGTAGGGAGGGTGGAGAGGTTATGTGCTGTGATGCTGTCTTGATTCTTTCAGGTTCTGCTATTTTTTTTTTTTACATATTCTTTCATCAGGCAACAGAAATGTTTCTATTTGTTCCTTGGAAAAGCAATTGTGCAGCTTTGTTCGTTGTTTTGTAAGGCATCAGGCAGAACGCAAGGTCTAAACTATTTCAAGGGAGAGTGTAGGAGTTTACACACATCTACACAGGAGAAAACTTCAAAGACTTTTTGGTTTTGTTTTCCAAAACAAAAGTCATTGATTTAGGAGAAAACAGTATGACAAGGTCCCTGAGTTGGATGTATAAAATAGATAAATTTAGGCTAAATAAAAGATGCACATGTTTAGTAGTAAAGCTAAATCATCAGTGGAAGGATTTCCCAAGAGGTGTGATAGATTGAATATTTAAATGAAGACTTTCTGAATGAAAGAAGTCCCTGAGGTGGATTCTTTGGTGTAGATTAGAGAGAAGGTCAAATGATTATCTAGAAGATAAATGGTCCTGTCTGGCCTTAAAATTCATGTATTTATTAAAAATAAACAAAACCTGAACATATTTGCAGCCTCATTTTCCCTGGTACTTTAGCGAAGAGAAAGCAAGCCAGCACCACGATACATATATTCTCTCTTGGCACAGGAAAGGAGCAGGGCTGTCCTCGCCTCTCAGACAGCAGGATTTTGTGGGTATGTATGTGCAAAGACCTAGCCAAAGGTGGAGCCTTTTATTAAAGGTCTACTTAATAAGTAAAAAAAGATTATTGCTGAGTGGTTTGTTTTTTTTTTTTTTAGGGTATCAGTTTTAGAGGTGGAATGATCTTGATTACTTTACCAGTGGTTTACTGGCAATGTAGATAATTTTTTTAAAAAAGTAAGAAATAAATATGTATTTTATATGTGTATAGAAAACAAATTTATGATAATTTTGGCTACTTCAAACTGTAGGTTGTTTAATGGATGCTCCTTAAATGAGTTTGGTTATATGATATATAATGAAATTCAGAAAACAATATCCTGAGTTGAATAGCCAGTAAACAGACACCTGAAATTACTAGCTACACTTAAAAATGTGGGCACCACCTTTAAGCGGAATTGTAGCATCAAGCAGATGCTGTTATGTCATCCTCATGGGGATAGCATCCCAGGAATCCAGTCCGTGGTCTCTTTGATGTAGGGAGAATACAGGGCCTGCCGAGGCTGCTGAAAACCCATAAATAGCCCTCGGATCTGAAACATATTTCCAGACAAAACTTGTTCTGCCTCCCAGTAAGAAGTAATTGTCTACCACCAGATTTGTGTTAGAGGAATCTGTACGAGATCCAGGTGTAGACAAATTCAAAAGTTAAATGGTCATCTCACTGTGGCTTGGTTTTAAATGAAGTGAAGAATAATGCATTAGCTCATCCAAATAACCTACTTTATAAATTGAAAACACTGCTGAGAGAGTCTTTTGGGGTAGGTTTTTTAACTCTCTAGCACTTAATTTCATGAAAGTGTTGGGTAGCTGCAAACCATTCAGTTTTTGATGGTTTCAAAGTGGACACTGATTTTGGTTGCCTAATTTGCTGCATTAAGATATCTGTACTCTATTCAGTCTTGCCTTCATACCGTTTTAGTGAGGGCTGCTGCATTTAAAATCGTGTACAAGGACAGAAATGAGCTCGTTCCTAGGTGACAATATAATATGATAAGGTGATACTTTTTTAATAATAAATTCTCTTTCTCCTTGGAGAGGAAAGGAATGGTGAAGGCTGTTTGCCTTCTTTCTTCTTGTCTTCTGAAAATACCATTAAGCTGTGACACAATATATAATGTCTTCTGTTTTAATTTGGGGAAATAATTTTTTTTTTTTTAAACACGCACTGGCTATTTGAAGACCTGATCCAACATCCGTTGTTGTAAATGGAAAGCCTCCTCTAACTGTAAATATAGCTGGATTGCCATTTGACTGTATTTGGAAGGATTTTCCAATCAGTGGAGTGAATCCAGGGGCTGGCTCACAGTCATGGTCAACATGGTAATTTTCTTCTTTTTTGTTCTTAGTCTGTCAGTTTTGAGGGCCTCTCTTTTAAAAGGAAGCTTGAGATTTTAGTTTATTTACAGAACAAATGTCAGACTTGAATCGAATTCTTTTCTTAGATCTTCACTTCTCATAAGTCTATATCAGAAATAGTACCAAAACCACCTGAAGCATCCATTCATATACCTAGAAATAGTTTATGGGGGACACTGAAAGACACTGATGTTATCTTTTTAATATTGTGAGGAATAATCCTATTAAAGAAGAAACAAGGAAAACTGTTATGCCCACAAGGCAGAATTATCCAAAGTTGATTGGAGCAGCTCAGGTTACTCTACAAAGCCCAAGCTGTGTGCTGGCCTATCTTTCCATCAGGGCTTGGTGAATGAGCAATCATTTGTGGATTCTGCTCATCTCTCTTTACGAACTTTGTTCAGTGGAATTAGATACAACTTTGACAAATTAGAAGTGCCCCTTAGCCCCACTGTCCTTGCCACAGCACAGTCTTCCAATTGTGCCTGGTTTTCTGAAGTTAGGACGCGTCAGAGCCGTCAATGGCAGGCCTTCCACAGGCTACACTTTTTAATAAGGGAATCTGTCAGCGCTGGCTTCGCCAGGTCTTGCAGCCTTCTCTTAATCCGCAGTGCAAACTGCCCTTCCCTTTGCCTTGCCTCTGTTGAGATGTACTTGGACTCTGTAATAAATATCTCCTTTGTTTACAATGTGCCCGCAACAAAATTAACCTTTGGGATTAATTGCAACACAGAATGCGTTGTGTTTCATCTTTCCTTATAGCACAGGTTTGGGATTAAATAAAACTCAGCCACCTGCCCAACCAATGTCTCTTGCTTTTGTTGCTGCATCCCTGGTTTTGCTCATAGTTTCTTAAAAGATGGTGCTGGTTACTGAGCTCTTTTATTTTTCAGGGAAGTTAATGGAAATTTCAAGCAGTGGCCTTTGGGACCAATGCATCTGCAGATGACAGGAGCTGGAGGGAGAGCAGGATTGAGCACTGTGTCTCACAGCTCTACATAAAATCCATAAGCAGAACTGGACCAAGAGGTTTGTGGTTCAGCTCAGGAAATTGGCACTGCTGAAATGAGCACCACCACTGATTTATACTACTCAGCAGTATTGAGGGAATTAGTCTGGCCTGGGGTTTTCTAATCTGTACCTCACCTTATTTATTTTTTTTCTTTCCCTTGTTGTAAAGAGTATTTGATAAACTTACCGTGCTGGTGGGACTTGGAAATTAGCAGCATGTTCTTTGTCACAGAACTGAAAACCCCAAGTTCTTCGCTCTGCCCTGCCATCTCTTGTGCCCCCCTCCCCTGATGTGGAGGAGTTTTTGGCCCTAAAGGCGTTGGGAAGGTACTTTATGGTCCTTGTCTGAACCTGTTTGCTAAGATGTGTTATTGCAACCAGGTGAAGTAATTAAACTTTAGCATCTGCTTACTGGCCCTGTAGAGGCTGGCCTAAGACAGGTCCTTTAGTTCTGTATGAGCAGCTGAACCCCCTGCTTGGTAATCGTAACAAAAATTTTTATGCGTTGCCTTTGGCTCATGATATTTCCACAAACTGTCATCTGTATTCAGGTCTGATGTCCCTTAGTCACTTGCTAGAGGTCAAAAGATGAACTTGTTGCTCTCTTCAGAAAACATCATCACTGGGTCCCCTCACTGCCACTGAGAATAAATCTTCCCCATATAGCCAAATATCATCTTAGTTTAGCTTCAAAGGAAAATGGAGGGTATCTGCATTCTGCATATATCTGTGCATGTGCCCTCCTTACTTTATATAACAGTTTAGTGTTGTTGATTGTTAAACCCATGTGAAATAAGAGTTTTAAGCTCAGAGGTAACTAAGTACCCCTGATGTTGGGGAAAATAAAACACTGGATAGGAAAGAGAGCCACTATCAGAGCCTTTATTGAAAGCATGGTCTCGGTGTAAGTTCACAAGTTATTTAACACCAGAGAATCCACACAGGAAGGAATCTCATAATACTCCTGCTGCTGGAAAACCTTCAGACTCTTGCACCATCTTAGACGCAGAAGTCAGTCAACCATGAGAACGAAATAAGAAAGAAACCAGACTTCATTACTTCCAATCCTCATGGTACTATTTCTTTCATTTATGGTTGTTCTGGAAGCAGAGATGGCTTCCCAGTGATGCACATGCTGCACGCCTTCATCACCTCCAGGTTAGTGCTCAGTGCTTGGGGCCGCTCTTGAAAAGGACTTCAACAAGTACAGCCTGTAGCAACCTTTCGCTTGAAGGTCACCTACTATTAGCCCATAAATCTTGAGCTTTGTGCTCTGTTCTGGCTACCTGTTTATTTCAGGATATAATTCAAGGTGTTGGTTATGATCTTATTAAGCCCTTAAAGGGCTGGGACAAGGTTAGCTGAGAAAATTGCTTCTCCTTCCCACCCCCACTTCATACCCTATCATGGGAGTTATGATCTGTTGGGTTCCTGTGATTATTCCCCCTGCAGTCAACAACACGGCTTTCTCAGTGAAGCAGAGTCTGTGCCTCTGAAACACGCGTCTCTAGCGGCCTGAAAAAGTCCCGGTTTAGTGAGTGCAATACGAGGCAAACAACTTCAGTTAACATTTTGAAATTTCGTTGGCTTTTTTTTTTTCTGCAGAAGGATCTGAGGGCTCTGTTCCGTGGTGGCGTGCGTCATCGACTGTTGTATTTGCTGCTTTTTGCCTTGTTGCTGCTGAGTGCCCCACTGTTGTGGTGTACGTTTTTGCGAAAGCATAATGGATAAAAGTTCATGCAATTGTTAATACTTGTTGTTTTGTGATAAAACATGGCAGATGAGATCCTGCCCTATGACTGGTCGTACTGTAGCTTGGGAAACCTGGAGCAGTGAAGCCTGAGAACTGAGCTCCAGAGACAGCTGGGGTGATACTGGAAAGGTCAGTGGAGAGTGCTGGAGGATTGACAAGGTCCTCAGTGAGGTGGGAGAGGCCAAGAAAGGCACGATAAGAAATTAAAGTAGTGAGAGGAGGTAAGAAGTGGGTGCTGAGACTCCCTTGGAAGTTCCCTTGAGGACCTTGTTAAGAGAAAGTTCACTGCGAGTCTTGGGTGGGGGAACCAAACATTTTTTTTGGTGGTGCAAATGTTCCTTCCTGTGCTAAACCTTCAAGGTCCTTTGTGTCAACTCTTGTACACTTCAAAAAAAGTGCATAAAGTAGCAGTACAAAGTGAAATAAAAGATGCAATACTTGTTAGATTCTGCTTCTTGGGTTTTTTTATGCATCTTTACTTCCTCACAGCTGAATTTATTGCATCAATAGAGCCACCTTCTGCAGCCATTCCACTGTTAAGCATTTTGTACCACACCTGTTTGATTTGCTTGTGTTGGGCTGCTATCAGAAAGGAAATGAGTAACAATATTTTACATTTTTAAAAAAGAATATGTTACATCCTTCCCACTCCCTTTGTGCACAATCTGATCTTAAAGGTCTCACTGAAATTTGTGTTATAGATGCAGATTTCATATCATTGGGTGGTCTTGATTTACACACCACAAGTTTTGTAATACCTAGAGCTAGCAGTCAGAGTCAGCAATAGTTTTTCAGTGTGGGGCCAGCCAAAGAATGACAGTGTTTGCAACAACATTTGAGGTTTTAAAGTATTTGTTTTTCTTCATCATTAGAACAGAGGCAAGGGCTCCTGAGCATTTGACTAGGGGGAATTTTGTTAAAGAAGTCAGGTTTACAATTTCTTTCCTTCCCAGTGACAGAGTGGTCTAGCCCAGGCCTCAGAGATCTTCCTTTTGAAAACTTCACCGAAATAGATATCGCTGTGAAATGTTCCCGCTTTGACAAAACCAGCATATTTTGATCAAAAAAATATTTTGCTAAAAATTGTTCCAGGCAGCTCCCCTCTGAATGACTTTGATCACTCTAGTTAACTGTTTTAATTCAAGTCAGTTTTCCATGGCAGCAAGCTGTCTGTGGCACGGATTCTGCTCCTGCTGGCAGAGCAGCCTTTTCCTTCCTTCAGAGTGACATCAAGAGCTATCCCTTATTACATTTACCAGGGGAAGAATTTACTGTTCCATTATTCCATCAAATTATATAAATGAAATAGTGGTGATAATTCTAGTTCATCAATGGCAATACGTTTACTCATTATCTATGCCAGACTGAAGGTATATAATTAAACTATATGAAGGACCTTGAAGTGATGTTAGCATTTTAATACAGAGAAGTAGAAAAATTCATGGAAGGCTGAATCTCGATTTGTAATTTTACTGAGGTCACTGCAGAGCTTGTGACCATGTGTGGTATTAGCTACACTTACGCATATAATAATGAGCCACACTTAAGTTCAGCTAAGACCATGTGGGATGCTGGCAATCAAACCTGCAAGCACTTGCAAAGAAGCTATTAACAACTCAAAAATGATTCAGTGCTTAAGCAAAAACTGCGGCGTTACTCCTGCTTTTCAAAATACTCTTTGCTGAAGGAGCTTTAACCCACTTTTGATTTTCATGAGATCAGTTTCAAATAACCATGAGCATTGAAGTCACACCAAATTAGAAGTCTGTGTGATATTTTAATGAGAAACTGGTGTGAAACTTGACTATGTTGACCAAAGATTGCTTGGAGAGTTGGGGCTTGTTCTGATGAGAAATGCAAAGCACAAACTCAAAGGTTGCAAATCTGTGTGGATGGAGGAAGGCGTTCACACCGAGTTCAAATCAAGTTTCACATGACCGTCGTGTTGGGTCTGGGGTTGGCTCTGCCACAGGCTTTCTGGCTCCAGGGGTTTTCAAATCTGGAACTTTAATGTCTGTTAATAAGTAACTGGCCGTTCATCCCAGTGAGCTGAAACTTTGTCTTGGAGAAGACTTGGAATGACCTACCAAGCAAACTTGTTCCAGCACTAGGTTAATGCACTGTGTAAGCTGATTTTGGGGGCTTATGCAAGAACTCAGCAACCAGCGGGCTTTGTGCTCAGTGCTAGTTGCGCATCAGCTGGGTGATGTGTTTGAAAAGGCCAACCCTAGCCATGTTCCCCCCCAAAATAAATGGGAATGGTGTCACTGACAACATTAAAAAAAGCCAAAAAACTTTGTGTATCATCTTGTATTGACCTAAGTTTATATGCAGATTATGTGCAGCAATAAGGATCAGTATTGTTTTACACTGTAGATGTACTCTGTGGGGATTAAGCCTTCTCAATTTACACGATATGAGAGGAAGGTGATGTTTCTTCAGTGCCTTTCACAATGAGACCTTCAGCTCATACTGACTAGGAGCTCCAGAGGGATTTTGGCTCAGGTGCTGTCCCTGCAACTGAGACTCTACGCAGTATTTTCCTGGTAGTGATAACAGTTTAGATTATCACCCCCCAAATCCTGGGGCCAGGGTGTTGCTGCTGGTTTTATTTGCATGGTTATTTTTAACCTGCTGAATTCTCTGGCCAGCTCTAACAGCCATGTGGAAACAAGTTATCTTGGACAAGTGCTGCTGCAAAAGATCGCTGAATGTCCAGGCACTGCTTTGACCACCAAAAGAAATGTAACGTGCACTTAACCAAATGGAATCTGTGGTTGCACGTTCAGAGATATGGCTGTTTCAGGTAGCCAAGGCAATCCCAAACCTTCTGGCTTGTCTCTGCTCCATGCTGTCCCTCTCTGCCACCCAGTGCCTTGTGCTGAATTGTCTCAGGAAACTGATACAGCCTTTAAAAACAGGATGTTGTAAACTGGAGAATTTCTCATGAATCTACAGCATAAGGGAGAGTGGACTTCTTATACCTGATATAGCTTAGAGATGGGGAGGGAGAGCAGTACGGCTCTAGTTGTTGTGCTGTGTCCTTTATACAGCTGTTCATGTGCCCTTCTTGGGATACAATTTGCAATCTACAATTACTTTTCCTCTTATTTCCTTCCATCTTGTGTTTTTGCAGTTCAGATAAACTACTGAAAATGCTTCTCTCCCTAAAACACAAAGTAGTCCAGCAATAAGCAACATGCAAGGATTGTGTAAAACTGAGACCTTTGGCTCTGCACAAGGAAGGAGATGAGCATTTCCTTGTGGAAACAGCTTCCATCTCACGGTCAAGTCTCTGCATTGCAACTGGCTTGCGTGTTCAGTCTTTGCCTTGTTCCAGTGGGTTTCTCTGAGTGGCAAAGTGCCTCCCTGAACCAAGGGCCAGGCGGTGTGGGATGGGGCAAGCACAGGAGCAAGGAGCACTGCTCCGCAGAAGGGACTGATGATCAGGGTTGTGTCTTTGGGAGAAGCCAGGGAAATTCTCAGTACTGATCTCTCTGCCTTTGAACTTTTGATGGTTCTTCAGCTAGAAAAAAAACCACGTCCTACTGCTCCATATGGGTTTTTTGTAGCTGGCATTTATGATATACTAAATATGCTGAGCTGGACGTTATGAGAGTTGTGACAATATACTACCCGAGGATGTGGTCTCCTCTCCCGTGTTATGGTCTGTGCTTCTGAGGTCTCTGATTCCCCAGATTAGAAATACTACAAATGAAACAGGACGCCTACTTAGTCTCATCTGTACAGTTTTCTTGCTCTTTCAGTGCCACTGAGCTTCTACCCCATCTGTAAATGCAGATCCAGAAGCATGAAGAGCTATGGTACTTGGAAGAGATACTAATGACAGAACAGTGCATTTCTTGACTCACAGTTCCTTACAAGTTACTGATTGCTTTTGAATATCTTTGCATGTTGAATTTTAAAAAACGGCTCACCATATGGGTCATAGGAATTGAACCGCCATGTTGTAGAAAACTCTGGTGAACATATTGGGGAAAATAGAAGCATTTAGTCTTTGAAGATTCTTTTTTGGGGGGACAAGTTTCATCTGAATCTACTGTAGTTAATATTTTCCTCTGTAGTTCTGCAACCTCAGGACAAATACGGGATATTGCATTTCTGGCCAGGCACCACTGTTCAGATGTGATCTGAGATGGCATATCTGCAGATACCTGCACTTCTGACTTCCCTACAGCTGCTTGTCAGGTCAAGATACACCATATGTCATGGCAGAATTGTCTCATCTCTGTGCTGGAGATGCTCCATCACATAGTTTTTGCTACAACTTCTGACTGATGACAGAGCCGTCTTGGACAGAACATACCATTCCTGGTACCTGAGTTGGCATATTTAGAGTATGCTCTGATATCTCTATGTAGCACCACACTGTGCCACAAAAAAGAGCTTAAAATATTAGTTTTGCAACATCTGGCTGTACAGTTGCCACTCTTAAGTTATTTCCCCAGATGCAAAAAGTGGCAGCAGTCCAAGAAAGATCCAGTTTACTTTAACAGGCTTGTGAAATCCTTCTGTACTCTACTTTTCGACAGTCCCAGTGAATCTTTCAGCCATTTGTGAGTTTTAGCTTCAAAACGCTCCTGTGAAGTACAAGCTCTGTTTGCTAAATGGAGAATTGAGGCAGGGGGCAGAACAACATGAAACGTGAAGGTAGGCGCAGACGTGTCTGAAGTCTGAACTTTCTTTGTTCGTGGTCCTGGTTAGCTGGCTGGTGTCTGTCTGCGCCTTGCCGTATAGCCAAGCTCTAAGAACACAGAGAATACAATAACATGACTCAAATCCCAGTGCCCAGTCAGGGTTTCTCTGCCAGACAGTACTGCCTGGAGACCTTATGGCAAACATACCTTCCTTAAAATTTCATTAAGAAGCTGTGCTTCTTCATTAGGAATTAAAGTCCTGTAACTTCTGCAGCTTTCCTTGCAGTTGTGCTTGTGTTCTCAAACCCCTGCAGAATGCAGCTCAGGATTTCCCACCTTCCCAGCGCTCCTGGATGGAGCTTTCCTTCCGCAGACGGGTTACAAGTGACCACGGGTGTAGTAACTCATCCTTCTGAATCACCTCGGTGACAGCAAGAACTAGTGATGACAGCCTGATTTAAAGTTGTCTGTAATACAATGAGCATAACCATAAGTAGAGGGGAATTAGCCAATTACTGTTGCTTAGGGATTTCTTTGTGAGGTTACTCCAAATTAATTGTTTGGGAGCTGAATTAGTGTCAGATACCACCAAGGGACAAGTGGTTAATTGTAATGAGTTTTTGTATTATGCCACTCCTTAACAAGAAAGCTGTTATTGGGAACAGGGCACTTTATATGTCGTGAGAAGGTGTCCGTTATAAATAGAGGTTGAAATAAACTCAAGCTCTGGTAGTTTATTATTAGAGGTAGCCTAGAGAGAGAACTGAAGAAACTGAAGTTTATTTAACAGATGCTTATCAATTGCTGCAATGGAGAGTGTTGTGAAAACTTTTAAAGGAGGGAGAGTGTCCTCCCTCTGCCTCCCACCCTTTGAAGGCTCTGTGTGTGTGTGTACATAAACCCCAAACATACAAATGTCCCAGCTGACGTGTTGTGTTGTGACAAGTCATCTCAGATTGTGTCAATCATGTTGCCTTATGCTATATTAAGTGACATACTGTAATGTGATTGATACAACATGAAATGACACATCATTGTGCAAAATATCATCAGGAAAATTTAGGAAACTGCCGAGGAGCAGAAGCTGATCTTTTAGACTGTGGCCTTTCAAGTTTTGAGGCAGGAAAACTAGAGAAGTAAAAGAAACTCCCTGGAATCAGACCTGCTGCTGCCATTGAGAATAAGGTCAAGTGTGCTCTACTACCTGAACCTTTTCATGGGTAATTAGTGGATCAGTTTTAAAAATGCTCTTGTTCCTTGGGGACTGACAAGTATCTGTGGGTCTGAATTGAATTTCTCTGAACCACTTGGCACATCATTAATCATTAGTGTATCTGCACCATACAAACAGGGCTGGCTGCAAGCTAAATGCAACCAGTTTCAGTTCAGGGAAAAAAAACCAAAACCCTTTCAAAACAAAACCAAACCAGACTGTGCTCCCTTTCTCCATCTGGATTCTGCTTTCCTCCCTCCTCCTCTCTTTTTTCTTTTTCTTTTTTTGTATAGTGACTGAAATCTCAAATTCTGAGATGTCTCTAGACGCCGTCACAAAGTCCAGTAGGGTCTGGAGTGTCCTATTGTGACACCTCCGAAATGCAGCAGCATCAGTGGGGTCACCAGTAAGTGCTGTAGAGCACCTTCTCCTCAGCAGCATGGCACAGGGCTTCCTAATCTGTGGGCAGTGCCATGGGTGGGCACCCAGCTTGGAGCTGGTGGGTGAACGCAGGCTGAGAGCTTCCTCCCTTGTACCTCCATGGCATGGCCCCTTGCTCTTACCACCTACAGGCACCTGAGCAAACTAACCTTGGGAACGTGTGTTGGTAGTATTGTGTTATAGTGACTGCTGGAGCAGTTACTGAAGCAAAAATTTCCTGGAAATTGGGATTTCTCTGAAATGAGAGCATTAAAGTGAACAGGAACTTTTGAATTAGGTCTGCTTCACAGGTGGATGCTTGCTAGTGGGATTTAGGGGTTGCTTTCTTACTCTTGCTGGGAAAAATGGTCCAGGGACAAAAGTTTAGACCTAACTTGATGCTGCCAGCAGGTAATATAAGGTAGAATAAAACCAAGCAGTTTGAACATAGTCTACTCTGTATTTCAACAAAAAGTGATTAGCTATGTATCTTTTTATCATACTAGAAAATACAATAAATAAAGTGGACAATATTTAAGTACTTATAAAGTCAGTTATTCAGTGAGTTTTTTATTTTAACAACCTCTCATCCCTTTCCTTTTAGTGGTGGAGACTAAGGTTTTTCCCTGATGGGGAGATAATAGCGGTAAATTGTCCTTTCCAGAGACAGGAGGGTTGTGTCAGAGCTATTATTGTTGCTGCTGTCTCAGAGCCTAATTCTCCCTCTGCCTCGAGGACAGGACAAGAAAAACACACAAAGACAAAGAAGGACAGTGAAGTCGGGGGAGCTACTTCTCTGTTTGCTGACTCTTACGTACAACTTTATGCTACATGGAGGCACAGACGGACTGTGGTCTTATTCCTGGCCAATTTTTATCTGCTTTGGGCTGTTTAATGTTGCATTTTCTTAAGCGTTGTTTACAGCAGTCTTAGCAAACCTAGCAAAGCTGCTCTTAAACCAAAGAGAAAAGAATAGAAATTAATTTTTTTTAAAAAAAAAAGAAGTAAGAAAGAAGCATAAAGAAAGCCATTACAGGAGGTGCTTTCATTTACCATTACAGATGTCCAGGGTTTAGCCAGTGTCGGGGAAGTACTGAAAACATCTCTCTGGGACAAAGCAAGCCCAGCAGTGTCACAGGGAAATCTCCCGGTTCTCAGTGCAGCTATTTGAAGAAATCGTGAAAATATTAGTATTTGTTTTGCTTGTGGTTTGTGTTAACTGGTAGAAGCAACTTGAGTAAACAGGTTGAAATGGGTCTTGTTAATTCAAGTAACATAGGATGTATTTGACTGGCCCAGGCCAGATTTGTCTTGTGATCATGCCATCCAGGCACAAAACGAGACACGCAGAGTACAGAGAAGCAAGGCACTTAAGCTCAGCACTGCTTTAAATGGTCATCTCTACAGCTTCTGCACGTCTCTAGCCAACTCTGAGCACAGAAAGAGTAAATGGGGTCCTTCCGTACCATCGTTACAGGCTTGTTGCAAAGAGATATGGTCTTCAGACACAGGCGTATGGACAAAATTAAATGTTAGTTGAACCTGTTTGTATGCTTGCAGGTTTCTGAGGCAAGTCGCCAACATCACTTTTATTCCTCGTGTGACTGCTCTTGGTCTGGGTTGGATGCACCTGGAGGGTACAGGCTAGAGGTGTGGGTGTTGCAAAGCCATATGACTACCAGAATAGCAGTGTGAGGGTCTGCAAAATGCTAAATGTTTATCCAGAGCTTAAAAAAAGCTTTTTTTTTAGCCTGTAGTCAGCCTGGAAACATTCATCTGGACAATTCTACCAGTTCCTGTTTCAAACAGAGTCAGAACTATGGCCTTTCCGAAGATATGTCGCTACTGCTTTTCCGGAAAGGTAGAAAATGTTTACGAGGTTAGTGCATAGTCAAGGGTTACAAAAGTAACCAAAATCAGATTTGCAAACAGGTTTGTAAATGGATGACTTTGTTTCCTTGCTGATGTTTGGCTTTGTCCAACACCAAGTACCATGTAGCTGGACACTCCTAAAAGTATTTGCAAGTCCAAACAGTTTCTCAGTCTTTAATAGGAACTTCATTACTAATTCAATACTGAACATTATCATTCCCCTGTTAAAAGAAAAAAAGAAAAAAAAAAGAATCAGTCATCTGGTGAAGGAGTGGGAAATATGCTGTATAAGCAGTCCTATGGCTGCAATTGTTACCAGCAATTAGGCAAAATGGAGCCTGGGAAGACTGTGTGGATAATTTGTGAACTTAGAGACTTAAATATACAGCCAGTTTAGTTAAATAAATCCAATCTCACCAGAGATAATAAAAACAAAGAAAATCCCAAAGCAGGCTAATTTTTTCCTTAACACTTAAAGAAAGAGGAAGGGGGGAGAATAAAGAAGTGCCCCATCTGTTTGAATTTGAAAGTAAGTGCAGTCTTTCATATTTTCTCCAAATCTCTTCTGAATTAACAGTTGCTATTCTGTAAATGGTAATACCCTCATGGTCAAAGCACAGCACAGTGTTTGCATCGATGTGTCGTGTGGTAATGCTGAATGTAGGAATTCATTAGTCGTTCATAAGAAAAGGCAAATGAGTGAGAGAGGATACAGGGCACCGTACGGAGTTTGAACTGCGGAGTCTACAGCCAATTTCTCAGCTACTCTAAACTGGCAAACACCGACGAGCTGTAATGGAGTGTTTTAGAAGTGTTCTCTTAGTTTCTTTCTGTTTTGCTCCTATAAGTTGTCTAGTGCTTTGTAGTAGCTATTTGTTTGCTCAGTAATCAGATGCCCACATGAGCTAATTTAATAAATGGATATAGTCTTCTGTGATTTTTTCCTTCTCTGTACGTCAGTGCTCTTTTTCCGAATGGAGTTCAATTATTATTATAGCATATATTACTTTGGATCATTTTACTGCACAATCAATACACATCTGTATAATAAATATTGACGTTACTTTAATGTTCTACAATGTTCAGTATGTCAAGACTTTTTCAGTCAGAAGCCACCCATTACTGCTTGTTTCTAACATTTCCTGTCCACTCAATGTGAAAAAATTTGCTGCTCAAGCTTCTCTTCTGCCCTGGTTTCAAAAGATAAATGGAGGTAAGCGCAGTGCCCTCAGATTAATGTGCTGAGCAGGATGAATTGGACTCCTTTCCTCTAACTCTTGCATGTGGCGTTTGGTCTCATCTGTACTTTCTGTTTCTCCTTCCAACCATTTTTTATCTCATCTGTTAGAATTGGTGGGTACTTGGGACCGTCTCTTGAAGTGTATTTCTACGGAGCACAGCGCAACAGAGCTCAGATTTCACTTATAACTCACCTAACAATGCTAGGACATGGGCTGCTGTGGGAGCGGTGATCAATGTGTGTTAGAGGAAGCAACACCACACACAGGCGCATGAAAGATGAGAGGTGAGAACAGCGCGGTTTTGTTACTTCTCTCCTGTAATGTCTTCAAGAGTTACAGGAACTAGGGGAGAGATGTACCATAAACCAGTGTTAGATGTTATACTACCAGCAGCACAAACTATCAGTTGTGAGAAAAATACAGCATCTTTTTCAGTAATCAGAGGCAGATTTTCTCTTGCGTTATTCACATGCAACTGTAGGGATTTCAGTGGGCGCTGGCGGTGGTGTCTGGCTCAGCATGTTCAGTGAAACACATATGGCTAATCATTCGAGTCTGAAAACACTGGATCATGGTTCTGTCTCTTTTGTGAAAGGCATGGCAAGAGTACTTGATGACTGCATCCAAGTTGAAAAAAATTGCCGCTTTTGGTGTTTCCCATCTGGGAGAACATTGCCTTATTTGCCACCAAGTCATCATAATATGTGTCTGGCATATGTACCCTGTTAACACAAACACGTACATGTATCTGCATATGTGTAACGAAATATCTACATTCCACCTTGTCTATTGTACAGTATGGCAGCATGTCAGGAACGAGTATGAAAAATCATAATGTGTTTATGTACAAACACACATATATTTATGTCCATGAAAGGAAAAAGCTATTCAGATTGCCTGATGTTGTGTGTTCCTGGCTCCCTCCGCAGCCTGCGAATTGAAGTAATGGTGATGACGCAAGGGAGATATCTACAGTAAGGGACTAAACACAGCCCAGAGTCACCAAGTTGAAACTGGGGTTGAAAGACAAGCGTATGTAAAATTGCTAGGACGTCACTGGCACCTTGGAAGTGCTGTTCCCAGGTGGCTGCTAGAGGAAATGCTGCAGTAATGTGTTGGCACTGGAAGCCAAAGGGAGATTTCTTGCTGAGTTGAGGATTTTGGGGCTTGCGATCCTACTGGCACGGTTTCTCAAGTCTTTCCCATACCGTGCCAATGCTTAAGGTGCAACGTATCCCGGACAGTTGTTGTTCTGCCATTACTTATAGATGTTAGGTTTTCGTTGCTCATAGCTTTGAATAGTCACAATTTTTATGTAGGCCGTATTTAAACTGTGGAGCTAATGTCTATATGGGAGTGAACACTATTTTGTATGATTATCATTCATTTTCCATACACTTCTCATGCGCAAAATAACAGTAAGCTACTAATTAATTGTTACTATTGATGAAAAAGATTGTTAGTAAGTTTTGTAGGAGGGGAAAAAAGGACTTATTAGTAATGTCTATGTAGTAAGGCGCTTGGCACTGGAGACGAGAAACCAAATGTTATATCAGATTTTCAGAGCTGGAATCTCTTGTTTCATTGTATCCTCCTTATGATAACTTTAAATGAAACGTTGTACTGGGGAGAGCAGCTACCCAAAACAGTTCCAGTTAGATCTGATGAGTTCAAATGACTGTGCGTTTGTATCTCCGTGTCCCTTATAAAACCCACGCTCTGTTCTTTTAATAAGGCTTGGATGAAAGACTACAAAGGTTGCTGGAGATTCCTGAGTTAACCAGGAAATGCCTCTTAAAGCACCTTGTTGATCTCATCCCTTGATCTGACATTCAGCTCACAGCATGTGTCTCTGGCCTCCACTCTTGTGCTTAGTTAACTTTATTTGGCATTTTGACTGCCCCCAGCTTTTGTGATATCTAGTTCAAAGGGTTCGAAACATTATTACAGCATTTATTGCTAGGCCGGCATTACCTTTTGCCCAAGTGACAAGCTGATAGGGACCCTGTCAAAGACGATGTCAGGAAGTGCATTTATTCAGTGTGCCACAGAGAAGCCCCAGGTCCCTTTTTTTCCCCTCCTTTTGATTTTATGACACTCCTTTCCAAGGATGATCAGATTATTCTCTGCTCCCAGAGAGACGTTTTGAACTCAGTCCTCTTGAGTTATAGCATTACCTGTTTTTTCTTAGGCAATGATGGTTCAATGCTTCCGTTTTTACCAAACTTTGCTTACATTGGTGCTCAGAATCTGGGAAGTAATTTCTGTGTTTCCAAGGCAAATGAAATTCTGTGGACTAGTTCTTCCTTCCTAAAAGCAAAGGCCAGCAGAGTGAATGTCGCTTCTCAGCACCAGAAAAAGTGCTGACCCAGCTGGGGGCACTGGGATTCAAAGCTGGGTCCTTGAGAGCAGATGGTTTCACAGGCTAGCCCATTAATCAACTCTGCTTCCCCAAGCAGTATGTTGTACTTTTTATTCCCCCTTTTCTTTTTTTTTGGTGATCAAGTGCTGGGTAAGAGAAATGTAACTTGTTTTTATTTTTTCAAGAGATGGTATCCAACATGCACATGCCACGATATTTCTGTTATTTACACTTACTGAGCTAAAATGCAACAGATGTTTATAAGTGATTACAACTAAATTCTTCAGTAGATATGCTGAAGGAATCCCATACATAGTCAAATGCTTTGAATGCTTCTCAGTGTGAAAAGAGAATTTGTTTCAGGTGGACAGAATAATCCAGTCCTGGGATTTACTGGTAGTTACCAGAGGTAAAAAAAGAGTCAGCTAACAAAATCTTTAGCACAGTCAGACAGGTAGAGGAGTCCCAGAGCCTCTTAATACACATAACCTAAAATGAATTTCTTTCATTTCTGGTTAAGCCCTTGAATACTTGTATAAATGCTTGAAAAGGAATGAAAAGATATTGAAGGAACAGAACATTTCTATTGCTCCCTGTGAAGGATCTTTAACTGAAAGGGAATGCAATCCTGCCAGGCTGCCTGTAGAAGTAAGCTCCTGTGTGATAATTCCTTTACATTCACAGCCAATAGCTCGTGGACCCAAGGGATGAAATGATATTTTGATCTGACTTTGTTCTTTCTAACCCCTCCGCATACTAACGCTATGTTCAAATGCCTAGAAGCATGCTGTTCCAGGGCAAAGTAGAGTAGTGCTGTGGAAACTTGTGCGAGGAGTCCCAGGTGAAACAGTGTTAAATGGTACTTTTTTTTTTTTTAACATATATAAGGGTTTAGAGTTTGTGAAAGGCAGTGAATCAATTTTTTTGGAGGTGGTGACTCCATCAGCTTCTCAGCATGTGCTGTCTGTCCAGCCCACCCGAGTTTCTTGCAGCAGGGTTACCTTTCTAGGAATGAGAAGTCTCAAAGATGTCCACATCTTTGCCCCCTCTGCATAGACAATATCATGTGGAGTATGAAATGAAGGCATTCCAGTTAGTGCCATCTGCCTTTATCTTTACCTGCTCAGAAGGAGCTACTTAAGATTACCCAGCAAGCATCAGTTAGCATATTTTTTAATTGATCTTGGTGATCGTACAACCCTGTGCCACATTTATACTTTTAATCCACTCCCAGTGAAGCTTTTTTTCATGCAGGACAGGGTGCATTGTAGTGACATGCGAATCACTGCTCGCATACTCCATCAAGATGCAAGTCCTCCACATGTCAGATGATGCAAATAAACATTGCTGGCATCTCCCCGTGTTCCAAAGAGCTGTGAGGTCGGCAAGAGAAAGAGCTGTGCCACAGCAGGGTTATATTTATCCCCCAGTGCTAGGAATGAATAAAATTGCTTCTGCAGTCGAGGTAGAGAAGTAGCTTGTTGCTAAAGGGCCACACTGACTACCTCAGGAGTCTTGGCTGTCTTCATTGAGTGTGTGTGGATCCTAAGCTCCTAAGTCAGGTGCCTGAAGTTAGATAGTAACTCTTTTGAGTGTAAATTGCATACAGAGTCCTTATTAGAGCCAGGTCTCCTGAGCTCTAATGCATTAGTATCTGGCTACTCTTATAACTAACCTTAGACTGAAGTGAGTTGTCATCTGAACGAATAGCTGGAGTTCATTTTTCAGAGTAACCCTGTGCTACTGGATGTAACTTCTGTCCAATATTTTCAGTCTGTTAGACTAAAAATGCCCAAGGCTTCATATATTGCTGTTCATGACTGACTGGCTACTTGGGTCACTTGAATATTCAAAGTAGATGAAAAGTAACTCGGCAGTTGTACAGTTTTCTCATCACTGCAAGGCTGAGCTACGGTACTCTAGGCTTCAGGCAATAAGTTATCTCAGGCCATATCATGAGCCAAATTCACCTTGAAGAGCACAGGCAGTGAAAACCTAACTGACTTCAATGAATATGTAGCCCCTGTATCAGATGTCGGTTGACCCAGAATGTGTTTGGGATTGTTTTGATCTCTCCTGTTTCATTTTGTTAACGTTTTTTTCCAGTCTCTCTCCATGGTTTTACAGAGCAGAGATTAACTGTAAAAAGCTACTAAACCAGAGACCTTCCAGGCACTCAGCAAAATAAGAGATTAAGCAGATGGAGATTTTGGAAAGGTGGTGCGGTTAGGAATGGGGAGAAGTAGGAGAAAGTGCCTGGGATCTGAATGCTACTTGATGCGTGAGCACTTTGCTGCTGCTGGAGTTTTACCCTGTCATTCACTGTGTAAGTGTTCCTTGACTTAGTGTTTTATCTAAACATATGAATAAAATTAAGATATTTTTGTATGAGGGGCTTGGGATTGAGATTCATTTCTTAACACATGAAGCACAAGAAGTACACTAGGTAGTTTTAGACTTGGAAGTTCAGCTTGCAGAAGAAATACAAACCTCCTGAGAAGAAATATGTGAATTAAATTGTGACCCTACCAAAGAGGTGCTCTATGCAATGAGTGGATTTGTGTGGGACACCTCAGCTCTTAGATCCTTATAGGAGATTTCCTTTGTTGATGTGAAAATAAGTCCAAGCCTACATAAAATAATCATCTCAACTAAGCTGCTGAACACTAAGCATGGCTGGCATGTGTAAGCTCTTCCTTGGAGACTCCGTAGTAAGAGCTCTCATGCAGATGCCAAAACAGAAATCCAGCTGACAGCAGGTGAGGATCTTAACCTGTACATCAGGAAAAAATAAAAAAGATTCCATAAGACTATTGACATAAGGCATTTTTTAAAGCAGTGTTTATTCTTGAAAGGCAAAGGGGACTTCTCCGTTGACTCAGATGACAGCAGACTCTCGTTCTCAGTCTTCAAATAACTTGAAGCCTTTGCCAAGAATGTCCTGAAATACCATTCCCGCTTTGTTATGGAGTGGGCTTTGCAGCACTGTGGTGCCATGGTGGAGACTGCTTCCTCTCACAGTCCCCTGGAAGCCAAGATTGTGAAGAAACTAGGCAGAAATCTCAATTTGAGTCAAATGACCTGTGTAATTTTAATATTTACAATAGATTGTAGAAAACCATATACTAATGACTTTATATTTCCTTGACTCGGAGACAGCCAAAGAGTATTTGTATTTGAAATATGGCATGAAATATTCCCAATAGCTGTCCTAAATAAACACGAGAGTGTTTGCATTACCTTTTCACCTGTAGCAGATTAAAGTGCTCCTTAGCCATTGGCCGTGAGTGAAACCAAGATCAATCTCTATAATTCTACGAGCCATCGTATAAATATGTTCTGACTGTGTTTTTATACATTAATCACAGAAGATTATGAGGCACATGCCATATTGTGCATATTTCTTGCAAGCAAAATACAACTGTCTGCAGTTCTCATTGCAAAATTATGGAATGGACTGAATCATAAAAAAAACATACAGGAAAATCTGCTATTTCAGGACAGCTGTTCAGTAATTTTGGACAGCTGACACTTTTTTTTTTTTTTACAAAAATAAAGCATGAGTATTTTTTTGACTAGAAATAGTGAGCCAAATTCATTAAGGGGATAATTTCAATTCACAAAATAGATCATTTCCTTTCTTCCCAAATCTTGCTGAGCAAACAACATTCCTTATTGCTGTTCCCCAGACTTTTTTTTTTTTTGAGTTTCCACATCCAGGCCCAGCAATAATATCCCGTTTTCAGACATAAATGGCAAGGAAGAAGAGAACAGCTTGCTATAGTTGTAACACCATGTGCTGTGACTCTCTATACTCTCTCAATCCATCACTTTAGACACCACCATGGTGGGTGGACGGTGACCAGTGTATTGAAGGGAACCTTGCTGGTAATACAAGCAAGTTGTGTGCTGTCATACAATGTGTGGAGAAGATCAGTAGTGGAGATCATGAGTATAAATCATTATGGCTCAGGTTAGAATCTAGCCTCTAACAAGTGAATTTTTTAAAAATAAATTAATCTGTAAGAATGCATGCTCATTAGAATAGTTTCTTGAAGGAGTTAATTTTGCCCTTAGATATGGGCTTGAGGGGCTTATGTGCTCAGATCCTCTTTGGCAGTTTGTGTCACTGTTTTGGTGAAGATACTGGGCGTGTTGACTTATTTACCTGTTTTCCTCACATCCTCTGTCGTGTTTAGAGTTTTATCGGTTCAGACAAGGTAGTGGCTCCCCTTTACTCTGTGAAAAAGAGGGGAGCTGAAAGATCATATTCCTGAAGATCACAGAATCACAGAATGTTAGGGATTGGAAGGGACCTCGAAAGATCATCTAGTCCAATCCCCCTGCCGGAGCAGGATTGCCTAGACCATATCACACAGGAACGCGTCCAGGCGGGTTTTGAATGTCTCCAGAGAAGGAGACTCCACAACCTCTCTGGGCAGCCTGTTCCAGTGTTCGGTCACCCTCACCGTAAAGAAGTTTTTCCTCATATTTATGTGGAACCTCCTGTGTTCCAGCTTGCACTCATTGCCCCTTGTCCTGTCAAGGGATGTCACTGAGAAGAGCCTGGCTCCATCCTCTTGACACTTGCCCTTTACATATTTATAAACATTAATGAGGTCACCCCTCAGTCTCCTCTTCTCTAAGCTAAAGAGACCCAGCTCCCTCAGCCTCTCCTCATAAGGGAGATGTTCCACTCCCTTAATCATCTTCGTGGCTTTGCGCTGGACTCTCTCTAGCAGTTCCCTGTCCTTCTTGAACTGAGGGGCCCAGAACTGGACACAATATTCCAGATGCGGCCTCACCAGGGCAGAGCAGAGGGGGAGGAGAACCTCTCTCGACCTGCTGACCACACCCCTTCTAATACACCCCAGGATTCCATTGGCCTTCTTGGCCACAAGGGCACACTGCTGGCTCATGGTCATCCTGCTGTCCACTAGGACCCCCAGGTCCCTTTCCCCTACACTGGCCTCCAACAGGTCTGCCCCCAACTTGTACTGGTACATGGGGTTATTCTTGCCCAGATGCAGGACTCTACACTTGCCCTTGTTATATTTCATTAAATTTCTCCCCGCCCAACTCTCCAGCCTGTCCAGGTCTCTCTGAATGGCTGCGCAGCCTTCCGGTGTGTCAGCCACTCCTCCCAGTTTTGTGTCATCAGCGAACTTGCTGACAGCGCACTCTAATCCCTCATCCAAGTCATTAATGAATATATTGAATAGTACCGGTCCCAGTACCAACCCTTGAGGAACTCCGCTAGACACAGGCCTCCAACTGGACTCTGTCCCATTGACCACCACTCTCTGGCTTCTTTCCTTCAGCCAGTTCACAATCCACCTCACTACCCGATCATCCAGACCACACTTCCCCAGTTTAGCTGCGAGGATGCTGTGGGAGACCGTGTCAAACGCTTTACTGAAATCGAGATAGACCACATCCACAGCTTTACCATCATCTATCCACCGGGTTACATCCTCATAAAAGGCTATCAAGTTGGTTGAGCATGACTTCCCCTTGGTGAATCCATGCTGAGTGCCCCTAATGATCCCCCTATCCTTGATGTGCCTAGAGACAGCACCAAGGACAAGTTGTTCCATCACCTTTCCAGGGATGGAGGTGAGGCTGACCGGTCTATAGTTACCCGGGTTCTCCTTCTTGCCCTTTTTGAAGACTGGAGTGACATTCACTTTCCTCCAGTCCTCAGGCACCTCTCCCGTTGCCCACGACTTAGCAAAGATGATGGAGAGTGGCCTAGCAATGACTTCTGCCAGCTCCCTCAGCACCCGCGGGTGCATCCCATCAGGGCCCATGGATTTATAGACGTCCAGATTACTTAATTGGTCCCTGACCCAGCCCTCATCTACCAAGACAGATTCCTCCTCTATCCTGACTTCTTCTGGGGCCTCAGGGGTCCGGGGCTCCTCAGGACAGCCTCCAACAGTATA
The DNA here is from genome assembly GCF_013368605.1 of Nyctibius grandis. NCBI lineage: Eukaryota > Metazoa > Chordata > Aves > Nyctibiiformes > Nyctibiidae > Nyctibius > Nyctibius grandis. The sequence continues at coordinate 9,298,308 of NC_090658.1, forward strand.
GACAGAGGCAAGGAAGGCATTCAGTAACTCCGCCTTCTTTTTATCCTCTGTCTCCAGGACCCCCACCTCATTCATCAGTGGGCCTACATTGCCTCTAGTGTTGGCTTTACCTGCAATGTATTTGAAGAAGCCCTTTCTGTTGTCCTTGACCTCTCTTGCAAGGTTTAATTCCAAGGAGGCCTTAGCTTTCCTAATTGCCTCCCTACATCCTCTGACAACAGACTTATATTCCTCCCAAGTGGCCAGCCCCTCCTTCCATGATCTGTACACCCTCTTCTTCCACTTGAGTTTGCCCAGCAGTTCCCTGTTCAACCATGCAGGTCTCCTGGTACCCTTCCTTGACTTCCTACTTGTTGGGATGCTCTGATCTTGAGCTCGGAAGAAGCAGTCCTTGAATGCTAACCAACTATCTTGGGCCCCCTTACCTTCTAGTACCCTGTCCCATGGGATTTCCCCTAGCAATTGCTTGAAAAGGCCAAAGTTGGCCCTCCTGAAGTCCAGGGTTGCGATTCTGCTAGCTATTCTGTTCCTGCCACATGAGATCCTGAACTCTACCATCTCATGGTCACTACAACCAAGGCTGCCCTCAACCTTCACCTCTTCAACCAGACCCTCCTTGTTAGTGAGGATCAGATCCAGCAGCGCTCCTCTCCTAGTTGGCTCATCCACCATTTGCATCAGAAAGTTATCATCAATGCACTGGAGGAATCTCCTGGACTGAGGATGGCTGGCTGAGTAGGCCTCCCAGCAAATATCAGGGTAGTTGAAATCCCCCATGACAACCAGGCCCTGTAATTGAGAGACTGCTCTCAGCTGCCTTTAGAAGGCCTCATCACCCTCCTCATCCTGATCCAGTGGCCTGTAATAGACACCCACAACAGTATCACCCCTGCCAGCCTGCCCCTTAATTCACACCCGCAAACTCTCAACTCGCTCCTGATCCGCACCTGGACAGAACTCAATACATTCTAGCTGCTCACTCACATAAAGAGCAACTCCACCACTTCTCCTTAGCGGCCTGTCTTTCCTGAACAAGACATAGCCATCCATGACCACATTCCAGTCATGCGAGGCTTCCCACCAAGTCTCTGTGATTGCCACTAGATCATAGCCCCCCGACCGAACACGGATTTCTAACCCCTCTTGTTTATTCCCCATGCTGCGTGCATTGGTGTACAGGCATTTCAGGGAGCGAGCTGAGCACACCGATTTTACCCCAGGGGGATGGGAGGCCTCCTGGTCTACCTCAACACTAGAGCATTGCCCCAGTGGTGCAAGCCCAGCTACTACCCCATCCCCTTCAAATCTAGTTTAAAGCTCTCCGAATGAGCCCTGCTAATTCCTGTCCCAGAACCCTTTTGCCCCTACGACATAAACCTTTCCCATGTATTACCGTCACGCCTGGTGTCTTATAAAACCAGCCATTATCAAAGAACCCAAAGCCCTGCCTGTAGCACCAGTCTCGTAGCCAGGCATTAATAGAGAGAATCCTACTATTCCATCCCACGTCATCACCTGAAAATGGAAGGAGGGAGGAGAAAACAACTTGTGCCCCAGACTCTTTCACCAACCGTCCTAGGGCCTTGTAGTCTTTCTTCATCCCCCTCAGACTACGGGATGCAGCTTCTTCCCCACCTGTCTGGAAGATCAGCAGGGGGTAGTAGTCTGTGGCCTTCACCAGGTTGGGGAGTTGCCTGGTGATATCCCTGATTCGGGCTCCAGGCAGGCTGCAGACCTCCCTGTGATGGGGGTCAGCTCTGCATATTGGGCCCTCAGATCCCTTTAGGAAGGAGTCTCCAACCACTAAAACTCTTCTCTTCTTCCTTGTGGAGGAGGTAGCTATACGCCTGTCAGGTTTTTCTGACTGTGGTGGGACCTCTGATATAGGTTGCCTCTCCACCACATCCCCATTGGACCAGCTGTATTCCACTAGGGCTTCATATCTATTGCTCAGAGGCACCTGTGGAGGCAAGGTAGGCAAGGAGGACACTTGCCTTTTGCCATGGCCATAGACTTATCTCCACTCACTCTTCTCCTCAAGGTTATTGTTTTCCACCTGAGAAGGGCAGAGTACAGGGGCCCCTCAATCCTGGGAGCTCTCTGGCAGGTGCTCCCATTTTTGTTGCAGGGAGGGCAGAGCCTGGCTCCACCAGTCTATCTCCATTTCAGCCTCCCGAATGCTCCTAAGCCTTTCTACTTCAGCTTGAAGCCTTTCAACCTGGCTTTGCAGCTGTGCCGCTCGGCCGAGCAGATCATCTACTTGCTCACAGCGCACACAGCCCCCTGGCACCACAGAGACGCTGTAGCATTCCCTGCAGCCCGCAACCTGCACCATCGCCTCCTTCCGTGGGAGCTCTGTCTGGGTTCCCACATCCATTTTGGTCTTCTTCCGCCAGGTAGATACCATTGTTCTTCCACTGAACTGGGGAATACCTGTTGGTGGCACCCCTGGTTCACAGCTCCTTGGCACCTTCCTCGCCTTGTGCACTGGGAGGGAGTCAGTGCCCTCCCCAACGAGCTGCAAACGGCTGCAGCCTCTCCTGCCCTGGGACACACCCAGTCACAGGTCTCCCTCTCCCTTCTGGCCAGGGACTAGTCCCTGCCCTCCAGGAGGCTTTTTATCACCCGACAACAGGGGGTGGTGCGTTTAAATCGCTTAAATCGCCCGCGGTGCCTCCGGCTACGCCCCCTCCTCTCCTGATTCGTTGCCGGGAACCTCCGGGTCCGGGGTGGGGGGGAAGCAGGGGAAGCAGCTCGGGGCTGATGCTCGCGGGGGGCTCGGGGGGGGCCCAGAGTACGAAAACCGCCCGGTTAAGCCCGATGTCGCCCTCGCCCCCGCACTAACCTCAAGTCGCTGCCGCCGCTGTCTCTGCTGCTGCCGCTGTCAGCTGTTTCTAAGATAGACATGCTTAGAAAGGGATTTTAGCAGTCTGAGGGGAACATCAGTTAAGAGGGTCAAAACATATACTTGCAGAGATCTTGTAGCCTTACGTCTATAAGAAAGTGACGTCAGCTTTCTGCTGTGTAGTAGTATCTAATGCCACAGGGGAGTAAACTCTTAACTGAGATATGAGGCCCTGTGAGGATGCAAGTCATATTGTGAGAGGGAAGGCAAGGAAAGAGAAGGATGGTGTCTGAACGGTCGGAGTGAAAGGCCTGAGAACAAAATCTCTGCCAGGAGAGCAACGAGGTATGGCAATTTTCCTCTGCTGGCCAGTAGCTTGTTCTCCCTCTCTCTTTCTTTCTCTCTCTGTCACATGCCACCTGATCATTACCTTAACTGGCAGACAGTTATGCTACATTGCACTGCTGTACTGTCAACAGTATCTGGGATATTAAGATTACCACAGTGCTTTTATGAACTAAATCTTGGAAACTGCCGTACATCTCCATTACTAGAATGTGCCTCATACAGCTTCTAACAAAATGCTTTTAGAATCACATAATTAAGCAATATGGAAATGCATGTTTAAAGAGAAAAGCATAAGCAAGGTTGTTGAGTTACAGTGTGGTTTGCTTAGTGTCCTGTTCTGCAAGATAGTAAAGATGTCTAAGTACCCCCTGCTCCCTTCAGGTCATGGGAAGCTGAGGGTACTCAGCACCTTTGAGCATCTGGCTTTAGCAGTCTGAATAGCACACTGCATGATTTCTTCTCACGGTGGTTCATAACATTATTGTGGGACTTGGTCAGGGACATTTGTACAGAAGTTCTTGACAGCGTCTTTTTTTTTGTCCTTAGAAAAGCACATTGAAGGTTCACAGTCCAATTCCTTGCTTGCAGGCTGCCTCAATGCCAAAAGAGCTTCTCAAAGTAGTTGAAAGGTGACTACTACCAAGTGCCTCTGAGTATCGGTTTTGGCATTCAGTTTTATCATGAAACCTCTCAGAAAACTGAGCCCTCTTTTGGTCAATGCTCTTTTGCATCCCATCAAAGCCCTCCCTGTTCTTTGAAGGTTTTGAGTACAAAGCAGGAATATAGATAAGGTCTGAGGGAGAGGTCTTGCTGTTACTATTGACAGAGATGTAGAGGCCAGAAGGCTTGAGTGGTATTGCCATAATAGAATAGAAGCCTGTGACAAAGCCATCGTATTGAGTTGTACTTTCATGAGTTCCAGACAAATAGTACTGCTTTCACACAATGAAGTTTCCTCTGTTAGTTAAGGAATGGCAAATGTGGACTACTGGAATCTAAGCACTGCAGGAAGAAGGGTGGAAGCAACTTAAGCACAATAGAAGCAAGCTATGTCTGGTGTGTGTGATAAGGTTTGAGGAACAGGGGAGATAAAATTGCAGAGGACTTTGTAAATCCTACACAAAACAGGGATGAGGAGGAGAATGATAGAGGGATAAGAATAACATAGAGCAGTCACAGTGCACTCTTCAGGGTCTGGAAGAAAAAAATAATCCTTGCTGCAGAGCAACCTTTCCAGTAGGGATGGTGGGTGCAGGAGCCTCTCTTCACCCACTTGTTCTACCATTTACTGCTGCCTTCAGAGCAAAGCCATGGTATGGTGAAGTGGAATGTGGCTTTGCAGATGTCTTGGGATGACTTTCCTTGTTCATGAGACTGTATCAAGCTCAGATGCAAACTAGAGCTACAGGAGAAAGAAATTGCATGAATAAAACTGAGGTCTGGTGAGAATAATGGGCTTGCCCAGAGGGGATTTTGTGGTGTTGGCATCGGTCCTGGCCGTAACACTGTATGATACTGTAGTTTTCTTGCCTTTGTACTAAGGTCCTATTTCTGTGTGGCTCAACAGATGTCATAGGCGTGTTGTAAATATGTTTGAAAGGTGTCCAAGCACATCTGCAGGAGGTGTTCAAGATAAGGTCCAGTGATGGGCAATTCATCAACTGCCTATTAGAATGAATTTATTATCTATCACAACACGGATGAATCACAGTCCAAAGCCCTTATAAGCTATTTAGATATGAATTCTTAATATTAATCTATGAACAAAAAGTAGTCTCTGGCATTTGTTTTTTAAACTGTCCATTTTTAAATAACATTAGCTTCTTTTACAAACTGTAATCCCTAGTCACAGACAGCCATTTGGTTTGGCCCAAGTACTTTTCTGGAGAGTACCAAGATGCTTTGCCTTAGAGAGATTTTATTAGAGGATGATGTCTTTCTGACATCGGTTACGTTCAGAAATCATCGTATTCCCATCAGAAGTATAGGAGGAGTGGAAGGAGCCTGTTAATACATCTAAACTAATAACACCTTTTTGGCCTTAAAATCTAATGATCTAATTCAGTGCTTTGTCCTTGTGATCGGAGCACTTCAGTAAAGACATTTTTGTCTTGTAAAACCATTTTGCCCACCTGGATGTCCTTGGGAAAGGCTTTAAAGCCCAGGGCTGCCACGTCAGATGAGAGCTGCATATTGCATCATTGACCTGTCCTGGATGCTTTTTGTGTCCAACTTGTCCTGAGCGAGACATCCATCATGTTGCAGAGGATTCCCAGCTTCAGCATGTCAGACAGTGGCAGTTATAATTATAGCCACTAAGGTCCCCACCAAAGGGGTTAAAAGGAGATGCTGTAAACTTGGACAACCTTGCTACTGTTTCTGAGGGCTAGATTTATTCTCTGGACTACTTCAGTCTCCCTCCAGAGAGTTCATTGTGTAAGTCAGTGTGACAGATTTATCCATGCTCACAGAGACGGTGGCTGTTTTCTCACTAGGCAGGTGGAAGGAGAAAGCAGCATAAAGACAGCTGCCAGCTGAGAGGTCACAGTTGAACTCATGCCATGGAACGGTCATAAATTATAAATCTTCCAAAGAGTTACAGCTTCTGCTCTTATTTCTGTCTTGTCCTAAATTTCTCAGCTGCACTTCTATTTATTTTAGGCATGTCATTATAGTCTGCAAAGGTCGCTGAGTGATTACCGGGCAGAGTTTCACCCAAAGAGTACAGACTGCAGCCGCTGGCCTCTGATCACTGAGGTTTCACATCGTGTATCTGAATTCTCCCTGTTGTCCTCCCTGCACTTGCACTGCGTATATCTGACGCATCCAATTGCGCTTGGCATCAACCCATTTTACTTTCACAGCCTTAGTTTATGCGCTGAGTTGGAGTGTTATCAAAACAGTCCCCAACAGAGTAAAACCAGTTACCCAGTGGTAATTGGGGGAAGTGCTGTAGATGGTGGGAGTGGATACGCTCATCGAAAGTCCATACCAACCCTTGGAGCTGTTCAAAAGTCTGCCCTTGAAGTCAGTGGGATTAGGCCCTGCGCATATAATCCTGCATGATGAAAAATGCTCCTGTGTGGTGCAGAGCTCTGAAATCTCATTGCTAGGAGTGGAAGGAAGCATGTAGGAGCTGGGTTTCAACCGGTATAGATCAGTGTAGCACCTTTGAGGAACTGGCACTCAGCACCTTGCTTGATCGCACTCTTCAATCAGCACTTTTGTTTGTTTTTTTTTTCTTGGTAGCATCTGTGCATATCCTTCAGTATTTACCACCTTTGAATACTTGCACACTAAGTTTAGAATAGCCATTCTAAACCTCTACGAATAGCAGCTGCCCCATTGCTGCTCCAAGTACCGTCTATTCTTAGGGTAGCCGAATTCCCCACAAATTCTTTTAAGGCCTGACTCTGTCTTTGCTTAAGTGCGTGTCATTGACACCATCTCCCTCCAACATTAGTCCTTCTACTGCTCTGTTTGCTATTTCCATTTATATGATATACGTGCTGTAAGCCCAGCTTAATTACTGCTTCTTTGCTGGAGCAGTAGCATATGGACTCAGATGGACGTTTGTGAGCAATTCTACTGGCGTCAATGGAATAGTCAGGTGCTTAAAACTGAGCTGATGCCTGCAGGGCCAAGTCCTTTAGGGTCTGTAGCTTTTACAGACTGAGGTTTTGCAATATAGTGTGGACTCCCTATGTCTTTGGTAAGACTTCTGTTTTGTAGAACAGTTTAAAAAACTCAGTTTAAAAGTAGCAACGCACATTGGGAGCAGTACCAAGCACTGCAGCCGCGATGGGGGATTTGAGATACGCTCCCCACTACTGTGGGGAAGCATGGTGGCCACACAAGCTCCTCAGGAATATTCCCTCGCAGACACCCTTTCTGTCACAGGCTAACTTTGCAAAAAGCAGGTGGTGGAAAGGAAACTGGGCAAGCAAGAAGGAAGCAAAGAAGACTGGCCTTTTTATTGCTAGTAAAATTTCCTTTACTGCCAAAAGGGCTTTGAAGCAAAAATACCAGCTTGCTGGGTGGCATCCACAGCCTGAATTTAGCTTTAACCATATGGTAGCACAGTGTCGGATTTCTGCTGGCGCATACAACTTCCCACCAAGTGCTTTCCAGGTTCTGAGCGTCTCTGCATATTTCTTCCCCTCTCCCTTAGATTTTGGGATACATCATGTTTGTTCCTGCAATCTTTTTTTCGGTTTTCCGACATTCCACTTTCTTGATCAGCAGCACTGGGGTGATCTTGATTTCCTTAAACATTTCGCTTTCTCCTCTGGGAAATTTATGTCTCTTTCTGGCATCTGTCCCCTCTCCTCTCTGCACACTCAGGTGAAGAATTCATTTCATTATTTTTTTTTCCCTTAAACAATGCCCTTACTACTTGTGTCGATAAATTACACTTGCCATTTTTAAGAGGCCCTTCTGTCTCCTTCACTGCCCTCTCCTTCCGTGTGTACTTTAAAAATGTCTTATTTATCTTAACCCCTGCTGTGATCTTGCTCTGTTCAATTCTCCATCTTTGCCTTTCTTATTATATTTTACACCAACTTTGCCCTCGGATCTTTACACTCCACTGCTGGACCCCATATTTTATATAGAATTATGTTCTGTTCTTAATTATAATTCATCCTATTGAATCATGTGATTCACTGTAAGCACCTTTTTCAGTACTACTGTACTTATTTGAGATTAACAGTGTACATTTGTCTTTTTCTGTCTACCATTCTTCCTTTCTTTTGTCTTACTTGGTAAAACAAAAGATCATCCATCTATTATCTTCTTAGAAGTTTGCAGGCTTAGTTTTTCTGCTTAGTCATTAATTGTAAACTTCATTACATTACAGATACTGCTATTTAGCAGCCTTTCCATTCAGACCTGAATCTGCAAGGCATTTGAACAGTGCTTTAATGCGCAAAGAAGGGTGTGTGATAATAGATTATCTTCTTCTGTGCTTCAGATACTGAGAAAGTCTTTTTAAGACTAGAAATGTCCCTTTTTTCCTGTATACAGTACGTGGAAGAGTAGGACTCTGACCCTGCAGGAAAGACTGAAGGTACAACTGGAGTGCAAAGAGTTATCAGGGATACTGTACTATTGTCTTTTCTTCCACGTAAGACAGTCAGTAGCTTTAAAATTGAATGCATATGATAATTCAACCCTATGATCTTATACTTAAAAAGGGCAGGGTTATCCAGGGGAGGGAGACAGGGAAAAAAGTGATCTGCCCAAGATCTGCTCAGATCTGGTACTATAATGTGGGTCTGTGGAGTACCAGTTCAGTGACCCAGCCTTTCGACTGGGGCAGTACACGAGCAGCTTCTGCAGCCAGCTTTCCAATTCTCTCCTCGATTAAGCTTGCCTTTTCTCCCTGTATGCTAAGCAAGCATCACTGGCTGTCTTTCACAAGTGTATCTAGATGGTTTGTGTTTGCACATGGCCCACATCATATTCTTCAAAGCCCGTGTCACCTGCCTGCTGAACCTTTATGGGAAGAGTATTGGGTTATCCCATGTGAATCCTGGTGACACACCTTTGCAGATGTCATTTTGATTTTGAGCATTGCCCCAGAAGGTCTTGGTGCAGCAGGTGAACCTGTTCACATCCTAGCTTCTGTGACTTCAAATGCATCTTGTTCACAGACTGAGAAGGTTGAAGTAATAAAGTACGGGTGTCTCGACCTACATTTGATATGTAGTTATGTTTTGCCTTTCTTCACAGGCTCATCGTACCTTCTACTTTCTGATTCACTGTTAAAACTGGGGTATGTATCTCTTCCTTAGAAGAGGACACAAGCTGCAAATGATTGAGAGGCTCAGATCCTGAGATAAGGCGAAAGTGGGTTAAAATGCTTTTCCCAAGTTTTCTCAAATTTTACGAATCTTATGTGAAATACCATTGTGTTGCATAACACATCCAGTGGTTAGCCCTGATGGCAGAGGAATCCATGGATATTTTATCAGGTTTTAAGTGTGACAGTCCTCTTGCAAAGAGATTTATACATGTTAAATCCCTTAATTTACAGTCAGAAAAGAAACAGCATCCAGAATGAACACACATGTTTTTGCCCTTTACATTTGAAGAAAACATGACAGTAGATTCTCTAGTCTAATTTTAACTAGACACTTGGTTTCAACATGGGTCTCCTCTGATGCCTTCCAGCCGTGAGTCCTTCCGTGATGTAATATCTGTTACGCTGCAGCCGTGGAGTCCAGACCCAAGGCTAGACATGGAGCGATGGCTACACCAGGCAATAAGCAGCTGCTCTTTGCTGTCAAAAGCTATACCAGGCAGTTGAAAGTACTGTGGAACAGAATAGGGTAAGAATATTTTTTCCCTGCAAATTTGTCTTCAAACTCTGCTGCGTGTCTCAGAGAGACTTCTCATATGTGTCTGATCAGGTGTGAACAGTTTCAAAGTGAGATTGGGTCATTGTTGCTTTCTTACTGAAGTTCAGGCACACACCCGGATCTGACAGGGGTGCTGCTGTCTTGCATATATAAAGGTTTTTTTTTGTTTTGTTTTGTTTTTTTCTCCTGACAGTAATAACGAGTGAAACTTCCCACCCTTGTCCTGTGCATCCTGTCTTAGAATTTTTTTTAACATCCCTTCAATTTCCATATGGTTGGAGAGATGCCAAAACTGAATTCAATCTCTCAGAAATCTTTTTATCCTCTTTTTTTTTCATCTGCTTTATGTTTCTCCCCAGCCCATTCCCCACTCCTCCACATTAGGTAATTATAGAACAGACTCCATGGTGGGCATCCAGAGGACCAGTTTAGATTAAATAAATAATTCCCCGCCCCCCGAGTTTTAGAAATACCAGACAGATAAAAATCTACGAAGGCCTTGCTTTCCTTCCCCAAAATATAATTATTTACCTCTTCAATTCACAGTCAACAGGCTTATGTGGCTTTACAGCTAAGCTGGAAGTAGCTGTAGTTGCTATTTTGTTGGAATAATATCAAATTTCCTTCTATGCTTTGCATAGCTGTCACCCAGTGATATGATAGGTCCATGATTTATTGACCTACTAAAAGCACTTTCAGTAACTTGTCATAATAAACTTTGCTTAAAACATTAAAACATAAAACATCAACCAGCAGCTCAAACAGGGATGCCATACAAATACTTTCTAATTTAGTTAAGCTCTGGTGCAAATCCTGAAAACGAAGACCCCAGCATAAGAGTTTTTTAGGATTTGTCATGCTAGGATCTGTTGTGTTAAGTAACAGGAATTATGAATACAAATGCCTTGAAGTATGAAGCGCTGACAAGAAGCTTGGCTCAATCTCAAAACCTCATCATTTTTGAAGGTCTTGCTGAGACCATGAAGCTGAACCCAGCTGTGGCAATCACGATACTTTTGAATTGCCAGAAGTTACTGGGACTTCTGCTCATACACATTGGTCTTGGAAGACATGGCTATTAGGTGTGTCCTTTTGACCGTTTGGTTTATGATCTGTTTTTGTAAAGCCATGTGGTTCAGAGGCGGGCTATGGCTGTCATGTAGACCATGGCCCAAATGTTACATCAGTGTATTACCTGCTTGGAGATGAGTACCTTCAGCTTCTTTTGGGGTACCTGAATTCATTTGTGGTCTAGTCACTTGGGTTCTTTAATAATTGTTCATTTAGTCTTAAGTAGGCATCTGTGGTGGCCAAGAGGAATTCTGTCTCTAACTGAATGCACATAATAGTGTTTTTCCAGGACCCCCTGAGTTCAGATGGGAAGATCCATACTGATTTCAGTTCTCTCCAGGGCCACAGTCCCACATAGCAGTAACACGGATGATGCACTGCATCACCCCATGGTAGTGGCGGTGGTATGCTAGAGCTGTTCAGCGTTTTAGCTGGTTTTCCTTCTTGTGACGTGGGCTACGTAGATCATGCATTGCTGCTCAGCTTTCTCCTCAGCTTCCCTGGAAGTCTACCCAAGCATCACTTGCCAAGCTGAAGAACTTATTTAGCAGTTCTCTATTGTTCCTAATTGGTGAGCAGTATTCCTCATTTTGAAAGTCATTAAACTGTGCCAAAGTTGATATCTCCTCTGTAAGAACAACTTTCTTTACTAAATGCTCACTATAGTTTTGGTAAATATTAAATACTCCAACTTTGTTTCCTTCTCTCTAGTCTTTGTAATTGCTTTCTTTCATTTCTTTCTCAATAAATTAAGTTAGATCATGCCATAACTGTCTCCAAGAAGGAGTATGCAGCTTTATGAATGATCCAGAAGATGCCTAGGGATTACTGTTTGTGTGTAGTAGTCCACAATTCAACATATGAAAGGGTCTGTAAACCTGACATGTTATCTGATCCATGGCATCCCATGGAGATTTCCTGAGACACTTTAAAACTGGTGAGAAAACACTACAAGGAAAGTACGCAGGTAACAAATCAGGGATCCACAAATACTTATGTCATCGTGTGACTGCTTGAGGCTGGTCGTACACATGTAAAACACTGGTGATGAAAAAACTACAGATGGGTAGTTGCTAAGCTGGAAATATCAGGAAATAATAACTGCAGCTTTCTCTTCCAAGAGAAAGGGGTGTTAAGGCTGGATGTGTTCCATAAGAGGAAAAAGAAAAATGCAGCAAAACTATGTACTCTCTTTCTCCCACATGCAAGTGCATAATGTAACAGTAATAATTGTTTGTATCTGCAATTCTTTTGTACTAGTTAAATGGAAAATAGATGATTTGCTGGAGCTATGTTTGCAGTGTTGTTGCTTAGGATAATACAAAACAAAGGAGTTGTTTCTGGTTTAGTTTTGTAAGACTGTCATTCTCTTTCATCATTTACAGACACTGATGATCAGCCACTTCTTGCAGAGGGATGCTATGGCTAAAACCAATTTGCAACCCTGCATGAAATTAATGACATCTCCGTTTTGGACAGATGTCCAAACAGATGTTGGGGAGAAGGTGATAGGGGTAAGTGTGTGCAAAGCCTGATGGCAGGGAATACTACTCAGGACTTGCTAAAAAGAGGTTTTCTCCTTCAATCGGACAGGCACACACATTGCAACATATCCTTGGAGGGCAAGTTGTGTGTGCTGACGGTGGGCACCTACCTCAGGTAACCTGTCTAGCAGCCAAAGTTCTTGTATTGTTTCTGAAGGAATAAAAGGCTCCCCTGGAGATAGGTTAAGGGCTTAACACCCGGGAGTTAAATACCCACGGTTACGTGGTGCAAATCTCTAACCCCCCTCTCTGTGACCACTGCACCTTCCTTGTTACAGTCCGGTTTCAAACATTTATCACAAGATCATCAAATACTCTCCAACCTAAAACTAGCTTCATAATTAAGGAGGGCCATCAGAAAGACTCCTTTGCCTGCTCTCAGACTCTTCATTCAGTCTCCTTCACAGGGCTCAGGTCAGCAGTAGTGTTTTGATGAGAAAGGCATCACTTCAGTCAGGGCAGGGAGCCTAATGTAAAATCTAAAATTCCCTCCTGGGAATTTACTGTATTGAGAGCCTCATCCTTCAAGCTTTCCATGGGCAGGGCGTGTACTGACTTCTGTAGGTGTTTCTCCTGGGGAAGGGGATGAGATGAGAGGTTGAACATGTTAAAGGTTCTTAATACCAAACAACTGGAGGTATTAATGGATTTTTGCAAACCCCTAAAATTCACTTTTGTTCAACTGAAGTGAATTTTCAAACGGGCAAATGATACAGTCAGTTTTTCCATTCAGGCTTTCTTGTGCCCTAAATTGATACGGAAAGGTAAGAGAGAGCTCACAAGTTATGTTACCTGGGCAGTTGTAATCACATGGCTTGATTTAAAGTCATATGTCACATTTGTGATTCTGTCACGTGGGGGAGATAAAAAAGGAGGGTCCAGCAGCTTAGATTCAGAAAAATGTCATTCAAAGAGTTACATTTTGGTATCAGTGGGTGAAAATGAATTAAAGTGTGAAGGGTCAGAAGAGCAGACAGGTAAAAGCTTGTCCTTTGGACTGAAGACTGCTGGCTCGTTTGCCAGGGTTTCAGGATTTACACTTGCTCTGCTCCTTGTTTAGCTGTGTTTGGTGAAACTGTAATTGTCACATGCTGATAGAGAGGGGGTTGTTGGTTCATTTCCTTCCTTGCCTGGTTTTCGTAGTAGGAGGATGCATTGATTTTATAAAATGTAATTGCATTGACTGCTCTTGTTATCAGGATTGATTGTATTGACTGGAGTTGCATGTTGTTATGTTTTCACACTCCTGCTTTGAAATATAGTTTTGCTTTTGTGTCTTTTTTTTCCTCCATTTTGAGATTGTTTACAATACGTTTTGAGTTAAAGTTCTTCTGTGTTTGATTTATCAACCGCTAGGATTGCTCTGAAATGCCGTCAAAAGTATTCATATTATCTATGTGACAGTAACCACTAGAACCGATCGCTGTTGACCCTAGCCATGTCAACCATCATAACCTTCCCTCAGGTTAGGAGGTTGAAGCCGGGAAATACATTTCAGCTTCTTATTCCTTTGTGTCATGTCCTTATTGCAATCCATTTCAATTGTTCATTAGGGAATTGGGATAGTTGAGAATACCACAGTGAATAAATAATAGCAACTAGATTTCTGTAGAGAATGACGCTAGTAGCAAAATGCAGGGGCTGTGCCACTGAGCCCTTGAGGTGAAGGAAATTATGAAGATTTCATTTTAGATGTGGTGGTGATGCAGAAGTTATTTTAAGTGTGTATTTACTTGGATATACATGAGAAGTGTGTGTGAGGGTTAAGGCTGACATTTTTAAAGCTTGGGCACTTAGAATTAGGTACTTAACCCTATATATAGGTATGTCAAAGGAAGTAGTCTGGTTTTAAGAGCTGAATACTGAAATTATTGAAGTCTGGAAGTACTCAGTATCTCTGAAAATTAGACCACTTCTATTTAGCTGCTCAAATATTGTTTTAGGATATGATTTTCAAGGACATTTTAAAGAATGTGAGAAAATGCCATAGCCACTTTTGAAAACCTTTGCTTAAAGTGTCTGATTTTAGGTACTTAGGTGGAATTTGAAAAATCACACACACTGTTGTAACTTTTCTCCAATTCAAATCTGTGGGGGAATTACCTCTGATTTCTGTGGGAGCTGGATTAAGCTGATACATGCATAAAAATCTGACTTCAAAATTTGGGTTAAATCTTAAAAGCCATATCCTCTCTTTGTGAACCCAATTGACGCTGGGTTTAAGGAACATTTACCCAGTTTCTTTGCAATGAGAATACGTAAAAACCATTTATGCAGTTCACCAGCAAATAACGCTTTAGCAACAGTAATTGAGAACTTTGCTTTTGTATAGTTCCTGGTTTTCCTTTCTTTACGTGAAGTTTTCATGCTTTCTTCCACTTTGTGTTCTGTAACATTTTGAATTCCTTCTCTAAGTTGATGTATTTGCAGAGACTTTGAGAAGATATCTGAAATGCCTTGGAAGGAGCTGCTAATAGCCTCAAAGACCAGATTAGAGGACATATACATACTGTCTGTGCCGTATTAGGTCTCAAGTAAAGTCTTGTTTAAAGTAAAATACCAACTGTCTTTTGAAATGCCATCATTCCCCAAAGTCCTGTTACAGAGCCCTAAATCCCGAATACAGTATCTCTACATCTACAGGCAAAGGACAAAGGGTCAAAGACATAGTTTCTCCTTATTTAAGATTCCTCTTTCATTTTATTACAGGACCCTGGGGTAGACTCTCTCTTCAGGTCCAGTCTTCACCAATCACATGCTAATAACTTCAGCTGAAAGAGGGCTCTACCCTAATGTCATTATACTCCCAAGCAATGATTGATTGTGTTATAGTATGTTTTTGAAACCTAATTACTGTCTCAGTTTGTATTTGAGCTCATTAATCTTCTAGCCTGTAAATAAGTAAAATTGACTAAATAACTGAATTTCTTTAATGATGGGTTTGAGTTATCTTTATACCTACTGCTTTGTGTTAACCTTTTTATTGCCAGAAATGATTTTTTTTTTGTTAGTGTTTTCTTCAGTTCTCCTAAGATTGCATGGCTGGCAAGGCACCTGTTTCAAACATTTGTCTCACCAAATGTATCACTGGTAGTGAACAGACAGACCCAGCCTGGCTTGCCACCTCCCAGTCCTCCTCAAGCCAGAGGGCTGCTTGTAGGGTCCTGTAAGAAGCAGTCCTCCCTACAGCTGTAGTCTTGCAAAAATTAACTGGGAAAGCTGGTAGGAAGGAACAGAGCCAGCTCTCTGTTTCCCTTAAGAATTGGATAAAAGAGGAGAGGAATTCTTCAGAAAACTGTGTTTCTTCTATATCCTCTGTATTGAAAGCCTGGGCCTTTGGACTGATCAGCAAGCTTCAGCTCTTCTGGGCACCCTCATGGTGCTGGATGCCCATAGCTGTGACTGGCAAAGGGGCAGCAGCAAGACCACAGCAGCCTGCTGTTTGATGCCTAGTCTTTAAGTCTAGGATCTTAGCCACGTGTTCTGCCAAAAAGCATCACCAAGTCCTCGTAGCAATATGCCCTTATACAGCCTGGAGTGGCTCCTCAGTGTGCAGATTTCAGCCAAACACCTCTGCTGTGGTGTTTAAGCCTTTGGTAGGTTTGACCATAGTTACTTGAGAGGTCAGCGCTCTCTGCAGTCCTTTTTTCTTACAAGAGCCTCATCTGCTGGATCCTTGCCACTGCTGACAAATAAATGAAGGCTCTGGCAATAGCCAGACTAAGCTTGTGGAACAAATTTCCAGGAAAAACAAGCATGACCACTAGCTTCAGCACAAGCAGAAACATATGGCAACTTCATCTCCTTGCTTTGGTTCCCTCCAGTAAACTGATTTAATCTACAACTACATGCACCTATTTAAATCCTCTTTCTACTTGCCATTCAGGAAGTGAAGAAACTGTGATTGATTATTTTTGTTTATTGGAAAACACTCAGATAGTCTGGATGACGGGGACTTTATAAGCACCCAGGTGGACAGGACATCTCAAAGGCTGTCACGCTTGCCAGCTGCGTTAGCTGTGACTCCAGGCCCTGATGAGAGACTTCAATTTGATCTGTGTCTTGCCGGAGCACTTAAGCATATGCTTATCTCTAGATATATGAATAGTCCCTTGAGAATGCCAATGTGCTTAAAGTTCGGCATGCATTTAAGTGCTTTGCTGGAGCAGGCTCCTAAGTCTTTCTGGGGATAATTAAGTCATGCCGAAAGCTATTTTACTGCCACATTTTCTTTCTGGTTCACAGGATGAGAAAATCCATTCTCATCAAAATACCAAGTGGATCATTTTTAACCTGATTATTTGTTAAAGGATTCATGTCATTAAAGTGAACTTCCTTGCTCCTTCCTTCCATTCAATGGGTACGTATATTTTTAATACGTCCTCTTCTATTGCTCAGCAATGAGCTATGCTGTAATTGAGCCAAACTCTACTTATATACCTGGCAGTGCTAATCAAAGGTGGCGACCTTTGGCCACTCCTCCAGTAATGAACCGCTCTACAGTAGGACCAGATGGTGCTTTCACTTCCAAGGGTGCAACATTACTGAGGTTATGCAGGTGCAAGTGTATTTCTGGAAAGGTTTGCTGTCTGGGGGAGTAATGCAGTGGGATCGGTAGCCAGAGGCAGAAAATAGCCTTTGGGGGACAAATGTAAAAAAAACATACTCAGAAAATGGAAAATAGTGTTTGTGCAGTTATGGAGCACAGACTAGATGGTTACTGACACAATACTTCCCTACGTGCTGTAGGTAGGAACTTGTATACCTTTACGGTTCACGAGCAAATGAATTTACTCGTTCACTGCTTTGAAAGGTAATACTAAAAAACCTTACCAAGACAGTATGGCCACTCAGGTAATGCTTCAGGATTTTCAATGCAACCCCAAATTAAGTGAAGCAGTAGGGAAAGCTCCGGGTTGAGAATCTGAAAAGGAGCATCAATCCAGTCTTGGACTGAACCACATGCTTTCCCCAGACGTTGCCAGAGGCGTTAGAGTCAAAGCCCAAAGCATGAAGTGGGGTGAAAGGAGGAGGGGAGCAGTGTGTCTTGCTGTGTCCTCGGGCACTCCTGGGTTGGGGTGGTTCAGCCTCCAGCCTTCTGATAAAAACAAGTATGTTCTGCTTCATTTCCTGTTTGGGAAAGTGGGGGTTGAATGCTAAAAGGCTAATTGCACATTGTTTTTAAAAATTAGTTTGATAATTCATCATATTGTAATTAAACTAATTAGAACACTATTCATTTCCAAGCACCTTAATTAGGCCTCAACTTGGCAGGGAGCCCATGAGACCAAAATGTTGCAATATGTTAAACAATCGAAAGACTTTGATAACAAATGACTGTATTCAGCTACATTTTAGTTAATAAGATTTATATATTAATCTAGTTATACTTTGTTCCCTCAGAATTTGGCAGAGCTTGCAGGTCTTCTGATCCCCCTACAAAATTCCTGAACTCTGAGTTAAAATAACTGGAAAATTTTCCCAATCTAACAGAGACTCTCCTGTTTTTTTTGCACTGTAGCAGGCGTTCATAAGGCTGTAAGGCTTTTTAATTTTTATTTTTCCTCCTTCTTCTTATCGAGTGAACAGCTTTTAAAATAAAATAGCTAGTTTGTGGAGCAGACGCAAGCCGTGGCTGTAGGCCGCCGTGCAGGGAGGGTATGGGGGTGTCCGGCTGCCCATGGGTTTGCTTTTGGGGGCGCTGTTGGATCAGGCTGCGGTTGTTCACCCACACGGCACAGGAGACTCCGCTTGTACAGTTTTTGGACCCGCAGCTCTTGTCACATCACTGTGACAAATGCTTGGCGAGGGCATGAGCTGGCACCCTGATCTTGCACGAGAGGTGGAGGACTTCAGTGGCGTTTGGTTCATCAGTGGTGAATTTCCCCGCATGCTCTCTTTGACAGCATAATGAAGTGATAATTACCTAAATGAATAAATGTTGATGTCTGAGATAAATATCCCCATTCCCTTAATCTATTTTCCTCTGAAATTGCTAAAGGAAATTTGGCTTTAATGGGGGGTATATGTCAATTTTTACAAATGATTGTAAATCTATTTAGAAAGAACTTAGGTGAGTCAGTCTCTGTTTCAGCAGTAAAAGTTACTGCTGTATGAAGGCATAAGATGGACCAAAAAAAATGAACAAGATACTGTAATAATTATGTTTTTCAGTGTCACTACCTTTTGCAACATCTGGTTTGTTTCTGTTCTTTCCACATCCTGCAGATGTTGCTGAACACATGAAAAACACTGACAGAAGAATATTTTAGCCAAGAAGCAATTTCAGTGAATAATATAAAAGGGTATCCTCTTAACTCTCCAGAAGCCGAGTAAGCAAAGACTTCTTGTTTCATTGCTAGTAAAGATCAGACCAATAAGCAAATGGGCCAGGGGCCCTCTAAAAGTGTCAGGAATAATCTGTTGTGGATGAAATAGAAAAGTATCTGGAAACAGTATGAAATAATAAATCCAAATTGAGTCTTATTCTGATGCCCTTCCTGAGCCTTACTCCTTTAATAGTCCTACTGCTACTAGAGGTTTGTGTTCAAGCTGCCGATGCGGGATTTCCTTCCTTGGCCCTCTCTGGTTCCTGTGGCAGAGAAAAGGAAGATAGAGAAATACGAAAAGCCTGTACATGTACCATTTTTATACTGTGTTTCAAGGTTGTGTAGCAACTGATGGATTAGTTTTTGAATTCTGTCTCTCCATCTACATCACCAGCATACGTGCCAATCTGATGGACAGTAGTTTGTCCAGAAAACAGGGCACAGGACAGTGTGTGATGGCCGTGCAATGCACAGACTCCTGTTGCTGTAAGGGTAGGAAGGGGAGCTGGTGCTATGCTTTGCCTTTACCGCAGCAAAGCTGTTTGCTAAAGCTGCCTTTAGCTCTTAAATAGGACTAAAATAGTCAGTTTGGCTGAGGCTGCTGCCTAGTTTTCCATCCTGATGACCTGCTGAGTCACCTGGTTTCTCTGTTGATGATTTTCCCATGGGTCCAGTCACGTTTCTGAGCCCTGGGGAATCTCCTGGCAAAGGCTGGTTCACCAGCTTTGCAGGTGAAAGGCAAGGAAGTTGCAAACCATCATCCAGCAACAGTGTGGTTTTCTACCATGGCCTTGGTTAGAGCAGCTCCCAGGGTTCAAGAGACGGCAGCGCAGCTGCTACTCCTTCCCCCCACCATTTCAATGGGGTCTGCGATTTGTGCTGTGCAAACGGGACTGCACAGAAGCTTAGCTTTTCTCCCAGAAGTAACTCATCATCTTCTATCATTGATGTCAGAGTTGGGACAGAACTTCTTCCTCTTGCTACCTCCTCAAAAATACAGATGGCAAAGGAGAAATCTTAATAGCATGGAAATTAATGGTAAATTCCCACAGGTTTCTCAGTGGCTTGGCTGTCACCTCACACATTGCATTCTGAAATGAGAGAGACTTAAAGTGATCAAATGGGTGACTCTAGAGCAGTCCTCATCTGAACAAGTGCAGAAGCAAAGATCCTATGTGAAACTAATGAGAGGAGTTGGGAATCTGAAAAAGACTGAGGAAGGAAAAGGCTGCTATATGTAATAGCTGTTTGTCAGGGGGAAGTAGGACATTATGAAGGAGATACTAGAAAAGCTGTGCCAGGACTTAGCGAGTGGGCCGCAGAAAGTACATCCTGTGTGCCTCCGCCGTTGGCATAGTACCCCCAACCGGCTGCAGAATAATTCAGAGGGGAATTTAAAAGCACGTACCTGGGAGACAGGCTGAGTGCCTGAAATGGACACCAGCTACCCTTGCTGCCATAGAAAAATCTTATTCAAAGTCTTTTCCTTTTATGCAGATGAGCATAAATCAGTGGTTGTTTTTCAGTGAAGAAACAGCAGTAGATGGGAAGGTGCATAAACAGGTGCATCGTTTCTCTCCTCCCCTCCTGAGCAGCTCATTTTAATATACACCAGTTATTGCTGTGCATAATAATGCACATCTGTCAAACGTTTTCCAGAGTGCGCGAAAATACACCTACAGACCTACAAAGCAGGCAAGCCGTGTAGTAGCTATGCTGCTCCTGTATTGCCAATGCGGCTTCTCCAAGTAGAAATCTCTTCTATTCACACTCTCCTTCAGTCCCATGCTTTCTAGTGAAATATGTTATTTCTCTGCACAAAATGTAAGGAGATGCCAGTGACCACCAGTGTCCCTGATGTAATTCCACAGAAATATCTGACTCCTGCCGAGTCCAGGGCCCTGGAGGGCCCCAGTTCCTGAGGTGATGGGCTACTGCCAGGAAAGAATGAGGTCCCCTGGGTCAAATGCTCCCCCCAGACAGAGCCATTGCAACCCTAATAAAGGAAATGAGGTTGCCAGGGTGTGGTTGGAGACAGGATTTGGCCATATTTGAAGTGTGTGGAGTGACTCCAGGATGAGATCAAGAATTGGCCTCTGCCCCCAGCCTCCCCTTTAATATTATTCTTTATAAAGCAGCATACATTGCCTCACGCTTGCACTCCTGTAGCAGAGGCTGGGTCCAAAGCCCTCTAAAGAAGTTAAGAGTTTTCCTTTTGGAGGCTAGATCAGGTTACTAGAGAAGACACACAATCCAACTGCAATAAAATGGTTCCGTAGATGTATTTTTGTTCAGACAAATCTCAAACTTAATGCTCACAGCTGAATTTGAAAACTCCTTTTTACTTCTGCTTTGCTCCATCAAGAAGTAAAGAAGAGATACAAAAAATACCCCCAAAAGAAAACCCAGCCCTCAGCTCTGAGAGCCTGTATTTGGTTGGTGATGCTTTGCAGAGGTCACAGGGATTAATGAAAAACACAATTAGAACAACATCAAGCTGGGGGCCCCAGTTTGGCACTGAAGGATCCATTTGGGTATATCATATTGCGTTATGTGATGTAAGAATGTGGGCTAGTGTAATCAAAATGTAACTGCAATCCTTACCAAAAACACCTGTTTAACCTCAGCTAACCCGGGAAGAGAACTTTAGCCTTTTTTTTTTTTTTATTTTTACTTCTGTGTCGGAGGCATACTGGTGAGTGCGCAATAATGAAGCTTCTGTTCGTAGGCCTTGAAAATGGAAGTATTCAGAGCTTGTGCCCAGGCTGTCTATTTTATGTTCTTTAGCTATGTGCTTTCTTCACTAAGTTGTGTGCTTGGGAAGACTGCCGAAGTGAGGGAAATGGGGGCTGAAGATCAAAATATTTCATCCATGATGTGGTGAATTGTGGCTAGCGGCAGCGCAAGCATCTCCTGGCCCAAGAACAGAGGACTGTGAGGTACCAAATGCCCTGACTTGTGGAGGCAGTGAGGCCTTTTGGCACTTTTTGAGGAAAAACTGGTTTGAAAATGGAAAGCGAGTGACGAATAATGATCAGAGCTCAGAACCCAGATCTGAGTCGAAATTGCCAATTTTATTGCTTTGCACACTGAGCACATGCAAACCTTCCCTTGGTGATAAATGCTGAATAGACGCAAAGGCAGGGTGGCTCAGCAGGAAGGAAGAACCTGATGGTTCAAGTATCAGTGTGAGACTGGAGAAGATTCTTGTCTTCCATTCTGCTGCAAGCTTTTTATTTTTTGTGAGATTAGGCAAATTATTTAGGGTGTGATTAACTTAACCTAATTTTAGATGTCTAGAATTCAGTTTAGTTTTTAGTTTAAGTCAGTCACTGAAATTCCCTCTTTCTTCAGTGATTCATTCCACTTCTGCAGTTACTTGAGGATGGGATGATTTACTTTGGAAAATGTTTCTCTCCAACAGCTACAAAGGAACACATATAAATACTTGAGATGGGATGCTCAGCTTTTGATTAACTCAGATGAGGTGAGAGGACTCATGTCTTTACTCATGACACCCCAGCTGGTTGCTTCGGTAGAGCAAGAACACTCATCCTTCCCTGTTTCATCAGTGTAAGTACTTGTAAGAATAAATATGTTAAATTTTAAAAGGAGCACCTTTCTAAGAACATGCTGTTATCTTAACCTAGAACAGGCAAGGTGTTTCAGGAGTTAGTGGGAAGCACTCACTTGGTTTTTTGTATTTCCCAAAGGCAGCTGTAAAACCACCCCAGGTCCTTCATATTTTCTTTTTTTTTTTCACCTATGTGTAGACTAAAGCTTTCCTTCACTTGCAGTGAGAGCTTGATGTTGAATTGCTGCTTGTACGTTGAGCATCCTTACCCCCTTTTGCCATGTTGTGGTGATAAATTTAGGGTGTTCACTGCCTTCTATAAGATCAGGAGTCCTCAAGGAGAGTTCAGGTGTCAGGCTGTTGACCTAAGAGCTTTTGCAAGGTAAAGGTGTAGTTTTGGAAAAGTGGTCAGTGATGGAAAGCCAAAAAGGGATTTCTGAGACAGTGTCAGACAAGTGAGAGACTTGGGCTTTGTGTTTTAAAGATTTGAGGAAGCTGTTCTGGCAAAAGGGCTCAGAGGTGAAAGGCCACACAAAAATCTCCTGTGTGGGGCATCAAACTCCATTGCACCAAAAGCCCTGGTTTGATGTGCCCCCATTCTGATGGGTGACCTACTGAGGCATTTTCTGCTTAAATACATTGTGAGACCTTATACACTGTAGGATAGGAAATAAAAGGAGCATCAGCATAAACTGAATGAACAAAATACTGATACCTCCACACCACCACCAGACCATACTACAGGGTACTTATAGTATGTTCTGGCTTTGATATAGCAGCAGTTACAGGGCCCATAATCATTGCATGGAGTCTACGCGTTGCCTATCTGTGCTGTGACTGATTTAACCAGCAGTGTATAAATCACTCATTCCCACAGGCATTAAATTGCCAGTATTTTTTTAAGCAGCTTACCAATTGTATTTTTTTTTTAATCAAAGCAAGGTGCAATAACTTCCCGTGCTCCGCTGATGTCTTGTTTCAGGGAATGGTTTATCTGAGACAGACAAGAGTGTATCGAGTTCTCCACGGGCTTGTCAAGGCAAATACTTGTCAATGGCCTAAATACTTTCATGAATATTAGGGAATAATCTTGCAAGAGGGATAAGAGCACAAGTTCCAGCTGACCCCTCCCGCCCCTTTCCTCAGCCCACAAAACCTGGAGGGATTAGTTACATTTTGAAACAGATGCCCCTATAATTAGGGAGGAAGAAACATGATGGACTGTTTGGAAAAGACACCTTTGGGTAACATATCAGTGGGCCCACAGATCCATTACAAAAGTGCAATCTGACAAAACAGCTTAAGGTCTCAACTTGCTGCTCCTCTTTCACGACGGCAGTTTATATCAATGAAGATGCCTCATAGTCCTTCAGCCTAGAAAGGTTCAGACATGGGAGGGCCTGTGGAGAAATTTACAGCAGCCAAAAAGCCCAGTACTGAAATTTCTTTAATCTGATCGGACTTGTTCTTAACCATGAGACATAAATATCCAGCACATTACACCTTTGATTTACTGTTATGCATGTATCAGAGCAACAGTGGTCCTTTTGAATTATGCATTCTCTTAACAGAACATTAAACCTTATGGGGAGATGGAGTGGCCCAACACATAACTATTATCCTGACAGAGGGGAGGGTGAGATCAAGAGTAATGCTCCTAAGCTACAGAAGTTCCGAGTTTCTGTTGGATTGCTTGAATGAGCATTATAAATAGCACTTTGTTCCTTCTCGTTAATATGTAGTGTTTAGATTGCTCACAAGAAACCTGATAGATGGTTCATCAAGAGAAAGAGGAGGGATTATTATTTGACATAAGAGAACAACAACATCCCTAACTCCTGAAACTTGCCCTGAAACTGCTAAAGCATGCAGCAGAGCTGTGCCTGGGCTTCTGAAGACAAAGCATACCTTTTAATACTTGATAAACTATTTGTTATTCGTTTTTCTTATCAAATCATGACCAAAAGTTACTACAGTACTACAGGAAATCAGGTTTGATTTTGTAATATAGTCAAACGAGTACTTTGGAGTGCCATGTCTAAGATCAATAAGGAAGCAGTAACTACATTTGCTGTCATATGGTGATATTGATGTAAAAACATAATGGTCAAAATTATAAAATCAATTTCATAATTTAATCAGAAATGTTTATTGATACTATTAAAGCTGAATTCAATAGGTCCTGGTATGCAGTTAATTTCTTACCTGTCAGAAAAGCATACTGAAATGTTCTTTCTTTTAAATGCTTGGAGTTAATTCAGTGACAAAAACCAGCAGTGACTGTGGCTGGGATGGCCAGAGAATGGTTGTTAGATGGGGAGACGGGTGGAACTTTTCTAACAGTTTATAGCAAAATGTTTTACGCTTTGCAGAGTGCTTGTGTTTTACGTGTGCATACACATACGTGTATAATGTAACTTTGACAGTAACAGTGCTAGTAACTGCGGTGTCGCAGCATGAATCCTGACCGTGGTGAAGGCAGTGGAAACTTTGCCATCGAATTCAGCAGAGCCAGGAGTAGCTGTTGGATAAAGGCTCCACAATTTTCCTCTTACTCCGTGACTGTGCGTGGGCAGGAGCAGAGATCTGAAGTGGTGGGTCCAGGCTGTGTTGTCTTGTACTGTGTATCCCTGGGATTGTGTAGCTGCTCCTCTGCAGGAGGAACTAAGGACTGAAGTAAATGCAGATTCAAGGGAAAAAAAAGAAATGGTTGCTTTTGCCTTTGCTCATCTGACCCAATCTAGCTTATCTTTGGGCTAAATCCGACAATGTGGCGTGCACTGCAAAGGCAGTGGAGCAGGCAGAGGTGGCCACAGAGCCAGTGTGTGGGGTGTCAGGATTCAAGACCGTGGCCCATGCAGGGGGAAGAATGGAGAAGGCGGAGAGGAGGTCACTAGGTGGAGATAATATCCACTGTGTGGGTATGAAATGTTTTGTTCTGGGCCGTTCTCTTTGTGATGCTCCTGTGAAGGAATCTCTGAGCACACAGGGGAAAGATATCACAGGGGCTAGGAAAGACATAACCTCACAGTAGAAATCAGGGGGTCACCACTGAGGTAGTTCTTGGGAATTAGAGGAAAAAGGGAGTTTTCAAAAAATGTATAAATAAATAAATAAAAATTGAGATTGTTGTGTTGTCAGAGTTGACTGACCTAGAGAAGATTTCATGGACCACAAGTGCTTAAGAGCTGGAGAAAGGATAGTTAAGACTGTCTAATTCTCTGTAGATTGTATGCACAATAGAATAAACCCATTAGTCTCAGGGAGCAATGCTGAATACATACTTCATTACTGAACAAAAACTGAGCTGACCCTCGGATGGGTTCTTTTAATGTATTTTTTCTATATGGTACTTCTGGTATTTGAATACTTCTTTTTAAAGGAGGCCGTCTGGTGAGAGACAGTCTCTGTCATCGGAGGTTTTTTCACTCTAAAGAAATGAGTTTCTTTTGTACTCTGTGTAATAGGTAAACCATACTATCTCTTTAGGTCCTATTTCTCTATTTAGGTAGGTGACCTTATAGGTCTTGCATGTGAGCAT
Source organism: Nyctibius grandis (assembly GCF_013368605.1). Lineage (NCBI taxonomy): Eukaryota > Metazoa > Chordata > Aves > Nyctibiiformes > Nyctibiidae > Nyctibius > Nyctibius grandis. The sequence continues at coordinate 9,323,922 of NC_090658.1, forward strand.
GTATTTGAAATCGATCATTATAAATTATTGATACAGATTTTTTTTTTTTTACATAGCTAGTGAAAGATTAGTACCTCTTTTAGGGCAGTGCAAAAAATTTTATGTGAAGATTTTCTTACTTTGATGGAAAGATATATTTCTGTTCCTTGAGGTGAATGTGAGTGGTGTGTATTTGTCATGTACAGGAACAGATATAGGTATGCACAGCTTCACCTGTACCAGGATTCCTCGTGACTTCAAATCCAGTGTGAAGCTACTTTTAAAAGGCCAGAAACCAGCTCACTCCATGTCTCTGGGCTGACTAAAACCAAAATGCGACTGCTAACTGTGCCTTACAGTGGCTTTCAAGGCACTCTGCAAAGATGCAGACCAGATTTTATAACTGGCATGACTAAGCGATTTTTTGGTGGATAAAATGTAGCTCTGTCTGCTCCTAAGTCCAGGTTAACACTTAGCTCCGCTACAAGCTTTCTGCAGTTCCTAACCTGCAGATGGTAACTTACACTGCCTGTTCATCAGGTATGAATCTTAGCACAGATATTCTGCATAGTGGTTGTGAAATAGAGGGGCTTTACCACATGTATAACTCTTTCTTTTTTTACCTTTGGTGAAGTAGCAGAGACCATTTGGGAAGCCAACAATGAAATTCTCTGCTGTCATCTTTTCTTTCATTATATTTATCGGTACTGAATCAAATAATCTTTTCTCCTTCCTACCATAGACAATGACAGGAGCGAGCCTGGGAAACCTACTTGTTTCAAGGTTTGTGGAGTAAGGTGTTTTTAATCTGACAAGTGAGAAGATAGATGAGGCATTTTTCAAAGTGGAAGCAAATTTGAGTCACTAAATCACACACACAGAGCAAGAGTTCCTTTCTCAAACATTTCCAGAAATTCCTCAATGTCATTGAAATGTGACCCTAAAATCTGAGATCATGAAGAATTTTTTTCTCTCTAGAATTACATGAGGATTTATATTCAACTTGGCGAGTGAGACCATTTCTTGAGAACGCAGGTTTGTTCTCCTTGGTTTGTAAAGGCTCGTTTTACTGGACGTGAGCCTTTTAAAACTTCTGCTCTGTGGAAGTGCCTGTTCACTCCTCAGGTAATGAAGAAGATGAAGAACTGCCAGAAGGTGCGTTTCACCTCTGAGATGCACCATAGGATGGGGTGAACCATCCTCAGAAAATTCTCTCTTTCCATTACGGAGGGAGTGTAGAGGATGAGATTAGACCCAATTCTGACTTTATTTTGGTTATAGGAGAATCACATGACTGTAGATTTTGGAGGTACGCAGATCCAAAGATGTTGTAAGCTGGCAATAAATAACGAAAAAGTTCAGAAGATTTTAATACCTATTAAAATGGGATTGTCTGCCTCAATGTTTAAGGCTTTTATATGAGATTTAACTGAGGGAGTGCAGCCAATTAGTTAAAGATTAGACTATGGACTAAGTGGGGCTAAGGTCTTTTCCTCACTCAGACGTTGTTTTTCTGAGTGCTAATTGCTTGTTTGTATTTTAATTTTCCCTCAGCATAAGTAATGATAATAATGTGTGAATCATAATGGTCTTCTGTAACGGAATTCAGGAATGGTTGTTAACGGCTATACTGTTTTGGGTTGTGCTGCATTTGAGAAATGGGAATGACAAAATTTGTTTTCATAAGACAAGTAGCTGAGCCTTTGACATCTGATTTGGAATATTTGTCTATATAATACGTATTAGTAAAGCAATTTGTATCCAGTTTGTATCTGAGAAACTGGCATATTTGACTGATGTAACTGATTTAGAAACCAGCTTACTAGGTCGTCCTATGTACAGTAAAGAGGAATGGGGCTGCTGTACTATGCCAGGGCAGGGGAAGAATGGAGGCTTTTTCTTGGAAATGTTCCGACGTTTTGGAGAAGCATTTAGAGAAGCCACAGGAATGCCAGGATTAAGAGCCTGGATGCAGAATATAAGATGAAGGAGATGGTGATGGATTGCTTAATTCTTTTATTAGGACCCCATACTGTGCTGTACTCGGTATAGGTTATCATCGTTTCCAAAAGATGCAGTCATATCTGAGAAGGGACTGAATGAAAAGGGCTGTGAGATGAAACTAGGTCTAAAAAGAATATGAAGATTGACTAAAATTTTAGTCTTCTAAAGGAATATTTTATGTAGCTCAACTAAGCTATATAAAATCATAAATCATGTAGTCAAATCTACACTTCTATTGTGGTGTGTCGTAAAGCCCATAATAAACATTTGGTTCTTTGTCTACCATGAAAATACAGTGCTGATGCATTTTGCTGTGAAATGTGGTAGACTGAGGTCATGGAGATATTATCAGATCTTTCATCACCATGCATCCAGGCAAATAAAATGTGAAAATCAGTTTTCAAAGCCCAAACCTCTAAAATGTCACAATGGTTTCTGAGTTTTAAAGCTTGAAATTGCAGCTCTTAGTGAAATGCCTTGTGCTGCACCGTTAACATTTGTTAGATGGCAGCAAAAAGGCCACTTAGAGCAATCAGGGTGATTTTGTTTGTGTTTATTTTCATCTTCCATTAGTCTATGACAAAGTATGAAATTTGCCATTTTAACCATAACTGCCCCATTAGATCTGTCGTCTCTTCCCACAGTTTTTGTGGAATTCTGAATTCAGAGCAGTGCCCATCTAGATGACAGTTCCTGGCCTAAACCAGATGATAGAAACGCACCAAAGGAAAGTGCATATGTGACTAGAAAGTACAAGTATAGGAAGTAGGGACAGTGAGAAATGTGGTGATGTCAAAACATCATACTGAACATGCTGTATGACCAAACGAGACAGACTGGGGAAAAAAAAAACCCAAACCCCCAAGCAGTTAAGTAGTGCTTGGTTTAAAAAAAAAAAAAAAAGTCACTTTATCATGAGGGAAAGCCAGGATATGTACATAGACCAAAGAATGTTTAGTGTCATAATATGACTTGGGAGTGGTGCTAAGGCTTAATCAGCCATATAGTTTGCAAACTCTCCCACAGCTAAATTGATGGCCCAGCCTAAAATAACTCGGGAGTTGAGCTGAGATAAATATGTGGATACTTAGGTAGCTTGTCTCTCTCCTAAAAGTAGGAAACAATCAAGATGGTAATTTGTCAGGAAAGTCCTGCAACTTTTTGGAAGAGCTGAAAAAAATTGCAAGAATGTTTTGATAGGGTGTTCAGTTTCTGGAGCCAAAACGTAAGAAGGTCTAGCAGAAGAAATGTTAATGGAAGAATAGTCTGGCAGCTTTGATCCCAGAAGAAAAAAGAGGAGATCTGATTCAAAAGATTGGCTTCAATTTGGGGTGACTTTTGAGTGTCTGAGGAGATTTTTCTTATCTAACATATATTAAGCACTTAGGAATTCATTGTCTTTAATCTAATGGTGCAGGCTCTGTCTGTAGTTGGTGGGAGAGAAATGATCACTTGCATGGAATGATTCATCTGTATTGTCCTTGACAGTTATTTTAGGATGGGCTGAATCATACCCTGAAGATACCTATCCCTCTCTGCTGCCTGTAGGCAGCCTTGATCATTAGCCTAGACTTAGGCACATAAGTTTTTGATGGCTAATGTGGATGCAGTATGTCCTCCCTCAGTGACTCTGTAAGTGCATCTCTGATCCAACACGTCTGCTTTTAATAATCGAAAGTAAAAATACCCTCCCCTTCTTAAACATTCATATTAATTAGGTGTGAAAAATTACTTTTTGGATCAGTCACTAGCACTTCAAGATTGTTTAACTACTCTAAATGACCTAAGGCATATTAACCAAGATAGAGCAAGTGGGAAGAGGGAAACAGAAGTACCACTTTCTAAAGTACAAAAGAATGGGATGAAAATAGTTCCTTTGCTTTTGGTTTTAATATTTGCTTTTGTTCATCTCTTGAACTTGAAAATCTCATCAAACAATCTGTCAGTACCTGTACAGTGAACAGAGCCCTTTAGCAGGAACAGTACAAGGAAGCCATCAGTAGTTGGTCCTGCTTGTAATTTTAAGCATATCATTCAATCTACTTATGCCGGTAGGATCTCTCTTAATAGTCATTGAATGCGTGCATGTCTGTGAAAGGGCTTTTTCCTCCTTAATTATATGAATGTGAGTAACCCAGCAGAAAGCAGCCATATGCAGGTGGCCTAAATTCCAGCTGCGTCCCCTTTACCTGGTCAGTGTAGAGAGCTAGCTAGCCTCGAAAAACAATTCTGTCTACGTAAGATACTGAGCAGGGAGCTGCCTAGAGCTAACTAATAGAAAACACTAGGTAAAATAGTGAATTAGAAGAGATTTCCAGCAATAAGGAACAGTTCTCACCAGAAACAGGCTGAGAATAGTGTTTCAGAAATAAATTGGGAAAAAAAAGGTACTGGAGTTGCTAACCTGCACTCAGTCCACTCTTGGATCCTGCAAAGGATGGGTTTAGTCCTGATACTTGATTCAAAGGGGTGACACCAGCGTCATGATGTGGAGAATCAAGCAAACAGCCCATATGTCTGCCAGTTCTTCAGTTACTGAAAATCTGTTTTGCAAACACTTTGTAAACCTGTGGTGATGTGGAGCTGTTTTGGTGAAGTACTTCCAGGACATCGTGCAGTAAATAATTGTAGTTTACAAACCAATTCACTGACTGGCAAGGGAGAAAAAAAAAGAAAAAGGATTGTGTACTGCTGCTTTCCCTGGTGTTTCGTGTGCCAGAATACCGTAAATCATAACACATTTTAGCAAGGTGGCCAAATGGTTTTTCTTAACTCAGTTTGCTGAGCTTTTCTAATTGGTGGGGAAGGCCTTAAGTTGACATTCTTTTCTCTTACTTTGCAATTTTACAGTGTTTTGTTGCTTAAAAGGTATTACAGTCTTCTGGTAGTGCTGAACTCTTCTTGCTGTGAACCTAAAAGATATTGATTTCTTGGAAAACGGTTAACAATTATCACAGAACAGATTCCCAGGAGGTGCAGGCAAAGCAAGTGCTTTGATTCAACACTGATTTTAGGATCTTGGGGGTGAAAATCACCCAAATGACTAGATAATCTAATCCAGTCCTCTGCCAACAAGCATTCTGGACAGATGCTTGTTGAACTTGTTCTTACAAATCCCTAGTGCTGAAGACTTCATCATGTGCTGTTCTTCCCGGGCGATCTTATTCGACTCTGCACTCTTACGATCAGAAACTTGTTGCTAATGTCCAACCTGAATCTCTAAGATGATGGCTTGTGCCCATAACTTGTAATTGATCCATTCTGGACATAAAAAACAGATGCTGCTTTTTCTTCCTACGAGGTCTTTGATTCATAAGGTGGTCTTAACTCTTTTTTTTTTTTTTTTTTTTGTTTGTGACTATTTGGCTCCTCTTTATCCAAAGTCAGAGTAATTCAATATTTGATACCGCGTGTGGAGGTCATCAAACTTTGTTCATCCTTGGCTCTCATGAAATAAAAAAACCTGTTCCTCTGTCTCCTTATTTGTCTGTGCAAATCTAGTGTTCTTCAGGCACAGAGCGATATTGAGAGATGATTCTGCTTTTTGCTGTTAAGAAAACGCAGTACGTTTCGAGAAGTCCAAAGAGAGATCTGGCAAGGATATTTTTCTGCTAAAAGCCTGCCTGCCTATGGGTGAATCTCTGCCCAGCACATTGAAGCATGAGGCTTCTGCTCATGAAAATGCGATCCTTTATGAGAAAAGAGAAACTGTGATCTGGTGTTCTGGCTTTTGTGCTCTTTTTTTCAGTTTCCTTTTGATTGCAAGAAGTGAGTACACACTTTAATTACATCTGGCCTTTTTACAACATGACTAAGCTGTCCAACAGATGTCTGCTTTGGGTCCGAACAGCATGAACATATGACAGGGAGGCAAACAATAATCTCGAGAAGTTTCATCCCTCTTGTTTTTCACACAGATTTGGTCATACTGTATCAAACGCCTTTGCAAGTTCTTTATTCTTTTGGAAAGTAACATTGCCAACAAGTAGCTTCTGAGTCTGGTCTCCTCTTATGACTTCCAAAGAATAAAGCTCTCTCTGGGAAGGTACCCTCAGCTCGCATATAATTGCCACTCATAACCTGATGATGCACATAGGGATTGAAGCTTTATAGGCCACACTCCAGCAGAAATCCTTAAGGAGGACTAGGAAATGGATACCATCAGGCCAGATTTGGAGGACTGGAAATAATTTACCCATAACTCTTGATTTAATCTATCTGTCTGTTCAAATTCATCTCTCATCTAATCAATCTGAACAAGAGGACTGAAATTCTGGAAATAGTGTGTTTATTAGTTTTAAAAAAAAATAAATAATAAAAAAAAGTGCTGGAAATATGTGTTTTAACAAGTTGTTGAGTTAGCAATTCTTTCTTACTCTACAGCCCAGCTCTGCCACACATACTGTAACTTTCATCTCCAGCCAGAAAACTTCAAAGTCGTTCTGAGGTCAAGGGCAGTGTGGCAACATGTATTAAATCAAGAGTTCCCAGATCAGTGTACGTTCTTGGATGTGGACATGGACTGCAATGTACGATGACATTGTAGAAACCGGACTAAGCTAGCCACTTGGAGAGATTAATGATTCGGGGCTGTACCAGCCTGCAGAGCTGAGAGGGTTGAGAGGTTTGGTGTTTTTTTTTTTTTTAATTACTGTGATTTAAAGGGCAGAAGGCACATACGTGACTTCAGTATATTATTCTGCCATTTGCTTTATTAGATCTACTCATTGGTGAAATTCACGTAATGCTGCCGCACAACCCAACTGGTAAGCAAAATCCTCTCAAAGCAGGGCAAGAAAACAGTCCTTTTCCAAATGTAGCTTTATCAGAAACATGATGAAAACCTGGTTTATAAGGTGAAACAGTCATCCATAAATAGTAAGCTTGCAGCGATGCTTTGAATTGGTTGGGTTTTGCTCCACTTTTAGGTTTTGTTCTGTTCACTATAATCTCATTTTCCGTTCGTAACCAGCATGTTCTTGCTGTCCTGAGAACGAAATGCAAGCTAGTCCTTGCCTGATGTATTTCTGCTCAGAGCAGTGTAACAGAGGGGCTTAGCTTTATTAGGCAGCAATAAAGGTTGTCACTTTTCCTCCAAGCAGGTCGGAAAGAAACATAATGAAAAATTTACGTATTTTGCTACGGAAAATAAAACAAAACCTTACAGTAACTGGCAAGAGTTTACACATTATCAGATGAACTAATATTCTGAAATTGTCTTTAACCTTGGAATTATCAAAACTCATGGCTATAAGAAAAGAGATTTGCAAAAACGGAGCTGCGTTTGAATCCACAAAATAATATGCACATAAAGCCTACTTTCGTCCCTTGAAAATACCAGCACTTAAATAAGGTTTTAGATAAGATTTTCATTACTGTAGACTCCCTTTAGGCTTGGTAGAGGGAAACAGAGGGAGGGCAGCTTGGCTTTTGGGTGCGTTGAATCGTTCTTTGGAATTGCCTATCTGACTGAGGCACTTCAGTGAAGTGAGTACAGTTTGGCATGGCGTGTTTAGCTAAAAAAGTACATGACCATATGTGCAGGGTATGTGGAATACCTGACTATCTGCTTTGCATGTGCAACTACACACTTCTAATTTGTCATAAAATTGCAGAAAAGGTAGGGAACAAAAATCTTTACAGTGTTTATGTGAATTTGCATGCATTGTGTTCCATGTCTTCCTTCAAATATTATAAGGTGGTATATCCATATACTATGCATATTTAATATTTGCTTTGAAAAGCTCTCTTTAAATCCCACTTCCAAATTCACTTAGAAACCTTGATTCTCAGGGTGAGCTTAGTTAACTAAAGAGAGAATAATAAAATGAATTCACGGGACCTGTTAACTCGTCTGCAGTTTCAAATATCCAATCTAATTGCTCCAGACTGCCAGGTAACTAAGTTGGAATGTTGATTTCGCAGAAAACCTCCTTCCAAATCAATCACCCTCTTTGCTTCAGGCAGAACTTTGCTGTTCTCCGAGTTTCCCATCCACCTTTGGCCACTCGTGGATCGATATGGGTGCCAATCCGTCATAATTAGAGTGGGAATACGAAAACACAATTCAAGTGAACTCAAATAATATTTCTGAACTTCAGCTAAAGCACAGTTTAGATTTTCAGCCAAGATTCAGGTAGTTTCTATTTTTTGCCAAACAAATTACCTCAATGCTGAATAAAATGGCTATCTTGCTTCATCAGCATCGCTCGGCAAAAAAAAAAATTAATTAATCAGATTTCCTGCCGTTCCATTAGCTTTTTTTTTTGTTTCATTTAATATTTCATCTGCCTCTAGAGTGATTTTTCTAATACCAAAAGGGCTTAGTCAATTTTCAGGACTAACTACTTGCAAAATGCCAGTTTAATAAAGCAGGTTTATTACTGGAACTTGGCACAAAAATAAAAGCTGAAGCAATATAAAAATGTATTTTGATGAACTTTTTTTTTAAAAAAAAGGAAGGGGGGACAGTCCTGGTTGTTTCTGAATGCCCTTGATTTCTGTAAAAACTGAGTCAGTTGAGGCTACTCAGCATTTTTGGTGTTTGCATTCTTCATGTACAGAAATCAGGAGGAGCATCAGCGTACCTGAAATGATAGACCGAGCAGTCAGTCCTCATCCAGCCCATCAAAATAGTCTGGTCTCCAGAGCAGTTTCTAATCACAATGTGCTGAAAGGCCAGGACCACCACTGCCCGCAGAAGCATTTTTGGTTGCCATCTTTACAGTATTATCCAGCTCTGCCTTATACTTGGTTTAAATCTGTCTGTTGATGAAAGATTTGGATATCAAGTTTGACATGGAGTATTCTCATGTGTTTTGTATTGGTAGATAGGGAAGAGGGCAATAGTTGTTCATTTGCAGGGATGAAAAAATGCAGTTTCAACAACAACTAAAACTATTTATACAAAAAATTACTGGAAAAGCCAAATTCTTTTAAATTTCTCATTCTGAAACAAAGTTTCAGGTCCAAATTAATCTAAATTAAGTATATTAAATAATAAAAAGGCAAAAATAGAATCAAAACATGAAAATCCACCTGAAAATTGCACATGGAGATAAATGCTGATGTTTTAATTACCCTTTACAACTGATTTTGCTTTTTTACTTCATGGAGAAAGCCTCTTCCATTCTGGATCAGCTCCAAAAGAGATTTCATCTGTTTGTGGACTATCACGTTCAGGTACCCATCTGGCCTGTGTTGGCCACTGGTGCCCCTGGTAGGGTAGGAGTGTATCGGTGCCAAGCTGAAGGACAGGCAGCTCCTTCTCAGAGCTTTTTCCCTCTTTGCTTTTGCCCCTCTGCAGCCAGCCTGCTTATGTAAGGTGAACACTTAACTGTCCCAAACAGCCATGTCTCAGGCTTCTTTAAAACTGCTAAATGAAGGAAACGAGGACGGAGAATTCAGTTTTGTGTGCGTGTTGGTTTGGCGTGAAAAACTCTCTCACCTGCCATTCATCAGAAATAGTCACCAGCTGCTCCCAGGCTAACGTTACAGTGTCAGTGGGAGGTCTTTAGCATGAGAGGGAGAAAAAGGTCTTTGCCAAGATGCTAAAAAATGGAGTACAGTGAAACTGGAAACTTCCCCTGATAGTGAGCACATTATCTAAGCATCTTATTACAAATTACTGAGAGCCCTTTTAGCAATTTTTTTTTTTATGTCTTAAGGGGATTTAACTAATTAGGCACAAAGTCTTATGCTCGGGATTTATTCAGTCATGTTTTTTCACTTAAGGTATGGCAAGTTGTCTGTTTTTTTCATGTTCTGGTGGTCATTTGTGGACGAGGCAGATTTAGCTGGGAGGAACCCAGCTGCAGTTACTAATAATGTTCAGCGGTGCTGACTCCCACGCTTGCTGTGCACGAACTCCTGTTGGAGCCAGCTGAAGACCTGCAATTCTTGCTGGCATGCAGTTCTGGCCTTGCTGCTCAGATTGATGCTGTCACGTAGCATCGGTATAGCTCTAGGACTAGATTTTGAGTATGCAAGGATGTCAAGGTTGGATCGTCAATGCCGATGTTGCTCCCCTCGTTTGGAGAACAGGAGCCCCCACCTGCCTGATAGCGCAGGACTTGGTAGTCCTGAAAAGCTCCAGCTTGGAGTGGAGAAGCAGCAACACTCAAGGACCTTGATAGGCAACAGGGAGATGCCTTTACAAAACCAGCCTGGAGTACCTCAGTTGAGGATCTTTCCTCTGCCTGGTGCTTAGGTACTCGAAGTAGGCAGTGTGGGTAGCTTCAGTTTGGAGTTGGAGCAATATGCCTTTGTAGAACATGTCGCCTCTCTTACTAGTACTGAAAAGTGCATAGAGACAATTACTAGCCCTGGACTTCTGCACCGAGTCCACAAGTGTCTTTAGACCATGTAGTGACCTATGAAAGGTCACTAAGAATAGGAGACCTATTGTCTGTGGATTTTAATTACAAATTTTAAATGTATAGAGCTCTGTAGGTAGATTGAAACCCACTTTTAATCTGACAGTTCCCGCCGTTTTCATTGAGACCTCTGTGATCTCATGAGAATTTCCACAGCAACCAGTAGTAAAGTCACTGAGATCTTTGGATTTAAAGTAGGATCATACAGCAGGAGAGCGCAAAGGATATACTAGAAAGTACTGTGTGCCTTCAGCCTCTTGCAGTGGGGTGGGAGAAGCAGCTTTGCAGACTCATATCCAAAGTCACAAAGACTAATCTGTCCTTGCTCACTTATCTGTCTATAAAAATCAACACCGTGTTCTGGGTTGCAAAAATGCAGAAATATATTTGATGTATGAAATTGTTTCTCATTAGAATTTATTGCCATCAGGTATTACTTAGCTTATAAAGGCTTTTTTTGGGAAGGATTTGTTCTTAAAGAGTCAAAAATATGTTGCTGTACTTGCATTTCAGGGTTAGCTAATTCAGTAGTTTTAAATAATTTAAAAAACCGTTAATGGTCAAATCCTCAAGTTATTCTAGACTCATGTGAGGTGAAATTCGCAATTGTTTTTTGGTGAGGCATGGACTCCTCCAACACAGGGATCTCTGAAAGTCTTCCTTTGGTTTCCTGCCTGGTGGTTAACTCAGAAATCCACCTGTGATCATCCAAACGTTGTCTTGTGTCCATGCAGCAGAACTTCATCCTCTCGCCTGTCCAACTCGGCAGCACTGGGGTCTGTGTGCAGGTTTCCACAGAGCTTCACTTCATGTAAGGTAGAGGGAGACAATGCCAGCACATTCATTTAACCTTCAGTTTTGGTTAATTTAATTCAGAAAACCAAGCTGCAAAAAAAGGACTAAAATCTCACTACTCTTGACTTTTACTGAACACGTTGCATGATATCTCAAACTACCAGAATCATCTGGCACCAACTCTGTTTGACTTTCTGTCGTACTAAAAGATGTATAGGAAAAAATCAATATCTGTTTTGTTTCACAGTAGAAGATCTCAGCATTTTGCAGCCTAACATATATTTTAGTGGTTTCATTGCAGCACTAAAGGTCAAGTACCATATCTGTGCCTGTGATTTCCTGTACTGCTTTAAAGCACATCCAGGGCCTGTAACTCTTTTAAGGGCACAATCCTGGTATACTGAAAAGAATGGAGGTATTTTTTGATGGCCAAAAATGAAATGTAAAAAAATTTGTGCAGTATTTTTGGAGCTTTTCTTCAACTTTTTCTCATTTTCACATGTGATATGTAGCAGTGATTCTATAAACTATGTGCTTAATTGTGAGCTCGTGGCTGAGCCAGGGACTTGGATAGCAAGGATGAGATCTGAACAGTAGCAGATTGTCTTTGTATTAGATATTTCTTGATTATAAATGTTACAGTGCTTTTTAAGGAATTTCAGATCTTGCATATTTTCTTAGTGTTGTTTCCTGACTGAATTTATATTCCGTTGTACAAGCCGCATTGTATCTCTGGTTTGTAGTATTTACATTTTCCATCTCTTCTATTTGTCTGTTACCTGATACATTGTATTTTCTTATTAGGAACTTATCTGGTGAAATATTTGACACCACAATATCCTATACAGCTAATTCCGGACAAATTTATAAAAATCAGATAAACCCCACACTTGTTTACTAACCACTTTTGCATTTTATTGACATTTCTGGTTCTGCCTGCTTTCGTTCTTTATTTGCTGTGATGAAGGTTTTACGCTCCCTGATTTATTTGGTGTAGAGTACCATTATACATACGAAAGGTACAATATAAATCAATCAATAATAATAATAAATAAAGCGAAGTTAATGTTTCACTTTACGATTTTTCTAAGCATCAAAACACAAAGTCTCTGTTGACTGTCAGACATTAAATAAAGCACTACACAAACACACCGTCACACACCTCCTGTTACTTACTTGATGCAATTAAACTCCAGGCTTAAGGGTGGCCTCACAAGAGTTTATGACATGTCTTTTGTTGTCCTATCTTTTACTTTTAAACTATATCTTGTAAATCAATTTCTATTATAATTCTCATAAAAGAGTATTTTGTTCAATAAAGTTTATGCTATGGCGATATCAGATAACAGTACCCGGTTCCCCTTAGCTTGTTTGAGCCGTGTAGGACATGCATATCTCATAAATTGCTCTCCCTGTTTGATGATGCATCTATGGCTGCTTGCAGGAAACTATATTTTTGTTAAGTTGAGAAACCTGTAATTCTTAGAGTGATCCCTGAACCTTATTTAATGCTGCAAAACACTACAGGAAAGGGGGTTGAACTTTAATGTCTGGAAGGGGGAAAGTAATAGCTTTCCCCATCTCTTCTGTAAGTGACTTGGGCTATGTGATGAATGCAGAACCTTCACTCACAAGGTTTTCCTGATATTATACACTTGTAGCAAATAAGGTTAGAACCTTTAAAATATAGCATTTAGTAATGTACTGGAAATAGCTTCTTCTCGATTCCTTTAAAGGTCACTGCATTTGCTTTTCAGTCGTAATTTTAGTTCAGGCCTCTACAGAGTAGAACTGGGAACACACTTGGCAATGTTCTCTCGGTTTCCCCAAGACTGAAAATAAAATGGCATGGGACATCCATATGTAGTGAACAAGTGTGTATTTCATGTGTGTTTGTATGTATGCATACAGAAAAATCTTCAAGTTTGGGAGTCGATTACTAGACCAAATAATTAGGCATAGACACAAAACAGAGAAATAACCACTTTAATATCCACTGTTTTCCTCAATCTTTCTTTGCATGACCTCACTCCCTTCCACCACCCAGAGCTCGTGGATCTCCAGCCTCCCCAGCTGAAGAACAGACCTGTTACTGACTTAGTAATCCCGTTTAGCTTAATAATATGGCCTTGCTATGAAAAAAAGGATGTGCATTTCTTTAATGATTTAGTTAGGGCATCTAAAATGAGGGAAGACATTGAAGAGTAATGAATGGCTGAGATACATTTTTCATCTCACGCTTAGAAAATACTTTATGGCTAGGAGAGCAGTGTATTTCATAGTTGGCCTAAATTTGCCAGTAATGCTAATGTTTATTAAGAATTGAAGCTTACTCATTAAGGACAGATGTGGAATACTCGAGTAAGGTGTTACATGTTAGAGTAGGGTTAGAAGGTGGATGTTAGGAGCATTTATGAAGTATGGGCTGGGGGAAGTAGCGTTTCACCTGAAGTGACACAGATGAGAAGCAGCGAAGACGGGGTTGTGTGGGAAGGCTTTTGATTCTTTTTTTCTGGCTGTGGAAAAGTCACATAGGCTGAGATCCAGTGAATATTGAGGCTCCAGACTTCTAATTTCAGTGCAAAGACTAGGAGCCATAGTAGCTGTCTGGAAAGGGGCCGTGTTGCTAGAGGTCATTGTTTCAATACCTAAGTTTAACAGATTCTTCCGAGCAGATGCCGTGACCCTGAGTTCACGTGCCTTTGCTCTCAGCATGGGGAATGGTTGGCAGCTGAGAAGAGGATGTATTTTTTTTGCTGAAATAGGTCCTGAGCCATAATATTTTTTACACACGAACTTATATTTTAAGGCTCACCCTAGGCTTATAAAACAAATGCTTTTTTTAAAGCACATAAATCAAGTTGGATGCCAGCTGGATTTTCCCAGGAGAATATTCATATTCAATGACTGAAAGGATTTATTCTCTGTTTACGTTTATGAGATTTGGCAACAGTTAATGGAAGTAGAAAAGTCAGCTATCTTCTTTTATAGCAGGTAACTATATCTCTTTGGCTGATCAAGATTTACAGACATCTTCCCAGTTGATTTATTCATGTTAACATTACCACTTGTCCATTTTGAAACTCAGAAGAATGATGCCAATTTTCATTTTTGTAAATGAAGGAGGAGAATTGGTTTTGTCAGCTACCAGCTAATAACTTTGCAAATAGTATGTTTAGGGGGTTTCACTGGACCATTTGAAAGATGTTTGACCTGTTTTGTGTTAACCGAAGGACTCAGAGCTGCATTTTCTAAAGTGACTGCTGAGAATACCTGATAGTTTAGGTGTCCAGCTGAGACATCTGGTTTTCAGCTCTCAGGTGCTCAGTATGTGGAAATCTACCCTCTTTTGTGTGTCTCTGCTTGAGCTCCAAATTTAAATAGTCTGATCATTAGTTATCCTTACTACCACCTTCTTTCTCTTGTCAGGTATTCTCTTTGCTCTGAAAGTGTCTGCGCTTGAAAGCTGTGCTGGATGCCCTGCAACAGCATGCTTACTGTAGCTGAGTTCTTGGATGCAGTCCTTTAGCTAATGTGGGTGGTAATAGACCGGATCAGGTTGCTTTTCAAAACTACTTGATCCTAGCAGTGTGGCGGATGACTGTCTGCATGAGCTGATGAACAAACCATACCTGAGTGCCGTGGAGAGGAAGTCTCATTCTGCAAGTTGTGGCACCCCGTAAAAGGCTTTTATTTTTCTTGTGCTTGTGGTGATCCAGGAGGACGGTAATTCACAACCACTTTAGATCAGTGTCAGATCCTCAAAGATCTTGTGGAATGACACGCACTCTCAATTATATGAAAACACTGTATATTTCACTGTCTGATATGTCTTTCTGGACCTGCTGCAGAGTACTGAAAGAGGCCTTGTAGACCACAAGTAGTCCAGGACCACACTGGGAGAGATCACAGATTAAGTCTGTTGTGCTTTCCTGACTGGTTTACTCTTTTAAGCTCTGTCTCGGTTTATGTGCTCTGCATTCAAACCTAATTTATGACTATACCTGATTAATTACCTCAGTGCATTTGCTGGGCAAGGCATTTCACAAATATGCTAAAGCTACAATTACCACTTTAAAAAGGTCCTAAACCATTGATCCTGTCCTTCTAAAAAACATTCTCTGCCACAGCCAGAGCACAAGCCACTTTGGAGATTGAAGTACCATGATATATTCTCCTTTGCATCTATAAAGGCCTTGCAACCTGAAGACAAATTTCTTTGCCAGCTTCTCGACTGGAGGAGCTAACCCTGCTTACCATCCCTCACTGTGCAGAGTGCTGTCGGCCTCCCAGCACAGAGGGGCCATAGAATATATTATGCCATTAACACTTGTCTGTGTTCTGTACTCTGCATATTAAAGCAATTGAGGAGATCAATTATCTTCAGCTGGGGATACTAAGCCTTATTATGTCTTTTTTTTTAATGTTTATCCAGAGCGCTATGAACTTTCATTCTCCAAAGGTAGCAGTCAACAAAGATAAATGGAGTGGCAGAAAGCAGCTACTTAACTAACCGCTTTCGCTGCTTAGCGCAGGGGTCTGAATTCAACAGAGGTGAGGCTCTAAAATGAAAGCTAAAGGAGGGGTTGGGAGGCGAAAACCAGCCAGTTGAGATCACAGAGAAAGAGATGTGAATGGCAAAGATCACACGCAACAAACCCAAACAAAATGAAGCGGCTAAAGACAGTGATTATATAGATCTGAGGAGACTGTTGACTAGGTGGAATTGCAATTATCTCTCAGGCTTCTGGGACCTTGCTCAGGGAATCATTACTGCAAAACTAAGAAGATTGTTCTCAGGTGCAGAACATATTGATTTTGCTGTTCTCCAGCATCCTGCAAAGCAACTGACCATGTCATTTAAGTGTTCGTTAACCAAACACATCAATAAACATAAAACTTTCAAAAAAGTAAAAATCACCTCATAAATAATTATAAAGGAGTGAATTATTACCTAGGAGCAAGTGTAATTGATGTCATTATAAATAAACTACAAAATATATCCTGTCCCAAGCTTAAAAATGTATGAAGGCATCCATCTACCTTGTTAAAAAATGATAGTTTATCTTGCCAGGAGGACAGCTTTCATAGCTGCCTGATTGGAAGAGGTGTGTGCAGAGAAGAGATTACATTGTAAATATTTTTTATTTGCTTTATTTTTCCTTTTTTTTTTATTTTTATGTGAATTCAAAGCTTATAAAGAGAGAGGGACAGATAACATTCGTTACAGCCAAGCTGCAGGGAGGGCAAGAAGAATGTCTCTGTGCAGTTCACATCAGCCCTGACCTGCAGTGCTCTGGCTATTGTAATCCTTGACTTTTGAAGAGCAGCTGTCAGTAACAACAGGCTTTTTTTCCCTGTAGGTTTTTTTTTTTTCTCTGACCCAAGGAGTGCAGGGACAAGCAAATTCATTTTGAATGTGTGATGTGAAGTAATCAGTAATTGCAAAGCACTCGCATCATCTGTTCTCTAGTATTGCTTATTCACCCATAACTGCAATTAACACTAGTGAGATATTAATGCAGGAGGAAATGAGACCCTTGGCTTTGTGTTGACTGATGTCCCAACATACCTCTTAATCAGGGGTCCCTTCTTCTCCAAATAGTGAGACAGAGACAAACTTGCAGGGTAGGTCAAAGGGGTTAAAGATGAAGGCTTTAGATTTTTGCTGACTAGTAAGTGAAAGGGACAGATGAATTCGTTTGGTAATGGTGGTCTTTTCCTGCATACATGAAAGAAAACAGCTGAATACTTTCTTTGTGTGTACAATCATTTAAATAAGCACAAATCCGGGGCTGACCAACTCCCAGAGAAGTCAGTCAAAGACTGTCACTTGGATGTGAGATAGGGCTCATGTGTTCCTTTGAAGAAGCTTTTAATAGATTTGGAAACTTCCACAACTTGTCATCCAAAGTAGATGGGAGAGTCTCTCCATCCCCCTTCCCCTGGATCCTGCCTGGATCCGTACAGCAGCATGCCCCCAGGGCTGCCAGATTTGGGGATGCTGTTTATAAATTGCACCTAAACTAGAGATGTGACTTCACATTGTGGGATTTTGTGAAATATGGTATTTCTTTATCTAGTCAGCTGATGTATCAGAAAACACTGTTTTCTGTTTTAAAAGTCTCAGTGAAGAATCTGAAGGAAAACTGATTTTATTTTAATTTTGTATATGTCCAGTGATATGTTTTTTTTTCGGGTCAGATTAGTGCTAGTTTGCAGCTCTGTTTGGACCCTTGCACATCCTAAGAGATTTCAGAGTCAAAAGGGGCTGTTGGTTGTTTTGACTTCCCGGCAGTTGTTGCTTTTGATTATTCATGTTTCTCTTCTCTCCTGCATTGCACACTGCTGGCTTCTGTGGGGATCTCTTTTTGCAGCTGTATTTTCACAGAGAGTCTTGAGACTCCTGTTCACATAATAAAATCTGAGTTTTCTCCGAGAAGATATTCTGATTTTTTCACCCTGGTTCAGGAGAAAAGCCAATGTCAAAACATCAGACTTTCTCACGGGGGTTTCAGCAGTCTTTGTTTCCAAACGCCTTCCATAAATTTGGAGTCCCATTTTGCTGTCAGTTTTGGGCAAGCTTAGGAGCACATGGGCACTGCCTTGGAGAGATGAGAGTATGAAAAAACAGAAATGGAGGCAGGGTGAGTGACTGATGCAGAAAGTCCCACGAAAACATTCCCCTGGTAATTCCATGGGACTTCTTATAGATCAGTCTGGGCAAAGGGGTGTACTCAGAGAGCTCAGGGCAATATTTGTCATGCAGCTTATTAGTTTCATTTCCTTTTCCTACTCAGACTCTTTGTTTATTAATTTACTTTATTCATATAAGAACTTCTTCAAACATTTTTCAGAGCATCTGGATTGTTTTGGTTTTGACAAATTCAGAGGTGATATTTGTGCGGGAGATAATTATTGGCAAAGGAAGAGTGAGCAGAGGAGGAAGGAAGAAGGTGGAGGAATGTAGAAAGGGAATGGGGAAAGAGAAATGAATACAAAATGGACTGGGGGAAGTTAGTGAGCTGCTTATTAAAAAAAGACTCTCTTTTCTGTTACGAAAAAAGGAAAATTACAGGTTGGTGTTGCTGAGTTTATCCTGCCTATGTGCTTGTGCCTTGATTGCTTCCGTGTCTGACACTGGGTTCCCAGCTAATGCTGACCGCTCAGTCTAGTGACACTTCTGGAGGAGCTATGGAGTTAAAAAAAAAAAAATAGCAATAATAGCAATAATAAACCCCTTGGAGATATACCAGACCTGGTGTGTCATCTGCTTATCTTAGACACGTAAGTTTTTCTCTGGAAGGGCCTTTTCTGTCTGCATAGACTTGTTTTGGGAGTGCAGATTACCAGCTCAGCTTGCCTTATTTTCAGACAGATCGTTCGTAGCATCTAAAGTCAAACCTACTCTAAACGTCATATTCTTTTCCTGGAGGTCACGATCATGACAAGCTTTAAGTTTTCACTGCATGGCACCATATAGCTTAATTAATAGAGCTGGCTGATGGAAGGTCTCAGGTGTCTCACTCCTACTGGATTTGCATTATTGTAACAGTAATAATTTACATGTATTTGCAATCTACAAAAGAGGAGGAGGGAATGGAGCACAGTTGTCAAAAAGTAAATTTGGTTCATTAGGAAAAAAAAAGTGATCTGATCATTTGACTGATTTATCAGTTGATGTGAAACAAGAGACAGTGCAAGACTGCAGCTAACTTAAAGCAGGGAAAAGGGTGAGTTCTGGCATAGCCAGCGCTACAGAGAAGCATATAGAGAACTGAATACTTCCCTATTGCAAGCCTGAAGTTAAGCAGTAGATTATGCCATTGAAGAAGGAGGGAGCTGACTTGCATCTGCAAAGCTTCAGTTTTGAATTTGGAGCTTTTCCCTTTGCTTTTCTAGACTGTCCAGCACTCCCTCCAGCTCCCACAACATTTCCTGGCACTGTCTCCGTAACCGTGCTTGGAAGAGCTTATCTCAAGCTCTCCATTGGGGAGTGGAAATAGAACATATAGTGCAAGTTCCTTGGCTCATCATCCACCCTGACAACAACCACAGCAACAACAAGAAGCTGGACTTATTTTTACTACTTGGCAGCGGAACAGCTTTGGGAAGAAAACATTTCTGAAATTACATTTTCATTAAAATTTGAGAAAACATTCGAGGGTGAGCACAAGGAGGTATATTTAATGGTACATTAAGAGACCTATTTTCAGTTAAGCAGAGGCATGCTTGGGAATAACATTTGCCGCTGGACAAATCCACAATGCAACAAACTAAAACTGAACCTGCAATTGAATTCCATATCCACAAAAGTTGTTAGCAAATCAGGCCAACAAAGAGGGGAGGGCAGCCTTTGAAATATGAACCAGAATAAATCTCCATTTCAACTATCACATCTCAGTAAATAAGTCATCATTTTTTACCTTCTAGTCATGCAGAAATCTTTTATATCAATTTGTAACTTTTATATAATAATGGGAGGTTCTGTATTAAGGAGTGATACTGTACTGACTCACAAGTTAGGTATTTTTGACAGACTAATTATCTAGATGGTAAGAATAGTTCCCACACTTTGGAATAATAAGAAGAAAAAGGAGCAAATTAACATTTATTAAGTGCATTTGAAAAATAATTGTTATTCACCACTTCTTGAGGTTAGCGCTGTATTAATTATCTCTGCCTAGTTCGTTTGCTCAGTTGCACCTAGTGAAGGCAGGAGCTTCTGGAAACAAAAACTATGTCTATTGAGAAGATTAAAATTATCAGAGGAAGTCTGAAATTCATTCGTTTAATTCTGCTGCTTGAACTTTTTCTGAAAAGATTTTGTTAAGCTACAGGATGAAATCCTTCTTTTGCTCTGGATTTGCAGAGCTTTAAATGAGAGCAGTCTCCAATATGTAGGTTTTTGGGATTTCTTTTATGTGGTGGAACATCTTGGTTCTGCACGACCCGAAAGTTGGCTGGTTCCCACATTCCTAACGATGACGTGCAGGAAGGAGTTCAGCATGTTGGCTGTTGATTTGTCAATAGCTTAATTCTCCATGACAACCTCCCCAGAGGAGTGAGAAAAGTCAATAGCACAAAGTTCACATCACCTTGGATAGCTGATGGGAGGCAAAACACAATAAAGAAGATAGAGGCCATAAACTGTGATAGGCAATGATTAACCCATCAAACTGGAGAAATATAAAGAATCATTAAAATGACAAAATACAATGAGTCATTTGGTGCTGATCTAATTAAATAATATTCCAATGTAAATCAGTGAGTTATAATCTGAGAGTCGGGGAAAAAAGGCATTTGCCCTAACTAGTGGTTTCTGAGAAGTCCCTATAATTATATTCCTTCACTTGACATCTTTTTCATATACCTGTAGCTCATTTCTGTGTATTTGGATTTGGTCAGGACAAGCTTGACCCAAAGCCAGGCAGAGGCAGTGGACAGGCTCTGACTAATTTCAATATGCTTTTTGGCACAGCCAAAAATTGATTGGTGATCAGTTGGGCAGAATGGCGATTTTTTTCCAGTTGGGGAGGAAGATTATTTTTTACCCAGAGTGGGTGGTTAAGTCTCATTATCATTACAGAGTCGGCATGTTCTTTGTCTCTAATTGGCATTGGTGGTGCCTGTTGAAAGAATATGGATGTTCAGATTTGGCTTTGGAAGAAGTTGAGATGAGAAGAGCGATACGGATTTCAGATCTATTTTACTCAGGCCCTGGGGCTCTGAAATTCCTTTCTTTAACAGGAAAATCAGGGATGATGTGTTTTTGCCAGCAATTCCTTAGTAGTAATTCAGTTTCATAACATAAAACCAGACTGGGTTGGTTCAGGTTTAAGTTCCATTTTATCTGCATGCTCCAAGTATGAGGATGAAAGTTCTTTGGCATTTTAAAATTTTGTTGATTTTTAGTAAAAATTAATATTTGTTAGCTTGTTTATTTGGAAGAAGTTGAAAAGGTGTGGATGATACAGACTTTTTATTTTCCGTTTTGTATTTGAATGTTGTTTCTCTTGCTGGTGTGCATCTTCCATCACTGGTGTTCCCTTACTTGTATCAACTCTGGTGCATGGGGCTGCCGTATTCGCTCCCTGCAAGTTTAGCAGCTGATGAACAATAGTATGGAAAGAGATTCTTCTACTTTTACTTCATGCAGAGGGCCGGCATTTCTGATTTTACTGGTTTCATCATCTATATCTAGGCCAGATATTAGGTAGCCATGAAACAAGATCAAGAAGACTGATGACCAGCTCTTAAAGATGTTTTTTAGAATGTCCTGATTTAATGCAGTTGGCCATATTGTTCACAGTGTGTGGTATGGTTTCACATGAGTTCACGTCGCTATGTTGTTCTTGCCAATTTATTATTCATCTGCCATGGCTAAAATATTTATAGGCTGTAAGGTTTGTTTCTTCCCAAGCACCTGTAGTGTTTATGCACAACAGTAACTTGGGCATCTGTCACAGCAGGCTTATTTGGTGGGTTTGGCTGCTGTTCCACCATCAATGACCCAAAAGGCTCCTTAAGTGACCTAATTATGAAATGATGCTGACCAATAGCACATTTATATCACTCCGTTAACGGCATTATTTTTAGTGTAACTCTTTCACTTACTATCTTTCTGATCAATTAACCATGCCAGTGTCTGCTGTAATGAATGTCAGGTCCCCATCAAATAAACCTCTCTTATCCATTAGTAATTATTGGCCGTGGCCTTCATCAAAAAGAGTGAGCTGAAAGTAAATGTTCAGATGGTATTATTTGACTAATGTACCACTTGAATCTGACCTCTTCTTCGTTCTGCAGTATAGGCTGATAAGGAGTCTTTCAGAGACTTTGCTCCTTTCTAGTGAAACATAATCTCTTTCATTAAAGTCTGAGTTATTTAATCACATCCTTTTCAAATGAGCCCAGCTTTTCCTACAGTCCAGGAAAAGACTAGCCATTGTCAGGGGCCGCTTCAATCCCTCCAAACCCTCATCTTCTTTCTTCTTGGTTCAGTTTCCATACAAAGTCCTTGCAGTTTTATTTTTGCTATTTTCATGCTAGTTTTTCGTTCAGTAAAGCTTCCCCTCATTGCACCTTCCTTATATCTCTCAGCTATTGTCACTCTTCCGTCTGCCTTTCTGACAATGCTGAGTTGCAGCCTTGATAAGGCAGGTAAGCGTTTTGCGGGCAGTTGAGGGAAATCACAAAAGTTCTGTTGTTCCACGGGTG
Organism: Nyctibius grandis; assembly: GCF_013368605.1. NCBI lineage: Eukaryota > Metazoa > Chordata > Aves > Nyctibiiformes > Nyctibiidae > Nyctibius > Nyctibius grandis. The sequence continues at coordinate 9,346,295 of NC_090658.1, forward strand.
AACATGGCTTAAGGTTTCCTCTCTTCACACACACAAAGTCTCTCGCTGCACTTCTCTCTCTGTGTAATATTTTTAATTTTAGAGTTAGGATTGTAAGTGTTTGCTGGGAGATTAGGTTTTGCTTAAACATTGCGTGTAACGGAACAAGTTTGCAATTAAGAAAATGAGAAGGTTCAAATAGCTGCCAGTGGTCGCAAGCTTTACCTACTATTACATGTATTTTTAATTTCTAAATTGCTCTTTTTCTTCTAAGTGGTCTGTTTTCACTGAAAACATCTCACTTCTAGCCACGAAGTTCTTGATTTCTTCCTCACCCCCTGAAATTTGTGGGCTTTTCCTCTAGGTATGGCTGGTTTCTACTTCTCAGTGATACTGGAAAACATCCTGAATGTTTTCTGGACTGCGACCATTTTACAATACCTGCTTGCGTCTCCATCCCTGCCGCTGTTTCCTCGTAGAGATGCTTTGTCTATATCCAGTTGCATGTTAGCGAAAAAAATCTCTTTCACTTGACACAGTGAAGTTAAATATCTTACAACTCAGCACTCTATTTTAAAATGTGTCATCTGAGCATGCGTAGGTGTTTACTGCAAACCTGACATGGCCGGTTACCATTCAGACAAACATGGTCTTCTCAATAAGCAGGTAATTTAGGAGTTATCTCTTCTAAAACACACTTCCCAAAGCGTACAAGCTTGACCAGCTGGAATTTAACTGAACTTATGGCAAGTGAGTTGATTTTGTTATTCGATATTGGGAGGCAGAACTTACTGTTCACAAGTTTATTTCTACTGGCTGTTATTCCTATAGAGAATCCCGCAGATCTCTCGCATTACTTCTTACCCTGTGGATTACACACACAGAAAGACTTCAGCCTCTTTGTTGAGTCTCCCCTCCTTGAGAACATTGCTGCAAGTTGGTTATTTTGAGATATTTCCCATTTTGCATCCAACCTAAGGGGAAAGGAAAAACTGGAGTGCGATCACAGGCTCAGGGTCACACAAGCGCTTAGGCTGTGGTTCAGCAAAGCTCGTAAAAATGGGCTGAACTTTAAAATGAACTACAAGTAGGACAGTTTCCCATGCATCAAATCAGACGTGAGTTTTAGTGGTGTTGCTAAATGAAGACCTAAAAGCATATGACTTTGCTTAGTGAGGGGTGAATGATTGTATGTGCAGTGTACCTCTGCCTCTGGTGCCAATCAAGTTGTACTGGAAAAGAGCTCCACAAAAGAAGGCCTTATTTTGAGCCTGTAATTGATTCCCAACCTGAAAATTGCAATGATCAGCATCAAAACCCTCCATTTTTCTCCTTTTTCCCCAGTGGCTGGTCAATGGTAAGACCAAAGGCTTGTAACCGGTAAAAATTTGTAGCAGCCGTTTCGTGCAGCAGGGTTCCTTGTGCTGTTGTGATATCTAATTCCAACCCAGACAATTTTCTTCTCAGTAATGGAGAGGAGTTGAGAAGCAGTGATTTAGGGCTAGTGGGAGGGACAGATGCAGGAGAGTAGCAATTCTGGCTCTAACACTGCGCAGCCTGTTGTATAAGATTAATGACTGTGGACTACTCTCTATTTTTCTCTCCCTACAACTACGAGCAATCGCCTCCAAAATCAGCCTGCTGCTGGCTAGCCAGCAAATAGATAATAAGATCCCTGTGTGTTAAATATGCACAGCTGCACGTCTGACATTGCTGATCCATCTGCACTCCCAGATACCACGTGCCAGCTGCCTTGCTCTGGGTGAACGAGGAATGGATCCATTAAAGAAAGAAAGTCCGCAGCATAATCTCGGCACTCTCCCCCTCGCTGTCGCTGTGCTCTGTTGCTCTGAGTTCCTGGGGTCTCTCTTCCCTCCCCATCCTTCTTTTGGCTACAGAGGTTAGAAAGCACCAGACACTTTTACTTTACCATTTAAAAAGTGAGCTGGGTTGCCAGGTGGATTTGCCCTGAGCTCCTGCAGTGCTAATTTTCACCTCCCCAAGGTGGTGATTCAGAGGAGCTTGGCCAGGCAAGTGAGTCACAGTGCTTTCCTACATCCCTCTTTTATTGCCTGACACTTTCATTCAGTACAAAAACTGAACAGCCTTTTCCTTGACTTCTTTCTGTCTGTATCTCCTGCTCTCCATTCTCTGGCCCTCCAAGTAGCTTTGTTTCTGGCACTCTCTTTGGCAGCTGGGAGAGAAGAAAACCAACATATTCCTTACACTCTGTGTGCCGATGCCTGCACTGGTCGTAAGGGTCTGATAGTAGCTTGATGAAGGAAGGAGCATTGGCTCCAGCCAAGAGTTTCAAAACCAGGAGCCTTCAGCATTGCTCTTGGGTCCGTGTTCAGACACTGAAGTCAGTGTGGGCTGTTCTTGCTTCATACTTTTTTTGAAAATCAAGCCTCCTTGATGCTGGTGCCAAGGTAGAGATAAGTTGTGCCTTCCTGTGGCTCCGTCGCCTTCCTCTTGCTCCCCAGGGCTGCAAATCTTGGCCGTCAAGAGAGGGAGAGAGCGAAGGGGGGAAGGAGAATGCCAAAATCTGTATGGAAGCCACTGACTGCACTAAGGAGTGTTTTGTGGTGCCTATGGGCCCAGCGCCACACTAAACACCGCTCTGTGGTTGCTCTTTCTGTGTGAACTAGCTCACATCTGGCCATGCTGGATGACGAGAAGAACACACTCATATCTACATCCAGAAGGCCGTGTAGAAGACAGGTTCCCAGCAAAGTGCCCTTCAGGATCCTTGCCGGAGGAGGGAAGGGGGCATGGAATAAAACATGTTGTTATCTGTCTACAGGGGCTCTTATTTGGCCTTATCCTTCATCTTTGACTCGCAACCGAAGCTGTGTACCATGCTCGTAAATGAGGAATGTCATCACTGTTCTACTGACAGATGTATAAATCCTTTAAACCATGATTTTGTTATGTAAACTTTCTTGCCACTGGCATCCTGTCAGTACTGTAGTGGGAGGGCTTTCCTCCCCAGGTGTAACTGTGCAAACATTATGGTTATGGCACAAAGTCCAGCTTGGTTAGATTCTGTCACATAAATATACATCGAGTTAAATCAAACACAGCTTGCGTCCTGTTGGAAAAGCCCATTCATAAGCAGTTGTTTGAGATCCATAAGATAACCCAGTGTGTAAAGATAACCAGTTCCTCTAAAGCGTTGTTCCTGGGAAAATGTACAAGTGAAGCTCAGTAATTAAGCTAAAGCTAATAGGTGACCAATGCTTTTGGATTTTATATGCCTGGATTTCCGACACTCCGTCTTTGTTTGTGTTTTTTTTTTTTCTTTGTTTTTGTGGTGAGAAACAGTTCTGTAAGTGAAGGAATACCCAGAATTTGGGAGGGAGCCCTTCCAAAACAGCATGTTACAGACAGTCACTGTCTGGGAAAAAAGAAAATGATAATACTTTGGAACATAATGACATTTTGTATATAAAATAATGGAATTGGCAAAAGTATCATACAAGTGCACAGGCTTTGGTTTATTGCTACGTGAATGTGGGAATGAATCCCCTCCTCACAGTCACTCCTATGTTTTAAAGTGTAAAAGCATTAACGATATCTAAACCCCAACTAGTATAGAAAAGTTTAGCAGAATAAGCTAAAATGGATATAAACAATTGCTGGGGAAATAAAGTTTCTCACAGTCTTTTGGAGAATTGGGTTTGCTATGACTACGTATAGGATACTGCCCAAAGATACAAAAAAGCAAACACAATACCCCATTCGTGCTTGAAATATTCTGGAATCTGTGGTGAGCAAGACATTTGTGTTCCCCTGATAATAAAGACAGCCAAATAATGTATCAAATATACTTGCAAGGATGTATCATCATTCTTAACATTTTTCTTCATGCTTTTCAATTTATTTTGTTAGATAAGTGTACTGGGCTTGTTCCTGATCTCAGCCAGATTTTAAATGGGCATGAGTATATCGGCTCCTGATTATCATCTTTGTAAGTGAGAATGGAGCCAAGGCAGTACCTAGAAGTGAGTTTGAACCAAACTTTAGCATCCGTGCGATTTTTATCTTTTTTTTCTAAGACCCTTTGAAAAAGCAGCACCATCTTTCTGAGCAGAACAAGACCCTGGCTGCAAATGGATTTGAACATATTCTGGGCTACATTTCTAAAGGAGATCTGATGAAGCAATAGGTGTCTCAAATCCTTACATGTAGTTAGGCATCAGTATCCCAATAAATTACATCTGACAATCACATACCTGTAGGCTCATCCCATCTCACTTTTTGCAGTTACAAGGTGTGCCTAAATCCCGGGTACCTCCATAATGAGGCTAGAAAGGGGACCTCAGCTAGAATATATCACCATCACGGAATAAGCGGTGACTCTTCATTGATCGTAAAGGCAGTTTAAGGTGATTTAGGCTTCTGAAGTGGGTGCCGTGGTTAACTGCCCAAAGTTAGGTGGACCTGTGTCCTTTTCTGCGGCATTTTGAACCCGAGGTCTGCCTGGTTCCCACCGTATCTTCCCAGTGCCTAGCAACTCAATCAGATCTAAGAGCTGACCTTAGATAGGAATGTTTGGCCTCTGCTTGCACACGGCAGTGGGAGATGCAGTTTAGAGTGAAAACCGTGATTATTATGATTTTATGTATCAAGTTTTGTCATCTGTCTATATACATAACATACCGAAGAGCGTGTACATAAATTAGGTGGTTGAACACAAATGGGGCTAAATAGATATGTAGCAGGTTATCTGACAGGCCTAACTCTGGGCTGATTTATGCCTGCAGTCATTATAATGGAATGTACAGTTGTTTAGGGGCCAGAAAAGTCAGAGAGTTTCTTTTTGACTTCAGTCAAATTTAGGCTAAGCCCCCTGTCAGTAATGCGTTTCTTCTGCATTCCCAATGGAAAAGGCTTGACTTCCCTCTTCTTTACCAGAATTTCTATTAAGATAAACATGAAGAGAATATAAGGTATCTCAGCCTTCAGTGCTAAGGAAAATGGAAGCACTGGAAACAGGAAAATACCTTTCAGAGTTATGAAACCATAAAATGTTTGCAAAAAGCCAGAGAACATATGAAAGTAGTCTGGTCTGGGGGTTTTGTTAAAAAAATTGAGGCTCGGCCAAGATTCATTCAAACATTTACAGGGTGAACAAGGCAACTTGCAAAAGCAAAAGTACAATTATCCGCCAAGAATTTTTGCTTGTCTATGGTACTTGTTCTCCTAAGACTTTCAGATATGTTCTGAAATCCAAAGAGTAAATGTATCCACGTCCCTCGCAAACCCAGAAGCCAGATCACAATCCAGATTTCACTACAGCTCTAAATATCTCCCCTTTTGGCAGATCTGCTCTCCTTTTCTGGACTACTAGTTGAAATCAAGGACCAGGCTGTGTTCTTGCTTCAGTCTGTATAGATCTAAAGTAATATCTTTTGACACAGTGAAATTATACTGGGATAAATGAAATTCGAATCTGGCCTTAGAAGCGGTGCGTTCTGGAAAGCCATGAGAAAGGTTAAATCTACATGTTGATGTGCCAATATACCACAGGAAAAACTGTTATTCTCGATATATTTCTATATGACCTGAAATTCTCATCAGAGTTCTTGTCCAATTTTATAGGCTTGTGAAGGCAGATCATAAAAGTTTCAAATTAGTGGGACACCTCAGAGGTAGTTGGCTGCATATTTGAAACATATTTTAAGAGGTGTGTCCCGTCATTGGTAATGACAAAATCAGCTCTGTGTATCTTGGTATGTAAAGGAAAATATGCATCCCAATGAAAACTGCTTTAGGCTTTTTTTCACCTTCGTATTTATGCATTTGTAGAAATCTTTCACACATACCAAGATCATTCCTCCTGTATGTTTACAGGACTTAAAAGAAAAAAAAAAAGGCAGCCACTGAAATTAGCAAGTTGATGAAATAGTGTAAATCCCTCCTGCTGTCTGCTTTTGGGAGAAACTCCACTTTCGAGTCTTCTCTAATGAATGATGACATTTTGCATTCAAGGAACAAATGTGACTTTTCCTGCTGGCCAACACTCTCTTGCTTTCTCTTTCTTCTCTTTGGGTACACATAACAGAAGCTCGCTAAGGAGGAAAACAGTCTTAAACGAATTGCAAAGCGCTAGATCTTTTTTTAGAACTGTTATAACTGCATACCATTGTGGTCGTGAATTAAAAGGCGAAATAATGTACGGAGCTGAATGGTAGAGTCATCTCCCTCTGTGCAGTGGGGGACAACAGCTGGGAGTCCCTGGAGCTACAGCTGTGCAGGGAGGGAAACTGCAAAACCAGGAGTAACAGCAACTTCTTTAGTCTTCCAGATTATTCCTGGTAATCATCTGAAATAAAGATCTGCAGGTGGAGTGGTTTGCGTGAAATGGAGATCTTGCTGAGTATGCATGCAGGACAGGGCTTGGGGTGAGATTTTCAACCAGTCCAAGTCTTCTTGCGGGACTGATCACCGCGGAGTTTCAGTATCTTCACTCCTCTCCCATATGAGGTGTCCCTTTGACTTTGGTGACAGAGGCAGCTGTGCAGGGCTTGGAGAAGGGTCCTCTGCTCGATGTGCCGAGTCAGGGTAGAGAGCAGAAGTCCTTCTGCCATTCCCTCCTTCCCTCCTGGCTTTCCACCAGGGATCTGTGCAGACTTGAAGCAGTGTCTTCACGTACTGCTGGGAAATGCTTTTGTGTATTTGGTTTTAATGGGAGACAGAGGGCCTGGGACTCCACACCTTCTCTAAAATGCCAAAGTTCTCACTGCTTCTAAAGTGGGAATGCAAAAATAAGAAGTGACATATTTTAATCATGAAGTGGGGTGGGAGTGGGAAGGAAGAAATAAAAAGCAATCCAGCAAAGCCAAGATTTAGGGTGACATCACTTTCTATATAATTGCAATGCCAGCAGACACTCAATAAACATATCAGCATTGTTAAAATGATTTATGACCTGAATAGTTGAATATAAAATATTATCAATAGATGTGTCATCATTGATCTTTCCTGGGGCTAGCAGCTGAAGGATGGAAGAGGGAGATGATTTTAACAAACAATCCTTGACAGGAATCCAAAGGAAACAATGTGCAGGGACAGACAGCTGACAAATTCAGTATGGGGCCATTAAAACATGTGATGAATTTGCTGGGAAAGTATATATTTGTGGAAGAGGTGAGCTCATATCTACCATAAATTTGTCAGCCGTGACACAGTGTTCTCAGACCTGGCATGAATAATGTCTAGCTATTTACAGGCTTTGTCTGGCAAAAGCTCTATCAGTCACTCCAGGGTTATTTACAAAGAAAAGCGTCTATCAGTTACAAGGACGTGACTTTGCCACTAAAAGATAACAAAAGAGGAAGTCAGCCAGTGGCCGCTCCGTGCAAGATGCATCTTCTCCAGAGAAGCTCTGGGCTGGAATGAATCAGATGGACTGCAGTAGGACCTCCTGGCAGAGTGCCTGGCATAGGCTGCAACAGTACATTTATCCACACTGATTAGATTAGAATTATTAATAGGGGTCTATGGAGTGGAGCAAAGGGTCATTTAGAGTTTAATTCTGTTCTCAGATAACTTCATTTCAGCTGATGGGATTGTTATTGTAGGGGTTTTATATGTTTATAGGAAACAATATACTCAATAATGAAGTCATGCATCCTTCTGCAAGATTAGGAGAGCTATTGTGTAGCTGGAGTGAAGTCTTCACAATTGTGTTAATTAAGTAATAGTGATTTGACTTTGTCTCCTCATAAAATGCATTTAAGAAGTGACTAAAAGCTGCTGAGAAAGTGTTCCCTCAATAGAAATATATAGCAAAACAAGCAAGAAATGAAAGTAGCCTTGGATTGAGTAAACAGAATTGCTGATGCAATGCTTTTACTTAAGAAAGACAACGACTTGGCCTGGAGTTTCAGCTTCCTGCTATGTTAATATAAATGTGTATCAATTTAGTATTGAGTATAGCGGGGTCTTTTTTCCTTGTCTTCAGTCCCGATAAAAGTGGAAGGCAAGATTATAGACTGTGGTATTTATGGCATGTTTACATTTGTCAGTCGTTTGTTTCAAGCTTCGGACTGTGAAGTTTGACATTGCGTTCAGCTTCTTCAAAGTGGGCACCCAAAGTTAGACATTGAAATCTGCATTTAAGATGACAGATTGAAATGGCCTGATATGGAAAGATAACAGGTAGCACTGGTGGAAATTTGCGGGGCAGGATTTACAAGTGTTTGTGAGCAGTGCCAATTAAGCTACTATCTGAAGGAAATCTGGGAGTCAATCTCGTATCAAATGTTATACACCAAAAATGATCACCCATGTTCTTTCCTGAAATGCTGTTGTCTGGATTTCACACCGTGTGTCGCGCTGTTTCTAATAACACCATTACGGTTTTGTCACTAGCTACGTTATCTTCAAGGGCTTAGAGTGTGGTGATAAAATTTTTCTGAGAAGTTTAATTTTGCCTGTTTTTCAGTGGCGGGGAGCCAGCTTCTTACATGGTGTAAATTGGACTCTTTCCATTCACTTCAGTGGAACCGTAGTAACATACACCATTTGAAATCAAATTAAGCAGTAAGCATAGAATGTGAAAAAGCAGCATATTAATGCTTCAGGATAGGATTTCAACTGCAAGTGAAGGAAGTCTCTCGTTCATGACCCCAAGATGTGACCACAGAATAAATAATAAATCCTGACAATGGAAAACACTTCCTTACCCTCTAAAGGTAGTATTCTGTGATAAAAAGAAACGTAATCCCATCTTAGTTTCTCAGGCAGAATGGTGCAGCTAGAAGTTTGTCAAGCAGATGCTTAATGGGATGGTAATTAATAAGGATAAAGAAAGTTACAGCATTTCCAAAATGGCCACAAGCTTGTGCAGTAAAGGATTTTTAAAACACCGGTGTTTATCTCGTAGGCTTTGCAAGCGTGTGCGACAACCCCATTGGTGTGATAAACTGTAAGTGCTCCAAAGGAGCTATCATGGTCAATTGTGTCATTGATATGTTGGCTCCGAGTGATTTACTGGGCATGGTATACAAAATAACTCAAAGGAGTTGCTATGGCCTGTTGATCAAATCTGTAGTGAAAGAACCCCAGGAAAGCAGCTAGACCTATTGCTCTAAAGCCAATCTAGGTACGGCAGGTTTTGTTACTGACATGGTTAAACCAGCTTTCTGTGACTTGAAGCAATATGTTCTCATATTTTTAAGTGGACATGAAATATATTTGGGGATCGCTCGAATACTTTTAGCCATTTTCTCTGTAAGTTTATTGTCACTGAGAAAGCAAAAGCAAATGTTAAAAGACATGTGCATAATCTGCCAGCTGAGAAAAGGGGATGGGAAATGAAGCAGATACACCTGCCACCATGCTTCTCCTCCTTCTTTTCTTGGGCCACAGAAAAGTGTGCTGGTTCAGGAAAGAAAGATGCAGTTACTAAAGTCTAACCGTACTTGAAGGGAATCTGTGTAGGTTTGATGTTTGTTTTTGCTGGGAGATGAGTGCTCTGAGAGTTTGGGAACTTCTGTTGTGAGGACTTGCGCCATCCACTCGCTCTGGGAGTGAAAAGGCTGGAGATCTGGTTTGGCTCTGTCCCAAGCCTGCTGGGAGTGTTTTGACAACTCTGGTATCCATTTGAATTTCGGCCACTCTATCTATGTGTCCAAGGATTTATGCCTTTTCCTGGCTCTGTCTCCCATGACTTCAGGAATTTGCCAGCCAGCGTGAAGATTATTTTAATGAAAGTCTCTTTCAAAATTTGGTTTCCACTATAGGGGCCCTAGCTTCAGTCCTGTTGATTCCCATTGACTCTAGCAGGAGTCAGAGGGAATGGTACTTGGAAGAGACAGCTTTAACAAACAATAGAAAGCCCATAAAGACAAACGTCAAATAATTTTCCTTCAATGAACTTTATGTCACATTTTCAGAAAGGTGTAATCCCGCATATTGTCTTGGTAGGAAAATCTTCCTGTGCTTGCCTGGAAACTTTGCATATGCCTCGTTTTTATTGGACTTATATCCAGCCAGCTGTTCCATTGAGTTTCTTATTTTCTTCTGAGGACCTCATTGGCTGTGTTTCATTAGATTTTATCTAGGCTTTTGTATTTATGAAGGTAATGGTAATACAGCGACAGACTGGAGAGCCTTGAGGTGGAATTTCAGGGCGCTTCATCTCCTTTGGAAACATCAGTGCCAGGCTGCAGATCTCAAGGCACTTGCATGCAGCCCCATGTCTTCATTCCTGCATTGCAGGTAGGAAACTAAACTGCACAGGGCAAAACGTTTCGCTTGGGAAGCGGAACAAAATCTCACCCACCTGGCCTCATGCTGTATCCATGGGTGCTGTGTGGGCTTGCAAGCACCTGACAGACACTTTGAGAGACATCGGCAGGGGAGAAACGAATGTGAGCTGGCCAGGTTTGACTCTAACCCATGCCAGCCGTGGCCATAGGGAGCTCATGGACCTGTTTATGCAGCTCAGCTGGCAGGAGAGGGAGACAGAGGACAGCACTGGGTGGTGTGGGTGACAGGTCTGCCTGTGCAGCCCTCCCACCCTGGGGAAGGAGGCCTGGGCCTGGCTGTCCTGCTAGTGGCTCACATGGCAGGCTTGCGTTTTGAAACCTGATCAGTGTTGCGGTTTTTTGTTTTTTTGACTAAATATAATTTGACTATAAAAAAGCAAACCCTTAAAAGCTCCGAAGCGGCCAGAAGGATTCATTCCTCTGACAAGTAACTTTAAAAACATGTCTTCAATTGAGTCCATGTGTCCGCTTTCAGACAATTTCTACTGGAAATGCCTTCACAAGTAGAGGCATTGCTGTAAATAATCAGATTTCAAACACTACAACTCCTAGTCATTTTGAATATTGTCCTGGAGTTGGAATAACAAACATAAAACTGGCTGCCCTAATACAGAAGAAGGAACTGTAAAGCCATCAGCAAAATCCAAACCATGAAATGCTGCCAACTTAGGGCAAAGTAAACTGAGAGCAATAAATCAAACTGAAACATATATTTTATTGTGGACTGAACAATACAGGGCCTGACGTTTCCACAGGCAAGGCACAAATATCCTTTTACTGTCAGAACCAAAAGCTTTTAAAGCTTCAAAAGGAGCTGCAGGCAAAGGAGCAAATAATAAATGACAGGCAGAGCTGGTCTGACAGGGCTTTGCGGGTTGTGTTATGGGGGTCTTAGAAGACTCAGAGATGTCAACCCGCTCTCCAAGCATCACTGATGACCATGTCATCCCCAGCTGCTAACACCTGCAGCACTTTTGGGCAGGTGAGCTAAAACAGCTTAACAAGTTACCTCCCTTCAGCTGAGCTGCTGCGAGTGTCTGTGTGCGCACTGGTAGCCTGTATCCATTGCAAGGCAAAATGCCTCAGCTTCTCTTTCTTCTGCTGCAGATGCTAAAATCAACCTTCTGATAAAGATTTAAGCCAATATTTTGAGCTTGCGGTGGGGACTGCTGTCAGGGACAGCTCAGCTGAGAGGAGGTACCTCGTTGAGCTCTTCTGGCTTCATTGCAGTTTATCATGAGCTCATGCCCAGGCTGTCGCTGTGAGCCCTGATTCTGCACCCACTGTACAAGTAAGCGTGTGACTGAACCAAGTGGATGATGTTGGATTTTGCTTTTTGGCTTCATTTTACTTTATAGTTCAATGTGTCAATTCCTCTGAAACTTTATATATGGAGCAAATATCTCTTGACTGCTGCAGAGCCTGAGTTTTCCCAAGCAAAGGCAAGCAACTTTTCAGAAATGGGAAAAAAGATCCTAGCTGCTATCCCCTTCTGTGTGGAGGAAAAGCAGAGAGGGCATTACAGCGCATTACATTCACATCTGAGCAGCCTGGGCACTTTGTCATCGTTTTGAAACATCATTCAGAGCACTTCATGACAGTACTCAAGTCTTACCAGTTCCCTTTGCACCCCAATTTGCAAAGCAACCGCATGCTGGAGCTGGGAAGGCGACTGCAGCTGGCAGAGGCCCGTGGCCGCCTTTCCTGTGCCTCGTCTGTGTAGGGCTGGTCCGCAGCCTGCTGCGGGTGACTTTTTGGCCCACACAGGAAGATAAGAATTAAGACTGAAAGGAACTTCCTAAGTCATCAAGTCCTGTCCCCTGCTGTTGAAGGCAACCACATCATATGATGTCTTTCAAACACTTATCTAGTTCCATCTTGAAACCATTTAGGTTTCTTGCCCTCACTACTCCTACTGAGAGGTTGTCTTTCTTCTCGTGGTTATAAACCTTCTTCTAATTTCCAGCCTAAATATGGCCAGGGCAGTTTAAGCTGTGTTTAATAGATACTGAGAAAATAAATTAGTCACCAACTTGCTTTTATTTATGTGCATTAAGCTTTGATACACATGTATAAGACCCCTCTGCTGCCGTATGTATTTTGTGCTCATGGGAAGACGTCTGGATGAGGGGCAGGGGGCCAGCCCTGCTGGGTGCCTGCTGTGCGCCCTGGTTTGGGGAGGAGAGGGTGACCTGGGCAGTCAAGGGGAAACGGGGGGCAAAAGGGAGCAAGCAGAGACGGAAAGTGAGGAATGGGAAAGGAGAAGACAGCTGAGCCAGGGCAAGGGTCAGGAACAAGGTGTTAGAGGCAGTGAGGCTTGATAATGAGCAGCGGAGAAATTCTGAAACAGAATGTGGGGGAAAAGGCACTTCTAAGAAAAATAAATAGTGATGCAGATGAAATGTAAGCAACACACAACAATCGTAAACAACAAATAGTATTTAGGCAACAGGCAAGCAGATGAGAGGGAATGTAAGGTAAAAGGGGAGAATTTGCAAAGAGTTTAGAGCAGGGAAAAAAGGAACCAATTCAGAGATGAAAACCAAAACTGTTTCAAGTGTGGGGGTGTCCCACTTGTTGGGGCAGACTCCAGTTCCGCTGCACAAGCTGGCTCAAGCTATGTTCTTCTCCCAGCTGCTGGTCCCAAGAAAGAAAAGTGCAGGCTTAGCCTTAAAGAAAAAAAATCTGTAGAGAGGCAAAACTGTGTTTTCTGAGAATATTTTAATATCATTTCTGTGGAGGGTGGGAACTTGAAGAGGGAATGAAGGATACAAAGTTGTTAGTTGGTGTTTGCTGGTACTCAACGAAGTTCCTTGCTCTGCTGGTCTGTGAGAAGTTGTCATCATTAATATAGCAAATATGAATACTAAAGGAGAAGCCATCCCTCTTTGTCAGAACACACTTTAAATAGCGAAAGACAATTCCTAACAAAGTGGATAATGTTAAGAAAGGATGGGGCTTTTCCCCCTCTCCGAGGCTGGCACCCTATGCCACCGGTATGTATAAAAAGATGCACGGATGAAGTGAGAAAAATGTGGGTCGATAGGCATATGCATAGATGATAACATGGACCTTTGTACTGAGCTAGCTTTAAAAATCCTGCAAAGAGCAGTATTTACTCATAGTTCATGCCAAACGTTATATTCCAAGTTAGTAGAAAGCCGTATGTGGCAGGTAGGGGAGGTAGCTGTAAGGTGACGTGATTCTGCTTTGTAATGCTCTGTTAATAGCCATTAAGGATCCTGTTGTGTTGCACTTACTTTATGCAGAGCGAATGCTTGCACAGGGCGCTGCGGCCCATACTACATAGGGATGGAGACAGTAGGGGAGGTACAAGCATCAGCCACGTCTGAGCCTCTAAATGTTTAAGTATGTCCTTTGCTTTGGGAAGGCCTGGGGACAAGACAGGTGCTTATGCGCAGCGTATGTGCAGATGGCTTTGCAGAGTCAAGACCGGTGTGCACATTCTGCATGTGGTGCTGATGTGATGTTAAGTCATGGGAACACAGCCAGTGACCAGAGCGAGGATGGCTCTGGCTTTGGACTTGCTGATATTTGTTATAAACAATAAATCGAAACGGAATTTCGGTTGTCAGTGGGAGATCAGGTGGTGGTAACATTGGCTCTCCTATCAGTTCTCCTTTCCTTAAAATACAATTTAGAAGCTTCTTTTTCCTTACCTTATGCTGGAACTCAGTGAGAAGGGACCTTTTCTGATACCAATTCCAGTCTTTTGAAATCAAAACTTGAAACGCATTCCTTTCAAGCTAAAGAGAAGCAAAGCTTTTATGTCTTTTAGATGAGACTGGTGTTGGCAAGTCCAGTCCCAATCTGCAAATTAGCCAGAATTCATTCAAGAGCATTAATCTTGCATTACTATGGGTTTTTTAGAGGACTGTAAATTGTTCCTTTATTTTTTTTTTCTCCCCAGATGCACACATATGAAATCGATGTTTTCTGTCCTTATAGCAAGCGAGCTAATTTCCATCAAGCCAATTAATGAATGGGAGGCAATGTTCAGTGTGTATACCAGGGGCCTGCTGGCTGATCACTGAGCTGGGGGCATTGCCTGCATCTTAGTACAAGTCATCAGGTGGCAAATTCACCAAGGAGTCTGCCAGCTGTTTAACTTCATTATAGTTTATCATTATGTCTGCCTCCTTTTTTTATTTCTACATTTAATCACCTAATATCATTTTTATTGGCTTGTCAGGGCGTGGGAGAGAGCAGTGGGGAATTCGTTTCACTTCCTCATAGTACATGTCTATTTTGGTAAAATATTATGGCAAGTTTATGTCCATCCTACTTTGAAAAATAAGTTTCAAGTGAACTGATTAAGCCTGTGAGTACCAAAACAATCTAATTAGTATTAACTCTTACTTGTAAAACCATAATAGATGTCTTCACTGCAAGATACATTTCTGTATCTTTTACAATGCATAATGAACCAATAACAGGTAGCCAAGCAGGTGCTTGAAGATGGCACCTTCCCATTTCAGAATGGTCACTTGCTTTTGATGGAAGCATGCTCTTGTCAGTATGACAAGATCTATCACATACCATCAGAGAGCTGATCACTAATTCCAAAGGTATCTTCATTTGCAGTTTGATGAGGCATCAGGCCAAACCTCTCTTTGTGCCTTATAGCTTGGCCACCAAAAAGGGAGATGACTTCCCCGTGTGCCATATGTGTCTGGATGTGGAAGTGTATTGTGATTTCGGTGGAGAGCTAACAATTGGTTAACTCATACAAGATTTTAAGAGAGCAATTAATAGCGAGGCTGGAAATTGAAATTCTAGCTATTTAACATTTGCTGTATATGCCATGCCTGGTTTTAGATGCTGTACTTGCAGTGGAAGTACATTCTTTCACGGACGTCAATCTAGAAATAGCCGTTGTTAAAAAAAAAAAAAAAAAATCCTGTAGGCTTCCAAGGTATCCTTGCACCCAGATATACTGTAACATTATGAATTTAGGCTGACGCCATGCATGCAGTGGTGTTCATCTTTTGATTTGGAAAATGGCTAGATCGGCACATACCAAGGTGATACTAAACAGTCATCACATCTCCTCGTTCAAGAAACTACTTTGCAACAGAGATCCAAGTTTCACTGGAGATTACCGTTTGCAAACAGACTATATAAATCACACTTTCCCCACCTCCTCCTCTGCCAGCTCTTCCGTCTAGTGGCTGCATTCAGAAAATTACCTCTATCCCAGAAGGTCAGGACAAGTGCTGCCAGTGGTGTGATCCCCTTCTATGACATGTCCAGTCCGGGTCCCCAGGGGACTGGAGCTCTGCTGATTGTTCTCCAAATTACTGCATTTCTCTAACAGGCTTTAGCGTCTCAAAAATTCACTCCCTTCCTGACCTTCTCAGATCTCTCGGCTGGCAGTTTTCCACAATGCCATCAAACTGGATGCTGTAACCTTTTAAAAAATGTTGTTAACGTAGGTTAAAATCACAGATGCATTTTAGGTTTGTTTTCTCTTTTAGAAATTCCAAATTACGCCGCATATTGGAAAAGCCTGGTTTGGCTCGGAGCCATTCTGATAGATGTCATATTGCTAAACAAGATGGGCTTAGAAATATGCCTCGATGTTTCCTTTTTTATTTCAAACAAATACAAGCAGTAGATTAACATTTGGCTGACCCTGGCGGCAATTGCTAAATGTAATGTTTAGAGCAATCTAACACTCTGATATTCTGCGGTCCTCCACAGTGGAACGTTGTTTTCAAACAGCTTTCCAAGTTGTACAAATCGTGGGCATTTCTACGACAGGAGCCTGACCTAGTGACCAGCAGATCGCTGGCATCCAAACCACATGGCCAGACAAAGTTATGGGGGTTTTTCTTGACCTGGTTGTGTGGGCAATGGCAAGGTGTTCCTGTAGCTGGCTGTTTGCTTGCAAGTAGTCGATTAAAAAACATATTTTTGTATCATATATAAAGTTTTTGTGATATACTGCCCAGAAAAGCTTTCAATGAACAGGGAAGCCCATGCCGAAAAGTGTGTAAGCAAGCGATAGAGTCAAATCACGTGAGAGAAAATTAAATTTTCATGTCTCGTAAATGAAATATACATTAGGGACTCTCTCCAGCGACCTCCAGATTCTGTAATTTTTGGATCGGAGCTAAAGACCTAAATCATGTAGCCACAATGGCCTGTTACACGTATATGGCGGGTACTGCCTTGCTACAGGCCTGCAACGGTAAACAAATGGAACTAGTTTTGGAGAACTGCTATTGACAGTAAAATTCTAATTTTGCTCCAGCTCCCAGAACAGATGTACCTCAGAGTCCATAGACTGCAATACTTAACTGCAGCTACTCAGCTGTGACCTTCAGCCTCGGGCTCACTGCAATAAAATTTTCATGCAACCATATGGAAGAATATTTTAATAGAGATTTACTGTCAGTAACTGTCCCAAAGGAGCAAATAAGGAAGCTGTAACATATTGCGTACAGTAAATCAAGGGGACTTCAATGGAAAAACGAAACCTCCCTGAGGCAAGCATCTTTAAAATTACAGGCAACACTTTGTACAAATATGTGTACAAAGGACTAGATATGCACTCAGTTAAGCAACTCAAAATGGTTTTGATTTGAAGATATATTTATTAGAATTTATTTATTGTATTTGGTAAGCACTAATGGGGGAGGGGGTCATCTTGCTGGGCTCACCAGCAACTGCTGTGCAAGTTTGGCTTCATCGGACATGATGTAAAACAGGCAAAAGCACAGAGAGGGAGGGAGTAGGAGCGCTGAGTCGATGAGTTCATGTGGCAAATTGCATCTCCTAACAAACACAACTGCAACGGTGCTCTCTTAGCCTCTCTGACCACGTTGGAAGATTTTAGTTAAGAGCAATTAACCTTTGCAGTTGCTGGCTGCTTCCTGGAGTCTGGTGGAACCGGGAAGGAGTGAAGGGGAAATTCCTGCTGGAGTGCTCAGTAGGAAGCAGGAAACACAAATGCCGTAGCTTTGGAAGCATGTCAGGACTGTTCCCTGTTGGCGGTCCTCTGGGGACCCTTGTGTGGGTAGACTGAATCTGAGAAGCACAAATTGGGCAGAGGTCTGACCATTTGGAGATCTTTAGAGATTTAAGGATTCACCTTTTAGAGCTTTATTCTCTGAGCTTTTCCATTGACAGTCCTTTTTTTGGGAATTTCTGCAACTGGATAAAGGTGAACAGGAATCTGAATTTCCCCTCTACTCTCACACTGCACACACACTCATTTCATTCCTCTAATAAGCTAATAACATGACAAGGCAATAAATCAGGAGCAAGTAGATTAAATGCTCATGGAGGTAAGACCTATAATATTCGGTACTAAGTGTCATGTGAAGAACAGCCTACCTGAAAATGTACAGGTATATATTGAACACATTGAATCATGAAGTATGTGATGAAAGAAAGCATAGCAAAGCCCAGGAGAAAAAGTAGCCAAGTAGCAGGATACAAATCTGCCTTTCTGAAAGAAAAGTGAAGTATTGCATACGAGGGACACCGTCAAGCCACAACAACAAGACGATTGTTGAATATGATTAATGCAGCATGAGGATTTCCCTGGGTAGGGGTAGGTGCAGCAGTGGGGGTTGCCATGAAAATCAGGTCATGCACATGTACACATGCAAATTCACATGGGCTTATATTACAAGCAACCAAAAAGCATCCTTTATGTGGTTCCTTGGTTCCAGCGCTGTGGTGAACTCTGCTTACGAGGAGGCGATCGCAGCTGTCGAAGGCAAAAGCACTGCAGGATCCCTGGCTTCTAACTGCCTTTTCCTACAGCTCCTAGTTCCTTCTCTGTCGCTTCTGGATGTGCATGGGTGGATGGGATCGCAAAAGTGATCTGGAGCTAGAATTCAGGCAAAAATCTAGCTCCAAAACCTCATGCCCCAAACTCTTCCTTCTCACACGCATATTTTGGAGAGAGAGAGGTGCAAATCTTAGTTTGAATTGGCCTTTCTTTGTTTTAAAGTAAAAAAAAAAAAAGAGATACATCATTCTTCACTTGGGTAAACCTTTGAGGACAGAGGGCCTAAGGAATGTCCTTTGCTCACGATGGCTATGGGGACACACAGCTCTTGATGCAGCAGTGCTCTCCAAGCGTGTGGTGCCGGGGAGCATTCATGTCCACTGTTTTGGGTGGGTGAACAGGAGAAGTAGCAGGGATATATCTTGATGTAAAACAGTGAAGAAAAGAGTCATAGACATGCTGTAAATCTGTGCAAGTTTTGGTGGCTATGCAAATATTACAAGAGAGAATGAGGAAAAGTGAAACGAACCAAGAGATCCTCCATTTTTGCAAATAAACAAGCTGTGTAAAAGAAACAGCACTTCATGCCCATGATTTCTTAAATGGAGTGCTCTGCAAGACCCTGCATTTTGACTAATTGCATGGTCCAAAGTGGCCAGTGGAAAGTAAAAAGTACTTTAAAACAGTCATTTAAGTCTGGACTCTGAAAACCTTGCTCCTCCATGCCTTGCATGGTGACTCCGGAGGCTGCTGTTGTATGAGACCTAGTTCCAGAAGAACTTTATGATTTCCAACAGCTATTTCAAAGGAAGGACAGGTTTTAACTTTAGAACATCTCATACCTACTCTGGATAGCAATTAGAGATGTTAAAAAAAGTCATTTTTACAAGAAATGTTTTTAAATTGCAAGATTCAGCCATCTCTTTCGTTGTACTTCGCAAATCAGTGGTTTCTGTGCTCTAAAATAAGGTGGGAAGTCATGGGAAGCAGTTCTGTGACCCCTCCTTTACTCCTCACACGTGTCATCTTATCTGTAAGAAGTCTACACTTTCCCTGCGTCTGAGCGCTGCCGTTTCACTGAACTCTTGCTGTGCTCTGAAACATCAGCTACAGGCATGTTTGAAAAGGCAGGCAGAAAGCAGCTTTTAATGACTGAAAGTTACGTCTCCGCCAGACAAAGATCTCTCACTATTTCACAGAATCAGAGAATGTTAGGGATTGGAAGGGACCTCGAAAGATCATCTAGTCCAATCCCCCTGCCGGAGCAGGATTACCTAGATCATGTCACAGAGGAACGGATCCAGGCAGGTTTTGAATGTCTCCAGAGAAGGAGACTCCACAACCTCTCTGGGCAGCCTGTTCCAGTGTTCGGTCACCCTCACTGTAAAGAAGTTTTTCCTCATATTTATGTGGAACCTCCTGTGTTCCAGCCTGCACGCCTTGCCCCTTGTCCTGTCAATGGATGTCACTGAGAAGAGCCTGGCTCCATCCTCATGACACTTGCCCTTTACATATTTATAAACATTAATGAGGTCACCCCTCAGTCTCCTCTTGTCCAAGCTAAAGAGACCCAGCTCCCTCATACTGTGGTTTTGTTTTGATTCTTCTGTTGTTGTTGTTAGGTGGGTTGTTTTGGTACTAGCCCTAGTGCTAGATTCAGACTAACCAAAGGAATCTATAGGATTTTTTTCCCTTTTGCTTCTGTGTTCCTGTTTCTATCTTGAAATGCTCTATTCAAACAGTGCCCGAACGAGAGGATTATACAAGTTTTGTTTTGTTGATCCACTGTTGACAGAGGCTTTTGAGGAGAGATAAATCACTGACAGTCTCTGAGTATCACAGAGATTGTCTCTTCTTAGCTCAGTACCATTTAATCACCTGTAGGCATCCCAATTACCATAAGCAGAATTACTATCCCAATTAAGCAGCAGTCCTTGCCACTTGGTGTCATTAGGCTTAATTTGGTTCCTTGGGAAGTGTCCTGATTAAGTTGATTACCTGATTAAGTGGGTGTACTCTATATGATGGGCCTGATGCATCAGTGCTTTATGGCAGTTCTGCTTGTTGATTAAAGTGCTATTATGGCAGCGTAGAAATCGAGCAATGCCAGGGTGAATCTGGCCCGTTGCTTTTAGCAATCGTTGTCCAAGCTTGTAAAACACTTTGCATTTTTCGCAGGAAGTCGCTGGACACTAATCACCCCTGGAGTTAATTCTCCAGTTTCAGAGGAAATGACATTGGGGTGAAATTGGACAGTTGTTTCTCTTCTAAGAATAAAAAAAGTGAAATCGTCTCTCTGAAAGGGGGATGGCTGATGTTGTGAAAATGGACTTGAGAAATGCTAGATAGGAACATTTAGAATTTAAAGAGGGGGAAAAAAAATTCTAACAGCTCAGGTTGCTACTATTTTGCTCTGGTTTTCCATGCTGGAAAATACTGGTGTAGCATATCAGCCCATTTCAACGATGAGCTAGAAAATACAGTCACAATTATGTTTTAAAACTCTCTTTATACCTGTACGTGTTTCTTGGCTACCTCTGTGGCTAACATGGAACGTCAGAATATTAGGAGCCATATTCATTCACTGGTTGACATCATCAAAAGCAGTGATATCATAAACAAGGTTAATTAGGCACCATGAGAAAAAAAAAGGTTATTTCTGGCCCAGCCAGAAGTAAGAGGGAACAGAAGCAAAACTAGTAAAGCAAAGTCTGGGAAGACTTTATTTTTTTAATTTCTATTTTAGGAATAAAAAATGTGGGATACTCCTTAGGTGTTCCATCTTTCGATATAACTGTGACAAATGAAAGTACTCAAAAATTGCAGGTTAATCTTGGAGCATTAACTCCATACCTAAATAATACCTGTAAGCAGCATTCATCTCACCTACCTTTCGGCACGTTTGTTGTTGAAGTCTATATAGGGCGGTTGTGTCTAGACTTCATGCGTAGCGGAGGAAGCAATACAGAAACTTCTGGGGTCAATCTGACCTGATATAGATGTCTGCTGTGGGATGAGGTGTCCTGTCAATATAAAGTGAGTCTCTTCAACTCGCTCAGAGGTTGAGATCTATGTTGTAGGCACCCAGACTTGGCAAGGTGAATCAGACCCCTGCTCTTCACTGAGGTTGTGCTACTGGGCTGCAGACGTGCCCACTACTTTCAGCAGAACGTCTTGAGAAAAGAATCTGCCCATCTGGCATGAGATGGAGGGGTAATATATCCGCTTACTTTTATCTCTTGTCCCTTTCATCCAGAACATATTGCTGCAACTGAAGTTAATACAGCTATTGGCAATGATATGAACATATTCGATTTTTTTCCTCCCATTAGGTTTTCTTGGAGGACAGGAAGCAATTTTGCCTTCTGTCATGCCATTTATCTAAGGATAAAGGAGGAGGGATGCAAACCTGCATTAAACTATCTTTGCTAACAGAAATCAGTTGTCCAGCAATATCTGTTTGATCTGTCCAGCTGATGGAAGAGATACAGCACTAACTAAGCTGACGCTATATTTTCCAGGCTGCTAGCCAGCTTTTATCCGTCTTATGATGCAAAAGGGGGGTCTGTATAGTCAAAGTGCAGAAAGAGGAAGGCTTGCCCAAAGGGCTCATCAGAGCAGCAGCCTAGTTTAGGTGCTTTGAAAGCCTGTATGTGATGGATGTGGTAGCAGTGGATGCTCTCCATTTAAAAATCCTTAAAATAGCACACAGCTGTCTTAATACCTGTGTCTTTCCTTCTTACCCATCCCTCTCTAAAATCGTTCATCCCTAAATAGTCCTCATGCAGGACTATTTAGGGAATAGAGAGGTTTCTGTCTTCATTTATCAGACAATTTTCAGGAGGCCTCCTTGTAGCCAGCATAGTCTAGCTGACTTCTTAGACTGATCTAATCTGCGCTAGGAAGTGGCTGGATCCCACCAGAACAACCTTTTCCTAGACATTTTCTTTGGTATTTGTGGTAGCTTCTTCAAAGCAGATATTCTAGCCCAGATCACATGAAGTGAAAATACAGGTTTGGACAGCAGTATCCTCCAAAAATACCTTTTGAGGTACATGAACCTGCAAGGTAGAGGTGTATATCATTAACATTTAAGTCTCCTTTTCCTTTGGATAATTCAACCAAATCCCTGTTCCCATCAGGAGGGTAAACAGTCTGAGCTGAGGAAATGATTCTCAACATTGTTTGTAAACACTCGTGGGCCAAATTGAAAACTAAGGAACCCTGTTGTGGAGTTGGACTGATACACAACAGCTGGAGAATCCTCTCTACAACTGCCTGAAAGGAGGTTGTAGCGGGATGGGGGTTGGCCTCTTCTCCTGGGCAACTAGCAACAGGACTAGAGGACATAGCCTCAAGATGCGCCAGGGGGGGTTCAGGTTAGACATTAGGCAAAATTTCTTCAAAGGAAGGGTTATTAGGCATTGGAATGGGCTACCCAGAGAGGTGATGGAGTCACCATCCCTGGAGGTGTTCAAGGAAAGACTAGATGTGGCACTTAGTGCCATGGTATAGTTGACATAGTGGTGTTAGATCAAAGGTTGGACTCGATGATCCCAGAGGTCTCTTCCAACCTAGTTGATTCTGTGATTCTGTACATTCGGCTCTTGTGACCCGAGCATGTGCAGTACATTATTTCCTCTATCTTTGTGATCTGGCAAGAAACTGTAGTGCCCTGAAAGGTTACAGACGTGGCTATAAAGTTTGTGTGGATACTCGCTCAGCTGCGTGCGTCACAGCTATATGAGCCTGACTCCTCCTTGGAGTCACGTAAAGGAGGGGCAGGGCTTTCTATCAGTGAATGCACCTTTGAAATAAGAACATAAACACCCACCTCAGTATAGGAATCCCCAGGCCTAGCTATAATCTGGGCTAGTGGACTGTATTCTATAGCCAGAGGTGCATATGGGAGGGTTTCCTACTTGCACATCCAGCTGCCTTTGCCTGCTCAGCCTGAATGAGCAGGCTCTTGATTTTCAGTGGCATCAGCATTCAGTGCAAGTCTGTGAGGAGGCTTGGCCTCCTGTAGGTTTTGCCACACATGCCTCAGCTTGGCTTTTGTGAAATATTAGGTGTAAACCATTTATTTATTCTGCCTCTTTGTTTCTTACTCCTGAAGATATGATCCATTTCCACAGATGTCAGCAATGCTATTCCCATTTGCGTCAGCGTGGCATGGCAGGGGCAGGCAAAAGTTGCCTCCGTAGCTCTTCTGAGTGCGTCCGCTCCCTGAGTAATGAGTGATCTGTTCCTTGTTCCCTGCGTGTGCCACACGTTCAAGGTCTGTTGTTTAGTTTTGACTGGCTAAACAGGCTATGAAGTGTCACTTCTCTTTGACTGGATAAACATAGCATTTAGAAGCAGGCGTCTAGTTTGAATATTCATAGCAAACGTACTTAAAACACTTTTAAAGACAGTTCTTCAGTACTTCGTTAGGGGTCCCTCCCTCTGAAAACACTCTTGCCAGCAAACTTGTTCACTGGAACACTGACAGGAAGGAAACACAGAAAAGGTGAAAACATAATTTAATCCAATTCCTTTAAATGGGAATGAATGAATGAATATTGCTGTAAAGTATTTGCAGTAACCTCCCAGATGTGTCTCTTAGACTTTGGATGAACTTGGCTTAGAAGAACCTTTTCTTTTTTTTTTCTTGATTTTGCATTTTATTAAGTTTTTGAACAACATTTTACAGCCAGTAATAAAAAGGAATATTAAATCTCATACAGTCTTTCATAGCTGATAAAAAAGTGTGCTGATTCCTACTAATATATCATGCTCTCCAAGAAAGCGTTGGTGCCTTAGAACTGGAAATGCGCCTGACCCCCCCAAATCCAGTACTTCCCTGCATTTTGTGGGGTAGGAGCTTTAGGTTTGTAGATGTATATTCCTACAGCTTTCAGTGAGACAACCAGAATCCTCTGTGCTCTCTCATGTATTTATAAGGTGTGATAAATCATCAGGATGTGTCTCAGGAGATATCCACGATTACAGACCTCGGAAACCTCGTGAGAGCTCATCTCCCAGAGTTCTTGTCTTGCTGAGGTCAAAATCTTGTAAGAACACGGCTATTCTAAAGAATTAAATGTGAACCCGATGTTAGCACTGATTTAATCTTGCTCATAAACTTCAAACTTGAGCCAAAACCTCTCTACATGCGAATAGCAGGAATGACAGCTTGATGGATCTGAATCTTTAAGCGTTGTGTACAATTGCTAAGCAGGATGAGAGATATGTAGAACCTTGGATAGTCCTGTAAGGATATATAAGCCCTTCACAGGCTTGTCAGATGAAGAGCAAATATGGATTTATGTGTTAGGATGAAGGAAACGGGAACCTTCCTACCAGTGAAGGTTAGGAAACCTTTTACGTTTTCTCAATGAATTGCATGCCCATGTAAGCCAAGGGGATTCAAAATCGATGTTCTGCATGCCAGGAGCCATAGCCTTCAGAGAGCGAAAGTGGCTCTGGGAGATCCCTGAAAAAGAATGAGACCTTCAGGTAATAAAGGGTATTTTTACAGAATATTTTATTTATTTGTTTTTACAGTTAAAGGAAATTAAACCCAAGCCCTAGCTTGATTTCTCCTCATGGATTAGTCTGTGCTAATTATTGCTATTAATAGAACTGTGAGCACTCAAGGTCCCAAACATGTGAAGACTTGTACAGTTATTTTGCATGCCTATTGAATCCAGAACTGCCAAACAACTGCCTGCAAAGTTAAAGGTACGTGTCTTTACAGGATTTGGGCATGAGAAGGAGTTTGGAATTGTGATTGTTTTAAGAGCCCAAACAAAGCAAGGGCTGGTGGAAAACATAAAAGTAATTCTTTTCATTCAAACACGATTCCCGATCAATTACTGTCTTTGAGGGTCTCTAGCTAAGCCTTGTACAGGAGAAAGTAGTAAGGAATCACAAGCAAATGACAAAATCAATCAAAGGCAGGAAAGAAAAACAACCTCCTTGCTCATGATAAGTGTCAGTTCTGTTTCCTCTGCCTTGGCTTCATCCAAAGCCCACTGTAATCATTGATACCTTTCTCTTGACTTCGAAGCACTTTGGGTGAAAGCCTGTTGCAGCACATGGCTGTTTCCAGAAGTGAGTCTCTGAGCACAGCTGTACTGTACACCGGGCTGTGGTACAGCGGTCCTGGACCTCGTGCTGCACGTGGTGTCCTGCAGTCCTAGTGTGGTCGCAGTCTGCTGCCAAAGCTGCATGGCTTCGCACCATACAGGTTTCTGAAACAGTTTTGATGCTTCTGCTGTATGCGCCGTTCTGCAGAAACATCTTCTAATGCCTGGTAGTGCTTCTGGTTCAAAGGGAAGATGTGCAGTGAAGGGCATCTCAGGAAGCCTCAATACCAGCCTCTTAATAAGCTACAATTTAAGGGGGACTTAATATAAAGAAGTGAGCTCACCCACATTATGGTGTGGTTTTGGCTAAACAGCCTAGCCAAGCTGTTTGGGAAATTATTTGTTTCTCTCTTTTCTTTTCAAAAGCTCCCCATCACCACCCCACCATGCACAAGCACACACAATTGATCATGACAATGTTTTGACCCTACTGTGGAAAAGGCAAGGAAAAAAGTGATTGGTTTTGGTAGACACTTGTTTTTCAGTTTCATATGGAAATGCTGCAGTTTTAAGTTACTGCAGAAAGGAGACCCTTTTAAAAAGGGACAGAGGTTAAAATATGAATAAAAATAGAAGCATTCTGCAAAAGGAAATATAAACGTTTTTGGGAAAAAAATTTCCACTGCATTTCCTTGCTGTATTTTGCTTTATCTCTAACTATTGGAAGGGGAGGCAGGTAACTGTGCGGTGGTTCATCTGGCTGATTTTCTGTATGTACGTGTGGAATGAATCTCTTTTAGGTCGCTGGGTAGGCTTGGAGAAAACACTTGACTTTCAGGGAGCAAAAACTGGTGGGACAGACATTATGCCTATGCAGAGAATAAAGCAGTTGTCAAGGCTTAGAAGAATCAAAATTTTGGACTTTCTCCTAAATGTTTAGGTGAAATATGAAACTGGGATGTTTAGGCTTTTACACTGCCGATAGTCATGTTGGGATTAGGCTGGGCTTTCCAGAGAGGTCCAGGTTTGCTAGGTGCCCAACCTCAATGAAAACTCCCTTTGAAAACTATGGGGGAAGTGGGTGATAATGGGGGTCAAAGCAGGGCTGTGTCTGTGGCCCTAATGACACCACACAATCAAAGGTGGCTGTGATACATTGAAATATTACATAAAAGGAAAATTTCATCAGCCAGTGCCTTTGACGGAAGGATATGTTATGAGCTTTGCCCTAAAGCTTTGTAGGGAAGCCCCAAAGCATGAACGAGGTGTCTCATGCTTCCATGCTATTTTGGGGTCCAATATTTGAGAGATTGGCTTTAAGCACAGAGACCCCAGTTGTAGTCTCATCCTGTTTGTCATCTGCTGGGACCAGGTAGAAAGCAGATAAAGGGATTTTTAAAAAGGGGTAGAGGACCTAACTCAGAGATTTTTAATTCTTTCTCTAGAACTGAAAGCACTTCCCACAAAACTTTAAAAAATACTTTACAATAAATACAAATGTTGCTCGGGCATGGTTAGCCTTTAAATACAACCCTCACGCCATGTTGTTATTTATGTAAGAGCAGGCCATCCTGATTAAGAGAGTGATAGTATTAAGAATAAGAACAGTGACTTGTAAAGAATATTGAGGCTGCATCAGAAGCTGTTCTTCTGAAACATAAATTTTCATTAAAAAAATACAGTGCTTTCTTTGTGAGGAATCGTAGAGCGCTTTAAAAGGCTAGTGACGTTATTGGTAGGTGATATATTTTGCAAATGGAAGACAAGGAAGAGAAAACATAATTTCCTTTAAATTTAGCCTAAATTCTATTACCTCTGTTATTGTCCCATAGGCCAATGGCACAGCTTTCCTAAAGCATCTGCTTCCTAAATTATATGGTACAGTTTGTTCTTTCAGAGCCCTGTATTGTTTCTATGGAGATCAGTGGAAACGCTTAGCTCTTCATGCCCATATAGGGATTAGAAGGTAAAAAATAAAAAAGGAATGTGAAGTTAGGTATCTATATACATACTTAGGTATCAGGGGCTTGGAATCTGCTGGTGGATCAGCAACTGAAAACGTGCTCCATGTTTAGATTCAGGGAGGTGAGTGCCAGGCTCCTGTGTTTAGAAAATCTTGACCAGGGTCTGCAAGTTATTTACTGATTACTTGTATTTTATCTTGATTCCTGCCTCCTACTTCCTTCTAGTTAAGAGAACTCTTGCAATTAATCACAGCAACTTTTTCAGACATCAGTGATGAGGATTTAGTGGTGCTGGGCCCTTACTGTAAAAAACTTTTGCCATACCACTACACAGATACCGTAGAAAGCAGGTTAGGATTAGGACGCAGTGATAATCTGACATTGCAGAGAGGAGGCAGAGGTACAAATAGGTTACGTGGTATTTGTCTGGAGCCTCTGGCAGAACTGGAAAGTGAACTCAGACCCTCTTTTCTTGTTGGAATGTCTGTAACCTCAGAAAAGCTCTTCTACCTTCGTCTCCGTCACAGATTTTATTAGCGTGTGGCTGGACCTTGGCATCCCAATCACTCATGGTAATTATTCAGTAGCGTCTTGCAGGACTTGGGTGCTGGAAGTATTAGATCTATTCTACATAATTTATATAATTTACTCTTGAAAGTCAGAAGGGAAAAGGAACCCCTAAGTTTTGATTAGACACTAAATTCATTATTTCACATTAGAATTGCCTTCACCAGAGGACCAAGGGTACTAATTTAGTAAGACTATTGACTGTTCATTACTCTGATGTTGCTCAAATAGCTGAGAGCATGTGTGGTGTTTAATGTGATCTTAAACATTACTATCTACGGTAAATCAGAAACAGGGCACAAGTGCTATAGCTGCTGTTTAATGATGTATGAAAAAGCTGCCTGGTAAAGTGCACCATTAAGAAAAGCTAAAACCAGTGCTGAACAAAGACCTGATGAAATATTGATACCTTTGCAGCCAGTACGATTTCTTCTTACTTGGAAAGTGACTGAAGTCTGGTGTTCTGAAAAATCACACTTAACTTGAGCAAAGCAATGCAATTAGATGGGTGGGAGCAAATTATCTATTGGGGGAAAAAACCCAAGGAAAAATAATACAGTTAGTCTTCAATACATCAGTGTTTAGTTTATAATCAGGAAGACTTTCAGTTCTGCCATTATTCCCTTTCCATTGAAATACTGAACCTCTCCCACCCCATCCCCAACTCTTTCCTTTTTCTTGGAGAAAGAATCCAATTAAAAAAAAAATTAGTAAGACAGTCCTTTTTTAAAAGATGAACTAAAGGATGTAGACTTCATCCAACCTTTAAAAAGTGTGAAAAGACTGATGTTTGTGAACGCTCTCCCAAGTTAGGTGCCATCATTGCCAGACCTTCTCTCAGAGATTCTTGGGACAAGCATCCCTCCCTCTGCAGCAGACTTGCATGTGCTTAGCAGGGAGGATGCTTCTCTTCTCTGCACATGTATATCTGAGAGGATGGCTTTGTTCAGCACTGTGATGAACACTATTACTTAACTCCAAACCAGTAGTGTGCATCCACATTTGCCAGTGCTTTGACATAAAGCTAGTGTTCGTGCTTGTGGACCTGACCCCAGGAGCGGTGGCTTCATTTCTTTTAAGCTAGGGAGGCACCTCTTCAGCTCTTTGTGAACCAGGGCTCAAACATCTGTGTAAAGTAGGCCATTTTTATTTTAATTTCCACTTCTCTGTTTCATTTTTCCCCCCTTCCACAAAGCTCGTGCTTTTGTGTAACTGGGGCTGTGGGAGGTCAGCGCTGTTGCCATCTTTAGCTGCTGCGAGGGTCTTGTGCACAGGGCTGTGATGGAAGTTTTTACATGTCAGGGTCCTATCATAATTGTGGAAGCTGGCAGGGATTGCAGTACCTGTGTTTAGTGGTTAGAGCTTCTCTCTCAACACCAACACCTTCTGTAGTTTGTGTTGGGGAAGACCTGAGGTTTCTCCTGTCTGGCTGCTGCGTGTAGGCTTTGCTGGGCCCATAGAGCCCTGTGGCTCATTCAGCCTAGAAAGAAAGAAGTACAAAACTGAGAAGGCACTCAGAAATGGTCAAAGCAGGGAGTTTAAAAAAAAAGAAGACCAAAAGGAAGTGCTTTTTCACACAGCACATAATGAAATTGTGCTACTCATCGACACAGGATGCTGAGGAGACCTGAAGAATAAATTGATCCAAAATAAATAAAATAATAGGATTAGGCAACTTCATTAGATGAGGTCCGTTGGTGGTTATTAATGAAGTAGGTGGAACCTCCAGGTCAGGAAATCCTGGAGCCATTGATTTTAGGAAGCAAAGACACTGTAACCAGGAAAGAATCGTGCATCCCTGGCCCCATTTTTTCCCTGGATTTCTGTTCCTGAGGCCTGCCAGAGGCAGCTACCTCAGGATGAAGCAGAGCAGCCCTTCTGCTGGAAATGGCCTCAAACTATGAGCTTGATTCAGTCCAGCTGAAACCCAGAGGTCTCTGCTCTGAGAAGGAGGTTGCCATCTGCACAGAGGACAAAACAGGAGGTCGTATTTCAGGATTTGGCGTATGTTTGCAGAAAGCCTTTGCTCTCAGCAAAGTCTCAGCGGTCGCTCCAGACTTCTTATATTGGGGGAATAAAGGCCGGACATGTGGTTATTAATGTGGGCTCCCTCCACTCTGTTGCTGCAAGAGGCCTTGTATAGATCTACCTACTCCAATATACACGATAAATATACACGATATATACACATGCACATGTAGATGTGGACTCTGGGAGATGAGCAAAAAGCAAGAAGAATCAAGAATCATGTGCTCAATCTGTGCTCCAGCAGCCTTTCAAGTTATATGGGGCGGTGACATAACTTTGTTACAAGTGGGTATTTTAAAACTAAGTAATAAAAGGGATTTTGGAGATAATTGATGTAGATCTGTGGTATGGTGCAAGAAAGTGCCCTGAAGAAAGACCCTGAGACAGGCAGCTCATTCAGATTGTAATTAACTCACACAGAGCAGGTGAGGGGAGTGACAAGCCTCCAGCCTTTTCACTCTTCTTAAACAAAGACGACCTTTACAAATATTGTGTGTATTAGAGCCTTTGGTCTGCAAATTTCTCTCTCCCTCACACCATCATAAAAGATTCAGAGGGCTGTATCTTTTTGATTACTAATTTATGCTGTTTACAGACTGGGTAAGGGGAAAAGAAGAAAAGCTCTGAAAACTCTAGGAGCTGTGCTTTGCTAGTAGGAGAAACCAGCATTCGTCAGACAGTGTTGGTCAGCCTGATACAGGATTTTGTTTAGCTGGAGAGGAAGGACCAGCCTGAAAGCAGGATGTTCTCTGTTGAGGTAGGGCCCAGTTCAGCAAAGTGGGTTCTCAGGAAACAAACAGGAGGCAGAAGCGGTAACGATGCCAGGTTTGGGGAATATGTGCTGAACAAGACCTGACGTGAGGACAAGTCTGTGGCCAGGGCTCATGGAGATGCTGGTTTCACCCCAAATTTGGGCAAGTCTTGTGTTCTTAGCTTTGGTCACCTCCTTCCCCTGTCCTTCCTTGGCCCAACCTGCAGTTGGCTGGGCGAAACCCCCCCCCTTTTCCCAAATACACTAGAGTCATGTTGTCCCACTTGTGTTTCACAGATGTCAGGGAATGTTTTGTCTACTTCAGGTGCATGCCTGCCAGTGCCTGGAAGCAGGGTAGTGTTTCACTCTTGCCCCGCTGTGGGGCTGCAGGTACAGTACCACTCTCATTATCTGCTCTGCACTGCTGTAATCCTCGATTTTCATTTTTCAACACCAAGCCCTGATTTTTCTCAGTGGGAGTCAAGATGTGCAAGGAATGTAGGTCCAAGCCGTTGATGAGACCTGTCTGGGACCTCTGCAACTTCATTTTTTTTCCTTATTGCTCTTTTTCCTTTCCATTAGCCAAGCAGAAACCTGATTTTCCTCCTCCACAGCAGTGCAGTTAGCACATTGAAGGTCTACACATTATAACCCCTTTGCATCTTTTTCCTGGATTTTTTAAACTCATTTGTTCATAGAAATATGTGAGCAAAGCTTTTCCTCCTTTGCCTTGAATGGATCCAGACACCCTTAAATTAAAATAAAAAATGGCATTGGGGTGCTGTCACTACTTGAGAAAAGCCAGAGGAATCAAATTAAGGCCATCACCATCCCTAATTCACACATTTGTGGGAAGGAAAATTGAAAGTTCAGCACCATGACTGAAAGATGGAGTCCCAGTTTATCATCTTCTCTTCTTAAAAATACGTCTTAGTGATTTGATAGATCACAGGGATCCCTGCCTCTGAAACAAAGAAATGGGAGATGCTCTTTCTCTGGTGATGTAAAGTAGAAGCCACAGCAGGCCATTTGAGGGTGCATCCCCCATTAGGCACGTAAATAGTTGCACCGAGATCACTTGCTTAAGGTTAAGCATGAATGCTGGCTAAACCGGGGCTCAGACAGAGCATCACAGGGAAGGTGTTTCCATGAGAACACAAAAGGATGAATAAAATCGGGGTCATACTTTAAAATATTGGTGCCCCTGTGACAAACATAATTTAGGGTGCAGAATATAGGTTTCTGTTAGCACGTTAAGTGGGCTCAGCTATTCTTTGTGTCCGTAGTTTTGTTCACTAGTACACACTCAGTCTGTAGTTGCTTTGCTTTTAAAATGTCTCCCTGGATCTGTTCTCTTTAACCTGCAAGAAGTTTCATGTCCTGACTACCGGACTTAACCAGCTTCATCAACAAGTCACTTTTCTTTTTAAATATCAAAAGAGCTTAGAGAAACATTTTATTAAAAGGGAAGCCTGGCGTTGACATCTATAAAAGGAAGGGGGAGAGTAGCTGTTGTAAGTAGATCTTTTCTTTGCTTTTCTAAAATTTTAACAGGACTCAACAGTCAGGCCTGAAAATTTGTAATGCGCCTCCAAAACGTGCAAATGCCCAGACACCCTCACGCACACACGCACGCACAAAAATTCACCCATAATGCCAACACATGCTTCTCTAGTTCAGAATAACCTTCTTCCCTGAAGGGCCACGTGCATAAAGTGCCAGTACATAACGGCTCATGTAACTGAATTTTAAACTACTGAAAATAGCATCTTAGATTGGAAGTGCTGACATAGGCTTAGCAACAGCAGT
The DNA here is from genome assembly GCF_013368605.1 of Nyctibius grandis. Lineage (NCBI taxonomy): Eukaryota > Metazoa > Chordata > Aves > Nyctibiiformes > Nyctibiidae > Nyctibius > Nyctibius grandis. The sequence goes on from NC_090658.1 coordinate 9,378,511, forward strand.
GCCAATTTAACAGTTGTATGCACTACGGAGTGTTCTTGCAACATTCTTCATTTGAAAGACAATCTGTGCGTGGTATAGGCTAGTATGGTTAAAAAAAAAGAAATGGGGGGGAAAAAAAACCCCAACTGTGGTCTTGGCTGACAAACTCCGTCAACCAATGCAATCTGTGCTCCTGATGTTTACTGCTTGAAGCTAAATAGGATATTTAGCCAAATTTCAATTCCTGCTACAAATAAAGCTCAATTTGTGTGTATGTGTGTGTGTGAGAGAGAGATGATTGCTCATTTAAATGACAGCTTTATATATGATAATTACAGTCATTAATGAAGACACACTTACTTTACCATAGATTATGGGGATAAAAGAAGATCGCCCAAGAATCACGTTCTGGTATAGACTAGAGTCAATAAGAAAATTAGTCCAAATACTATGCGGAAAATTGTTCTTAAATAATGCCCTAAAGGTTAAAGGAACAATGGGTGTAAATGCAATGGAAGAAATTTAAAAAACACACTAGAGGTCACTGTTGCTACTTGAGCAAAAGCTTTTGCTGCTTCTTTCTAGTTTAAGACACTAAAGATCAAACATTTCAGCAGGAAAAAAAAAGTACTTCTGTTTCGATATATTTCAAAGCATGTACAGTTTGATATCCTGAAAAAATAAACAATATATTGATATGGAACGGCTGGTCGTGCTACAGTTGTGGAAATGGTATGTACTGTACGTATGAAGAACTCAGAGTCGTAGGACAATACAGTTCTATTTTGTGCAGCATCTTTCATACAAATGGCATCCCCAAACACTTCATAGCTTGTAGCATTAAATAATATAGCTTTAAATTACAGAGATAAATAATCAGGGAGAGAGGAATTAAATGTTATGGGCAAGGGACAAAAGAAATGTTAGATATCTGAAAGCTGCGCGAAGGCATAAATTGCAAATCAGAGCCAAAGATAAATGAGGAAGCCAAACAATTAAGTCTTGTAACGCAGGAGAAAATACCTCGGTCTTCCCAAATTATTCATGAGCTGGGTATTAAAAAGGAAGCAATCGTTTTATATCATACATACAGTCCTATGCCTAAATGTATTTATAAATATATATGTGTGTCTGTGTGTGTAATGTGTGTGTCTGTGTATATATATGTTTATATCTGAAGAAGAAAGAATGCCTCTGAATTGCCCAAGGGTATAGACTCACTATAAATGCGGGACTAGACCATTTGTTGCGTTTGTTACCACCTTCAGCAATTAAAAAGGGCTGGGTTTAGAGGAATATTTTTACTCATTGATATGGAGAATAAAATCATACACTTCATATAATGGGAATATTACCACCATGGACTTCAAAAGCAGAAGATGAGATGTTCCTGCAGAAGGCTGTTCTCTTCTCTGAGATCTTGGTTGCCTTTTGAATGCCATTAAATTTAATCAGACAACCAGTTCCTCTAATAGCTCAAGGAATTAAGCTACCAGTGTAAATACCAGTGTAAATAATAAGTAGTGCAAGTGAGTGAGAAGGCAGGTAGATGGAATATTTTTGAAGAACATCATTATGTGTTCAATCTTTAAGCTCTAATTATCACCTCATCTTTCAGAGCTCCCACTGAACTGGATATGGGTTTAGGGGGTTGCCCAGGGACGATTGCTGTATCTGTTGAGTCCCTTACCTGCTAATGTCATTGGGATCAGAATTTCCAGCTCCACAGGAACAGTATAAGAGCTTGAGATACTTTTCCAGCTTTCCGTCAGGTAGTCTTTTTGAAACCCTGTGGATTTTACCTCTGTAGATCCGTTGCCCCTGCAAGCAAGGAACTCAAGGATTATTATCTCATACCTGCAAATTGTTTCATTTTTAGTGATAAGGCGTATCTTTTCCAAGTTATCTGTCATCTTATTGTCTTTTTTGTTTATGTGCGTGGGATTTTCAGTTAGCTGGTGACCCTCTCAGCTACTACACTGGCTGGCTGCGGGATGTCTGGACAGTTGGCCACTGCCACAGGCACGCAGATCGGCTCTGTATCTCCTGTCTGTTGGTGGCCTGGCATCACTCGGTTCTGGGGTCTTCAAATGTTGGCAGCTCAGGATTATCCCCAAAATACAACACTGAATTACAGAACTGAGAAAGTAGCAGCAAGAATTTATATACATGTATTCTGTATGTACACAATATCAATTTATAGATTTAATACAAGTCAGGGCCATGTTAAAGCCTCAGGCTGTTCTGTCTTTTTTTTTTTTCACAGAGTTGTAATATTTTTTTTTTTGCTGAGCCATTTTCTTCTTATAGCATTAGGCACGGCCCTATCTTTTCATGTGACTCCACCCAGACCTGCAATGTGTTATATTTAGACATCTAAAGCAGCTTTATTATTACAAAGTGGAAGCTTCTTTGGGTGAGGATACATTAGCAGCTGCTGAGGGATGTTGGGCCAACATGGTCAGTTTTCCGCAATGGTATTTGTGTGTCTATAATTTTCCCTTTGGCCATCTTTGGACTGAGAAATGCTCTTCATTCTAGACAAAGCAATGCTAATGAGCAAAGCTGGTGTAGAAAACCGGGGAAATCACCCAAAACAGTACGTACATGGTGGGACATTCAATCTTGGATGCCCAGTCCGAGGCACCTTAGAGAGATCTCGCTTTGAGAGAGCTGTCCAAGCATTTTGTGGAAGCCCCTCTCCTGTAGCTTCTTGTGGCTGTGAGCTTAAATTTGATGTGACCTGGGAGGAGGGAATAAATAACTTACAAAGACTGGTGGAGTAGTTCAGTTGTCTGCCCCTGATTTACCTGTTCATATTGTTTTTGCATTGATCTTTGACTATGAAACACCTGGTCTTCAGTCCTTTTATTTAGTCTTTACTTGAACAAACCTCTTCTTGTCAAAGACAGTAAAGAAGAGAGGATCACTAAGGATGACAAAACGTGTTGCAAGGAGTCATTCCTAGTTTAGGGTAAGTGTGAGGGATTCTGCGGAGTAAGGAAGGCACAGTGGAAGGTCCTGCCCTTTCTCTCTAAGAGAAAATAAAAGCCAAAGGGTAAGATGTTTTGTCATTAGCTCTCATGCCTAGTTTATCTTCTCTGAGTTTAGCAGCAAAGCCCTGTCCCTCCTTCCTTTCAATCCCCTCTTCATATTTCATTCCTACCATGCAGCCTTTGGTAAATCTAACCAGAGATAGAAAATCCTATATGCTCTTCCCCTTCTGTCATTCATCTTACATCTCTGTGTATCGGCTGTGGACATTTGCTGTGCAGATACCTTCTCTTATGTGTCAAAAGCAAGACCAAGACATTGTGGTCACCAGTGAATTACGCTATATGACCCAGCAGCTTGGCTATGGAATCAGCTCGCAAGTGAGCTGGTGAATTCCCAGCCCTGCCACCAAGCTGGGCAGGTAATTTCCTCTTTCTGTTTTCCCTCCCGTCTTATTTTTGTACTATAAATTCTTTAGAACAGGGAATATCTGTTACACAGCACCTAGCGTAATAGCTGGTAGACATTACTGCAATGCATATTATAAATAACTGGAAGATTATTTAGCGTTTTTAAGGACTACAGTATTTATTCCCTTGCCAGCTTTTTTCCCCTGATTTTTTTCCCTTTGTCTATTCAAATCTTACTTTCTTTATGAAGCACACAATGAAAATGTGAAAATTCTAGCTACTGCCTCAATATTATTGAGAAACAATAAAAACATGTCTTAGTATCTAGCAATCACTGCATGTGAGAGAGAGAGGCAGGAAATAAAAGAATCATGTTGCATGCCCTTACTGAACAAATATTAGCTCTTCAGGGTACTGTATTATCACAAAGCACTTAAGAAATCCAAATTATTATAACAGTCTGAACCAAACTCGCTCAGTTCCTTCCCTGTCACACAGGCTCAGCTGCTAATGTTATTTTAATCAAAGATTTGATCAACAATATTAGGCAGATAGTTAGCAGTGAAAATTAACACATACGCTTCTCGCTAGGGAGGAAATTATTATTTTTAAATCTGCATTTAGTTTCCCGCTACCCAGAGTGATTTCTTTGGAGATAAGCACAGCAGCCAAAATGTAATGTGCAGTATCTCAGAGTCAGTAGAAGTAGTCCCAGTACCAACAAACTTGCCTCAGACTAGAGGTTTGAGGTTTTTGAAAGAAAACAATTAATATCAGTTTTAGTATAAGGAGGCGAAGGAACGTTCTGCTTCACAGCTTCAGGTCTTGTGTGAATGCTGCTATTTCTCTTGCAGTTGGATTAATGGAAAATTAGAACAGTCACTTTAGGATAAGAAATGTTTGCTCCATTGGCCCTATTTTCCTCTCACAGCAGGGTAACTCAAGCAAATATTCCTGTTTCCCGGGAGTGTCAGGGAGACAAGAAGTCCAGGCGGGCCCAGGGTCTGCTGCGCAGAAGCTAACCCGGGTACTGGAGGCAGCCATTTTACTTTGCTGCCTATTATTCCTCCTTTCCCAGCTGACTTGGGCAGGCAGCATAGCTGAACTGTGGAGTGGCTGCCTGTCCCTCCTGGGAAGAGCTTCCACCACCCCGTGCCACTGCCTTGGCCAAGCGAGCGAGCTCTGGAGCAGGATATAGGATTTCAGTTCTTCTGAATAGCAGGGGGAGAAGCCTTAAATCAGTGCAGTGCATTCACGTCCAAGTAGGTAGCGTGGTCCAGAATCCACATAACAGAGCTGAAACATGATGGCACAAGACATTTAACTGTTGTCAAATTTAAATCCCTATTAAAAAGAAGTGTTCTCTAGTCTGCACCAGGCCATCCATTCTGGTAATCTCATTCCATATTTCTTTTCTTGTTGAAAGAAGACGTAGATTAATGACAGAATGAATCCCGGTAGAAGGAACGCGCTCCTTATAAGGCAGGCTTGGGAGAGGGATGGTGGAAATCGTAACATAGGACGACTTTGTTGCCAGAAAAAGTTGTATTTGTACCATTTATATTTGAAAATCCTTCACCCAGGTCAGCATAGTTCAGCCAAATTAACTCCATCTGGATAGATGGAGCTGAGGATTACCTGTCAGAAAAAGACCTAGAATGGCATATTGTAACTTAGTGCTGTGTTTTAAAAGCCTCTTAGTGACTGTGGCGGATCCGTTCAGACAAGGGGGGTGGGTTGGAGAGGTACAGCGAGGACTTCTCGCACTGAAGCACGCCAGCATCGGGATGAAAAGGTCTGAACAACGCTTGTTTGTTCAGCCCTCTCTCCCAGCTAGTCCGCCCCGATTTGTTGTTGCCTTTTAGAGAAATATGGTCGTGGTTCTTGATGGTCTTGAATTAATATACAATCTCACCAGACAAGTGAATGTTCGCTATTTGCACCGCTGTCAACACATGATGTTTAGTGAGATTCCTGTGATGATTTTTAAAGCCTCAAGCTCTGGAGTCACATGAACAGAGACTCATCCCTGGCTTCTTGTTAAAGTAAAAAAAACCCCAACCATAAAAAAAAGCTTTGATCTTCACGAGTGTAGAAGAAAAGGACAAAAGTGCGGTGCCAATTTGCCTGTTGAAAACAATGCATGGCAAATGAAAACAAACAATGTATTTATAACAACCCCGCAATCTCAAAACTTGTCTCGTGATGGAGAGAAGAGGCTGATGTGGTTATTTGAGAGGTTCAAAGCACTGTAAAGCCACATTATGCTGTAGGGAGGCTTGTGGTATCTGTGTATCTACTGGGCCAGTCACCTGTGGGTATTTAAGCTCTGGTTAACGTGTAGGACTGCAGATGTCCACACAACCTGGCAGATCTCACAAAACAGGCATTCCCATGCTACTCATTGACAAAGCCTGGGCTGGTTCAAGGCCCCACAAAACATCAGCAGAGAACGGAGGTAGTGCTTCCCACTTCCTATTACCTCGCTGTTGGAGCGGTTACCTGGGAAGTGAGAGATCCTCCTCCCTCTGCCTGGGATATCTGTGCTCCCATCTCCTTTCTGTCCTATCACTGCTCCCATGGGCAGGTAACCACATACTCTTAGGTACAAGGCTGCGTTGTCAAAGCTGGTGGAGATGCAAGGTTTTGTTAAATATTCATTGGCCTGCAGAGAGAGTCAATATGACCATAACACAGAGTAGAGGAAGGGCATGTACTCCGGCCCATCTTCAGATCTCAGGAGCAAGCTCAAAAGTCAACTTTTTGAGTAAAGACATCCTTAGCTGATGGACTCCTACTGGCCCTGAGAAGCCAATGAGAGTGACTGTGAATGGATCACATCCTCCTAAGGTACCTGGTAGTCTAGAATTAAAAGCATTCCTAAGTCAATATATGCTTCAGGTTTCTAAAGGAAGAGGGCTTAAACTGCGGGGTATATGTCCTCAGAGTGTGACATGGGGGGTGGGCAGGAAGGAGAAGGACGTGATCATGTTCTTGTCTTTTTTTGTACAGGATGTTTAATGTAGCTTTTTTTTAAAACGTATTTTTTTTGGTTACTATTTTTTTTGGATCCCCAAATAGAGATGTTACATTACGTTTTGGGTCAGAAGGAACCTTCTGTTTTACCCCTATAGGAAAATGTTTTTGACTTTGATGGAGAAAGAGGAGGAAGGGCAAATGTTCAGTGATCAGCCCCAACAGATTTTATTTTTCCATTTCAGCCACTGAAGTGGCAAAAAAAAAAAAATTAGTGATTAGTACAACCCTAATCTGGAGATGTATATTTTAGGGATCGCATTATGCTGAATATGTGCATTACATACGCAAAGTAAAAATCCGAGCCATTATTGTGCCTGTTCAGTAGCCACTTTTCAAATTGAAATATCTCAGCCATTTTAAATGACGTTTTTATTTTTGCAAAGACGCTAAAAGCAATTAGAGGGCAATATTGACTGTTCACTTGCCAAATTCCACTGTTCAAATGAAAGCTGCTTTTGAGTTACTGTACACAAGTGCTAAAAGCATCCCAAATCATTTACCATACATTACAAGCAAAACCAAAAAGAAATCACCATTTAAAAGAAAAAGCCGTTTATAAAAGAAATGCTTGCTCCCAAGTTGAAACCATGTGTCAGCGTAGAGCAATCTGTTAAACTTGAGTTATGAACCCCTGGAAAAAAATAGTTGTTTGCAGTGCAGATGCTGAGACTCACAATTAAAGCCAACGCATGGTGAGGAGAGGTCTCGTGCTGATGTTCTGAGCAGGGAAAGTTCTCTAAATGCCTTCGGTGGGAGAGGTGATAAATTTTGTGTCTCCTCTGTCAGTAACATTTGTTCGTTACCTGTTTTAGCTGTCTCTTTCTTAATAAAAAAAGTAAAAATATGAAACTCTTGCATATGACCGTATACAAATGACCAGGATGGATTGTCTGTAATTTTAAAAAATCATGATCAACTCATCTTTCCAGAATTCAAGGCTACCTCCCGTTCACCTGAAGGGCTATTAATTTCTCCTCAGCGTGAATTTATGCAGCAGGATGATTCTTAGAGAGTTGAGTAAAGGCATAGAGAAGTCATGTCAAAACTTTTTTGAGGAGCTAAAACACAAGATGTTGTTTGTATGCAGAGAAAACTATCAGGATCCTATTGCAAGGATGCTTTTGACTTGAGTGGTTGGTAGGTTACCCAAGCTGACCTGGCAGGAGATTGCAGCAGATACTGTCATCCCTTGGGGATTTATTCTCCACCCGCACTTTGTCTGTGCTGTGTAAAGGGCTGCTGCCTTTGGGATCAAATTCTCGGGGTATATGGTTGTGTTAAAATCAATTGAGTTCCGCTATTGGGGTAAATCGTAGGCACTACTCTGCTATCTGCCATTAATTTATCTGTGGGCTTACGAGCCAACATCTGTCTTCTCTGCCTCAGGGCTTGATTCACATTAATACTGAGGCCTTTTTACACCTTCTTGTCAGTGAAAAATGGCCTTGCAGCAGAATTGTATTTACATCATTTTGTGGCTCCTCTTCTCACTTCTGACACACTTTTCCGCCTTTTCAACATGTTGCACTGAAGAACTCGCGAGTTTTTAGCTCTTGGACCTGTGTTTTTATTACTGTGTTGTCTGCCCTCATGCATGGAAAACAGAGATTTTATCTACCAGAAATGAATGAGGTTTTATCGTAATGGTCCAAGCAAATGTCATGATTCAGAGTGTAAGAGGTTCAAGAGCATGGATGAGTTGCACAATAAGTCTGTGTAAACAGAAGCCGTGACATGAGGAGGCGGAATGGCTTCCTTTCCTTTCAAGAAAAATGTTATCCTAGAAGCAAACTGGGGTTAAATTTTCTGAATTGGGGAAGATTCCCCTTATTTTACAAGGCTGAATAGTGTAAATACAAGTTTCTCCACTCTTATCTTTTTTTTCCCTCCACTTAGGGGAGCTGCTTTTTTTTCCTGGGACATCCCAAACAGAGTTGATATATCTCTGATATTTTCCAGTGTCTGCAAAAACAATTTTCTCCTTCATTTAAAAAAAACCAATTGAGTGCCACACCATGTACCTTTGAAATATGAGACAGAGTAGCCCTGTTAAGAATCCAACCACAGCCCTGCAGAAAAGGGAAGGGGGTTATTTGAGTGGAGTGACACAAGGGTGATGGTTAGTAGGCTGCACTGAGCCATTGTTCATGGGAACATAGTCTTTATTTATAAATTATAAGTAAAGATCTGCTAACTGCCCAACTGAGGACACTTACTCGTCTGCGCACTTCAGTCCAAGTGCGATAAATACAGATCAAATGTTCACCATCCATATAATAACAAGGATTTGATCCAAAGCGCATTTTTATTTCTAGAGGGTTACCTGGGATCGCGTTGTGTTTTGTCATGTTATATATGGATGTGTCGTTATTTAAAGGAAAATAAGGGACAGAGCTGAAAGCAATTGTAATTGCCAGTTGGAACTCTTGAGGCAACTGGAGACACTGTCTGAAAAGTAGCACCTTATCCAATATCTATTAAAACAATTTTTTTTCACAATTTATAGTGCCATTTATTTTACATCATTTTATACTGTTTTCAGCTAGCTCTTAGTTTTGAAACAATTAAAATGGAAAATTTCAAAAAAGCCTACTGTCAGGGATTCAATGTTAATACCCAAAGCTTCTACTGACTTCAGTGGAAATTATAGGTGCTCTTTGGCTCTGGGAACGCAGCATTTATATTTTGCTACGTAATCATAAAGAAACGTACTGTGTAGAGTTTCGTGCCAGGTCCCCCATTACCTGCAGGAACGTACTGATTGCAAAACGAAGGGCTCAGAAACCAAGAAGTGATGCGGTGAGTGTGGCAGGCCTGACCTCTACACCTTTCCTTTCCACGTACGCATTTTGAGTTGATCTTTTATTACCTAACCGTATACTGCTTTTACACCAAAACCCTGCCTAATTGAGAGCACCAGATGGATGATGTATAGCCAAAAAAGCAGTTTGTTTCACATACTTGTCATTGAGTACAGCTTTAATTTATCATTCATCTTGGTGTAAAATAAGTTTGGGCTTTTTTTCTTTTTTTTTTTTTAATAGACTTCCCCACGGTGCCCATTTTTGCAGGATCTGAATGTATCAAAATCATTGAAGGTTTGAAGGTTTTACTTTCTGAAGTAGCCCTGGGAATATGTTTGTCCCAAATTCACATGCATGGATTTAGGCACTTAATTTTAAGCACAAAAATCTCCTCTGGCTATCATATATTCAGTGCAGGAAAGTTGATGCCTCTGGAGAGCAAGTCAAAGTCGGCAATAATTAAGGGTGTAAGTGGAGTCCTTGGCATGTGCTAGTAGGGGCATCTGTGTCTCCCCCGTTATCCTAGGGTTGTAGGGGACATTTGGGGACAAGAACACGCCAGAGTCACAAAGAACCAAAATACCTAAGAGACCTCTAAGACATTTTCTCAGGGAACTAGCTAGGTTAGCAGCAAATATTACTATTCCAAGCTGTTCTTCATCACTCATGTCCTGGAGATTATTGTACTCAGGAGCTCCATCAGCAGCAGAGAGGCAGTGTGTGCTCCCTACTCTGCCTCGGTGCCAAGCCAGCAGGTTAGCTCTAACTGCCTTCATTGCTGGTCTGCCTTGAAGCTTCGAACCACATCGAAGGCAACCCGTGGCCTGTTGAATGGCAAAACTCTAGGACAGTACTTCACCGCACCCACAAGTTGAGCTTTTTCTTGCTGGACATACCTTTCTCTGTCTTTACAAGCCATACTGCAGCATCCCCAGGCTCCACCTAACTACAAGGGAGAAGCAGAGATCCTCCCAATACTATTTGATGTATCGACTCTCCTGTTTCATTTCTTCCGTGCCTGAAAACTGATGAAGTAGGATTATGCAGGAGTTAAAAAAAAAAGAAAGATCTGTAGACTTGTAACTTCTCCACTCCTGGGGCACGAGTAAGGTTTCTCTAGAGATTTTGTTTTATTACGGATGGGATGTCATTTTAGATGGCAGTGAAGTAGATGCCTATGTCTAAGCCTGTTGTTTGAATGTTTCATGTAGTCAGTGGTAGGAAACAGGCACTTGGAGCTCATGACGGATATAACCTGTTTTAGATGCCTACCATAGCAGCAGATGCTTCACAACCTGGGAGTACTTATTTCTGTCCACTTGCTATAGAGAGAGCCCCAGTGGCTAGCTCAGAGCTGGATGCCTGCACTTGAACATCTAAAATCGGAGTGAACTCCTATTCTTCCTGACTTCGGGGTGCATCTGTCATATTTTTGGGCCCCTGCTCAACAGAGCACCAGGGCACGTGCTTTAAAGTGCTGCTGCCAGGCATTGACCACCCACCTGAGTGCCAGGCTGAGGTAGCTCCTTAGTGTGCTTTTTACAGGATATTTACCAAGAACAGCAAAAAATATTCTGCTACCTCCAGCTGTGTGCTAGGCAGCAGAAAATTCAGTGCAGATCCATTCAGCTGAAGCAAAATTACAGAAGTGGGAATAAAAAAGGGGTGCCTAAAGTTAGCTTTTTAAAGCCCTGTGTAAACCTATGCATACAGGTTCTCATTTCCAAAGCAGGGAGTAGCTGTTTCTGTTACAGTTGCTGCATTTTTCTTGTATCTTTGACAAGTTTGAAAAATCCTTTTTGAGTTGTTGAATTTAACCGTATTACAGAAAGGTACTTTTTGCAACTTTTAGGGGAATCTCTTGGAAAACCTCTGTGCTGTCATCTATTACCATCAGTGATGGCACACACATGAGAAGGTACACAGAAAAGAAGGATGTTTTTCTTACAAAGAGCATCACAGTTCTTTTAAATGAGGTAGAAAGGAAGACTTTTCATGCTGTCTTTAGTTAAACTGGACAACGTATTTGTTTTTTCTGGAACGAATCTTCCATGTTTCACCTAGAAAGGGAAGAAAAGTCTTAGCTTTATCTTCTGTATAAATATTTGCACAATGTTAATTCTAGAGTTTGTGTGTGATCATCTTTAATTGCTTTAAATAATCATAATAAAAAAAAGAACCACTGATTTTTTTACAAGAAAGACTGCATGCAATAACGTACGGAGACTGAAGTAGGGGCTTAAGTGTACAAAGTTGGTTGAAATATGGAAGGAATGGATTTGGCTCAGCAAGTTTGAGATGAAACAGAGCTGTTTGTGGAAAGCCATTACAAGTGTCAGTCTGGAAACTGGATATCTCCGCACCTGCTAAAGAACTGCATTAACACCAGTTTCCACTGCATGATCTTTTGGCTGTAAGTACAGAAAGTAACAAATCTGGGGTTCAGAAGACCCTAACAACATTAAAGTAGGAGAGGGTGAAGCTACACGGACTTCAAGCAGGAAAAAAAGAGGTAGAACAGCTGAGAAAAGCCCCACTGCATGCTTTTGAAAGCTTGCTACAGGTCGTGGGCTGATGTGAAAATTAGGACTGTCTCCTTGAAGCTTCTGGCAGCTGCCCTGAGAGCCCTGGTTGCCCATCTGCTTTCAGACTTTGCTCCTGCACCTACCCAAAAGAAGTGCGTTCCCAGAGAGGCTTCTGTGGGAAGGCCGAAAAACTTCACAAAGTGAGCTAGAAAAGCAAAAGCAAGATCTAATAATGGTAGAAAAATACTTGCTGCCCATTGTGTGCTTTTTCAGCAGCTGGGCTGTACCGAGCAGTTGCATAGACCCATTTAATGTCATCCTTACTCACTTGGATGAGATGTTAGACCTAGTTTTTACCCTGTTTCTTCTCTTCTCCTTTGAGGCTCGGTTATGGTTGTTTGCGTGGAATAGGGGGTTATGAGTGTTTAAGTTATGATGGTTTACTTTTACAGAATAGTATTTTAGTTCAGGGGCAGCCCTTCAGATTTCTTGGTACTCTTTAAAGAGTCAGGAGCTGCTTGACCACTTTCTGCTGCTCTTGTACCGACATCCACACAAATACCAAAGGAAAGGTGTCCAAGCCTAAGCCCTCGATCTGAAGGTGGCTCTGAATTTTACAAGTGTCCTCCATCCTAACTGTGAGCCAACTTGAAATCCTGTCTCTGAGAAGCTCCAGACTCTCTGGGGTTTCAAAACTAACTTCAGATCTGATATTTGGCCCAGCTTCTTAATGCAAATGGAAAATTGCATTGTGAGCCTCAGCCTTCCTGCAGAACAGCCTGTGCCAAACCCGATGAGCTCGAGATAAAAACAAAGATTTGCAGGACACTGTGTCCCATATCAGTCAAAGGTCAGCGGGAGTTTCGAGCGAAGTGGGACTGGCCCCTCTAGATGGAAACTTCTTTATTTGCTTCTGAGCTCCACGGCCACTGCGGTTTGAGACCTAGGCAGGTGTGCGGTGGGGAGTGAGCCATTTGTTTTGCTCAGAAGAGGATATTTGTGATGAGGGAAATCACGGATTTTATGTGCTCACATTTTTTGTTTCCTTCTTAAGCAAAAAGAGAACCTTTAGAATGCCAAAATCTTGTCTTAATATTTCACGGAAGTAAGTATTTTATAAACGCACGTTGCAAATGGCACTATAAATTCTCCGCTATGGAAAATTGCTATCTGGTTTGAAACTAGGCAGGATAAATAGAACTATAAAAGGTTACCTGGAGTAAACAGATAGGGTTTCCAAAATGTACCACATGAGATAGATTGGAGCTCATAGTAATCTGTTTTCCGTGCTTAACATACGCTCAGCATCAGCTGAACTCTGTAACTGAGCTGCCATCTGTATCAATCCCGTTCCTAGATGTCACGGCCCTGTTAATGAAATCTGGAAGTGAAATTGTAAATGGATTCAGTGAATGGTAGATGTCAGCCATTGCGTGATGGGCAATCATCAATCATCCACTGTCAGTTATTTCTGTCTCAGTGAGTAAGCCTTTATTTAAAGCATAAAGTAAGAATGTTGCCAGACCACAGGAACAAGCCCTGAGCTGTTTGCAGGTGCTGCTATTCACAGCTGCCAATTAAGCCCCTGACATTTCCATAATGGCCAAGAGGCAAAGCATATGCACTTGATATAAACATTTTTGCAAAAATTAATCTCAGTTTATCAATACTTCACTTCTTTTTTTTTTTTTCCAAGGCGACATACAACATCCTACTTGGCCTATTGTTTGTTTGCTGTAGAAAGAGAGAAATATGAGTTGGAAAGCAGCCAGGGCGTTCATTTCCCCAGGATATACAGTAGATTCCAGTGGCTCGTTTCAACCCTTAATTGGGGAGGGAAAGCACCGTAGTGAGGAATCCCACCTTCAGAAAATATTGTGTGTGCCCCTTGCCCCCCAGCCATGCGCACATGCTCAACTCCATTGCTTCACATCACGCGCTTGCCCTTAGCTCGGTAAAAATGGAATGCTTGGTCTGGCAAATGCTGTTCCTGCAGTTAACCAGCCCGTCGTTGTTCTTTGCTGCTATACCAAAATTTTGCCTTATCTGGATTTTTATGCAGATCTCTGGGTGCATTACTTCTGGCTGGTCCTTTTCATTCCTCCTCCACTATTTGAAAAAAAAAAAAATCCAAAACACCAAAAACTAAAAATGCAAGCACTTTTTAATATACACATTATTGTCTTTTGGACAGGAGAAGAAAAATAAATTGTCAACTCAACTTATTAAAGGCATTCATCAGTACCGCTGCAAACTTATATATGTATTTCATAAAATTGCCAGTGACGAGCTAGCTTTTTTTTTTTCAGAGAAAATATTTTTGTGGGAAAAAGAATTCATATTTTTCTACAGAAAAATAAATTGCCTAGTATCGCCACCTGACATTTATAGTTTGGAGGACATAAAACTTTTCAGAGGTCCTTTTATTTTTTGCTCTCAGCTGTTTATAGTTCTTCAGGGGTACACTGATCTGTAAGTAAATACAGAAGAAGAAAGGGCTGCATTCACATTTTCGAGGAGATTTCGTCACATGCTGATTGCTCTACCCCATTTTGCTGCAAAGTCTAGACAAGGCAGAACACTGAGTGGGAAACTGGATAGCACTGGGGCATTTTAAAGTTGTCTTCTTCGCTCTTCATGTACCAAGGAAGATGACACAAGTCAACCAGCGATTTGAAGTGTATTTTCATGTGTCATACTATCTGGTTGTAAAATTATGCACTATTGGATGAAATTAATTTCTGAAACATATAGAATTCTGTTAACATGATATATTTGGAGTTGGTGTTAGAGGTCTTGCTGACATGTGTGCATTAAATTGATGTGATTTTTTGCCAGATAGCTGTGCCGGTATAAGTGCTAATTGTCAGATGCAGATATACTGGTGCAGCTTTTATTAGCGTAGCTTATTTTCCTTCACCTAACTGAAATAAGCCATCCTGCCTTTAGCACTTCCCTGGCAGTGGAAGTGTATCTATAATGAGCAGTTTCCTACCTATCAATGTATCTGAAAGTTTTAAGTATAGATTGATCTTTGCTCAATTTTCTGTTTCGTTTGTCCATGTAGGTGCCTCGTGAAGTTCCACATTGCTTCAGATTTCAGGAATAGATGTTGCTTCAGATACCCAGGACCTGTTTTGAATTCAGCTCATTCAGGTAATTTTCTAACATGGTTCTTAGTTTTTTTAATGCATTTTTTTCATTCAAAACCATTCAAAGTGTTTGACATCCACGAAAACGTAGTCTTTAGACAGTAAAAAAGAATGTTAAAACCTAAGTAATGCTGCTGATTCGGTCTCTTTAGAACTTGAAGGGCCAAACTGGCTGAGTTACCCAGGGTAAGTCAACTAATCCCACATATATCACTTGTTTACTTTATTTTAACCAGAAAGTGTTACAAAAGGCTGGGCTTAGAAAGTTAAAAAGCAAAAATCTCACAAAAGTCTCTGCATCAAATGCTTCTCTGTAGCATATCTTTGTGGCCGTAAAGTAATGTCTTGGGTTCCAGATGACTCTGTATTCGTTATCACCCAAGATGACCATCTAATTTGTGTACATTCATGTAAGCAGAAATAACTGCTGAATTCAGTGAGGTCACACTGCAGTGCTGTCACCTCTGACTCAGCCCCTGTGCCCTGAGCTAAAAGGCAAAGGTAGAAGGTAACCAACCCCCATTAGGCTCAGCTCCTGTGCTCTTGTAGATGTTACAGCAATAATAACAATATTGCTCTGAGTATGTCCACATGACAATGTAGAAATGCCCAAGCTAGCTGTAAACGAACCATTGTGGATACTGGACGCAGTCAAGATGAGAACAGCAGAGAACACCAAGAGGACTAATTTACTTGCTTTTTGGCAGCGTTAGCTCCATATGGGCTAATCTATCCTGCCAGAAAGCAGGCTCATTTATGGCTAGCTCGTTTATACCTAGTCTGAGTACCTCTTCGCTATACCAGAATTTGCAATGTAGACGTACTTTCTGTTAAGGTGACAAGTGTGTGATTGTATTAAGTAAGAATATGGAGGTTGGGATTTTGAAGGCACCTAAGGGCTTCTTTCGAAAGTGGTTTAAGAGGTTACCACCTCCAGCGATCTGCTTCGCAACTTCTGCTGAAGATAACTTCCCCCGTGATTCAGCACGTGCCGCCCTAAGAGCCTCTTGAGTTTACAGCACAGTATTTTAGCTTAAATCACTGGAGAGGATGTGCTTGCATTAAGATACTAAATGATGAACTGAATCAGAGCAGATGTATCTATTGATATGGCAGAAGCAGGCAGACAGCTTGGGTGATAAAGCTCCATATTGCTCATTTTACAGAGCCCAAAGAGAACCGGGTGCCAGGTCTCATGGAAATGTCTTTCTGCTTTAGAATGCAATAGGGGTTGAGTACCTCCTTCTTCTCAAATCCTTTCAGAAAAAGCTGTCAGCAATATTTGTCTTTTTAGGGTTGCATAGATCCAAATGTCGCTATCTAGTCACCTACTGTGAAGTCTGATCCAGCTAAAGAAGCTAAAGCACAAACCTAGCTTTCCAGCATGACACCAGTGAGATTTCTCAGGTGCTTAAAGCTAAACATGTTTTTAAATTAAGATTTGTTTGTTCAAACTTTACCTCCATTTACTTCAGGGTAGTTAATATATGTTAACCCTTCTGGTGCAAAGTGAGAAGGATTTGGCATTCAAGAAAGCAAACCAGTACTGGTAGCCATTCTTACTTCTACTGCTGCAGTCACGTACAACGAGCTCCAGGCTTGTCTCTTGCTTCCCTGCTTCTGGGGCTGCCCAGCTATGATCTAGTGTGCTGACCTTACTAGCCAAGTAATGACTTTCATGCTGCTGAATCCCATCAGGAACTTCATGTCTCTTGTGGTCGTCTTCATCCATGGCTAACTTGTATTATCATTGGCACGCTTAAAATTGTGATGTTATGTTTCAAATGTTTTTAAAGCTGAAACACACAAGCTCTTTTATTTCTCTTCTGCCTAGTAGGATTATTTCAGCTCCACACATGCAAAACCTCATATTATGCAAGAAATTAATCATATCAGGGTAAAGTAGCTACTGAAAAATTGCCAAGCACCATAAACATTGGTCAAAATGCAGGCCAACCATTTGCACAGCAAGTAATTGAAGCTAGAGGTTCATTGGAGCGATGCGTAACTTTTCATTATGAATTAGAAAGCTTTTCAAACATAAAATGATATCTGAGAAGACTGCACTACCTAAAAGGTTTCAGTAAACACTGAAAAAAAAGTGTTAAAATATGCTGGAGAGATCAATCATGCTTTATGGTTACTTGCTCCACGTAGTTCCACACACATTCTCTGATAAACAATGTCCCACACACTCTGCCCAGACCCATTATTTTCTTCAGCACCAAAGCGTCAAGGGCCAGATCCTCATTTGGTTTAAGTCAGCAGAGCTCTGCTGAGGTTGACTGCTTGCCATTGATTTATGCCAGCTGAAGATCTGGCCTGAAGAGTGACAAAAATGTAATTTTTATGTTTTATTTATGGGTGTAAAACAATAGTCCTAAAGGGAGCAGATGTTCCATGTCGAGGGAGGAGGTTTATGAAATGCAATTCCAGACACAAAAGCTAATCTCTGTGGTCAGGGAAGGCATGAGGCCTGTTTTACATGATGAACTTTAATTGAAATCTTGCTCTTTTGTGTTCATTTATTTCTTCTACTTGGGAGCCGACAAGCATCATTTAAATTACTTACTAGCTGCCAGACACCTTAAAAAGGAATAGATAGTTGTCTTAGACACCTGGAGAAGGTTGGACAGCCTTCACTTGTCTTCCCAGTACCTGCTGAAATGGTATTAATTTGTTATCATGCATTTTTAATTAAGTGGTCACTTCACTAAAGAAATTTCCATTTGTTTCAGATGGAGCTGTGGGGAGAAAGATCATTCAGTTTTATGGAGGGTTTTGCAATTGTAAAATGTCTGTGTTTTTCCAATTTGGAACGAAAACCAAAGCATTTTGAAATTCTCTCAAAACGAGAAGGGAGTGTCTGCCTCTAAGTCTCAGGCCCCAGACCTCGTATTGTCCCCAGTGCCGAAACTATTCCCTTTGTGGACCATCTTCCCTCTTTAGATCCTAGAGCAGGAGTTCCTTGGCTGCTTGAAAGCAACTGCCAAAAATTGAAGTTAGGGAGCTGAAAGAAAACCAGTGGTAACAGCCTTCTTGCAGGAACGTCACGGTTTTTGAAGCACTCTTCATCAGGTTTTCTTTCAACGAGCTGATGTTTTTGACTCCCATGCCACTGTACCCACCCTAAAAAGGAGAAAGCATTTAGTGATATACCTTCTCCTTGGCTTTATATGGCACAGGCACATACCATGGTGAGATCTGAGCTCCTCAGAAGCACAAGGCAATAGTCAGCTGAGCAGTGCTGATTCACATCAGATGAATTTTGGACCGAAAAGTGTAAGGATGAGATTTTCTTTCTGACCTTCTGTCTTCCTCCCCACACGCTCGCTGTCAAGTACAGTACATGGAGAGCTGGAGAACAAGCTGTGCTTATTGGAGGCCAACAGTGACATTTAAATTGCAGCTTTCAGAAAAAGAGGGCAAGTGGAGCAAAATTGGAAGTGAATATTCCGTATTCTATTAAGAGTAAAAGGGAGAAACAAAAATACAGATTGAGGAAGGCTGTGTAGGAAGAACAGAATGGAGCAGGAGCTAACTCTCTTATCTGAATTTAGCTGGAAATCCCAAATGTAGAGTGAGATTTTGTTCTGAAGCAGGCTGAGCATTAAGAAGTTTGAAATTCTATATGAACCAAAATTAGAAAAAGAAACCTGAGGCTAAACTGAAAATGGGATGCAGGGAACGCTGAAACATTTCATTCATGTTTCAGCATAATTTTTTGTTAATCATTTTAGAAATCTGGTGCATCTTCATTGTAACACTTTTCAACACGAACAGCAGCAACAACCACAACTTTCTAGTCTAAAAACATCAAAGCAGGAGCTTCCCAAGGTTATAAAAATGCTTAATTTTTGTTCGCAGCCCCGGATAAGAAGCTGACGGAATAAGTTTTTCAGAACAGCTTTATTTTGTTAGACATGGCATTTGTTTCCCTTTCAAAGCCACTCTGAACAACGTTTCCAGTTGCACATTTCCAAGGGCGTGACTCACATCATGTGATGGGAGATGTCTATGGGAGATGTCTTCACAGCCACACCAGTCCTTCTAGACTCCCTCGTAAGTCTCCCAGTAGACAAACAGGCACTTTAGGACACAGTCTGACCTGTTTTAAACCTCTGCTTTAGCATGACATAAATTAGACTCTGAAACTGTCTTTTTTTTTTTTCCCTATCAGCTGAAAGGTAGCCTAGGGTGACTAACACCAAGGATCAAATGAATCCCACCCAAATATTCTTGTCCGTGGGGACAGCTGCTGTAGGATACTGTGGTAAAGCAGTTCACATCTCTAGACACCATATGCAGGCAAGTGAGAGAAAGCAGGTTTATGAATTGGAGTGAGGTCACAGAAGAGTAATAAAGTGCTCCAAAAACTGGAAAAACTTAGTTAGAAGGGAGTATGAAAACACCTAAATATGTACAAATGCAAAATGCTGGAGAAATATGTTACCTGCTTAATTATCACTTGAAATGTGAAAACGCAACTGAGGGAGAATAAAAATTAAGGCTTTGCAGGGGAACGAAGTAAAGAGGGTGGGTTGTGATAAAGGGGGGAATAATTTTCTTATCAGATGATCTGTTTAGTCTGGGGAGTAGTTTTCAGGAGAAGCAGTAGCCTCAGTGTTTGAGTCATTTCATACCAGAGCTTGGAAGTGCACAATAGAGATCACTCCTGTCTAGGCAGGGAATGAAAAAATAGGGTCTCCTGATCTTATCCAGCCCTCACTTCATTCAGCAGGAATCTTTTCCACTGACTCAAGCGGGATTTGGATCAGACCCTTTTTTACCTCCTGTGTTGATGGCTCTCTGAAAAGACTTAGGAAAAGACACAAACTAGAGCCCAAATATGACACCAAGAATGGCTTTTTTGGGCTGCTAGAAGGAAAAACGCAAGTCTCAGAAAATGATGAAGCAGGCGGCTGGCAAATCAGAGGGACTGTTTTACAGCTGGGAGCTGAGTCAAGCTCTAAAACGTCTTTACAGAATTAAATGGCATTGAGCTTGGGTGTCGCTAATTCCCTTAAAACTCTAAGGAAACGCTTCTCGGACAGCAGCTCTCAGGGCAGCGTCATCGCTTGGCAAGTTTCGCTTTTGCCACAGCAGGATAGCTCTGCATATCCAGCTTATTTTATTTATATGCCCAGTATTTCAGAGAGGTTTTGTTGTGGGTTACGAAACGTAGCCACATTTTATATTTGATTCAAAAGAAAACAATAATAATAGAAGCGGGGTAACATTTTTGTATATGCCTGAGTGATTCCCTTTGCCTGTTTTCAACCTACCTAACGGCAAACCTCCCTTCATTCTACACTGCTCTAATTAATTTGACAGGACTGGAAACTTGCTCTTCCTGTTCACACTTATTATTCATCTCTTCAGAATGCCCTGTAGGGAGTACGAAGCACAATAAAGCAGTATTTACCAAATCCCTCAATGCTAAATACACCTTTTAAGCTGACTCCGCACAATGCCAGCAGTGAGAAGATCTGACTAAAGGGCAGCCAAAGAAAAACAACATTTTCCAGAGCATCGTCTCTTTACACATGGCTAGAGAGTCTTCGGCAAGGAAACTATGTCTTTTCGCCCCCCTTCAAATTCTACAGTAGGCTCTGGGGATCCCAGCTTATTCCTACTGTATCTGAAAGCTTTCCTGTAGCCAAAGCAAATGACAGAGTGATCATACTCAATAAGATATGATGTTAGTTCACAAGAGCCACTGGGTAATTTCATACAGGCGTATCTTTTAACCTTTCATCACCCAAATTAGAAACACCATAACACAACATAAAACACATCTGAGAAATCCATCGGAGACAGGAACTCAGAAACATGCAAGTAGAAATAAGCGTTTTGAGAATTAGAAAGTGTTTTGAGAAAACACTGAAATTGAATGTTAGGTTTCCTTTTTTAAAATTCTCGTTGCAGAAAGGGACCTTTTACAAACACACGAGGTGATTAAGGAATTTAAAAAGTGAAACACGCTTCTTTGCACACACTAGGGAAGTAACTCAGACATTCCATATTTTAAAAGTGAAGGATCAATGAAAGAGATTTTCAGCAGCAAGTTACCAGTTGGGTCCTCGACTCTAATCACCAGCTCCCTTTGCACCTTTATGCCTCCGTAAATCTCGCCTTACGTGAAGCTAAAGGTTAAGTTTTCAAAGTATGCGAGAAAATTTCTACACAGCATAGGGCAGCATTGTGCAAATATACCCACATCAGCCCTAAATGAACTAACTCAAATACCAAAAGGGATAGAATCGCAGCAGTAGGGCGTTTTTTCCAGCTTTTTGCTCTTGACTTCCAAATGTTGCTTTGCGTGGCATTCAGCCAGAGCTGGATGCCACAGTATGCAAGTCACTTCTGCAAATGGGGACTTAGAGCCAATTTTCAAAGATGAGTAAAGCAACGGGTAGGCATTCAGTGGGATTTTTCAAGGCACCTGTGAAAATTGAAACTAAGTAACTGTGCATAGATGCTTTTGGAAATTAAGTACCTGAAACTTTTAAAAATTCTGAGAATTACATTCCTGACCAGCTTCTGAAAAATTTATGTTGAGTCATTTTCCCTAGATCCTGAACCTCCTTATTCATGTTGCAGAGTAGCAACTCCCAACAGGTTTCATGGACCAGCATGCACACATACACACACAGGCTTCCTTATTCCCTTTAGTCTTAGTTTTTATCCACTTGTTGACCTATGGAAAAATTTAATCCTGATTCCTTTTGCAGTCACAGAGATCTTACATCGATGTTACATTGTTCATCTCTGTAGAGTTATTTGGGTTTTACAGTAATGCACTTTTCTGGCCTTGATGCAAAGCCTAATGAAGACAAACAGGAGACTCCCCCCAGTTCAGCTTGGTTTTGGATCAGACCCTAATAAAGAGAGGAATTGGGCTCGTTGAATTGTAGATAGAATAACAGCTCAACTCCTTCAGGCGTAGCTCCTGTCTGAATTGCCGTAGAGGAAAACCCACCCTAAACAGCTTGAATCTGGCATAAAACCTTGGATAATTGGGAGCAGAATGGGTCCATTGACTTAAAGGGGAACTACTGCATGAAAAAAGGTGTGCTGGCATTGGCCTTTGCTGTGTTACATAAGAAAGATGGTTCTTGAAACTAATTAATCCTTGAAAAGCTGACCTATCTCATTGTTAGCAGTACATTTTTAATTATTCATTTTAGTCAAGCATCATTTGAACACAAGTCAATTTGCAATTTCATTAGAGTACAGAAAAGGCCTGGGGTCTATTCCTGGTAAAAAGGAAAAAATCTCTGGCAAAATTTCATAAAGGATGTTAATCCTCTAATTAATTTTATGTATCAAGCAAGAATTAATGTGTCCTGCTATTTAAGCAGAAGTCATCTTGCCAAGAAGTGCATTTTGTCATACCTTCCCCTCCAGGAAAACCTCTTTACAAGCTTTGTGGCAAAATACCCTGGCAACTAATGACTAGCTTTGAAGCAACATTCACAGACCATTTGCTTTGATGACATTTGGAGCTTTTTTCTCTGCCCCCCCCCCCCCACCAACTCATTCCAAAGTCTATTGTAAGTGTAGGGCTCTCACTGCACTGCCTTTGAGAACTAATCAATAAAGTAAGATTTGTCAGGTTGCATCTGAGGAGTATCACATCTTTTAACTCCTTTCTTGGTTGAGTTGCTGTACACATTTTTAAACTAAACCTTATGAACAGATTTGAGTATGTTATACTTAACCATATTCACAGGCACACAAGTGTGACGCCTTTCTTTTTCTCCCTTATATTCACTTCAAAAGCTCAAAACCTATGCCAGTTAACCTTCCATAAAACTAACATTATATGGTCATCATGCATAATCAAATGATGGATTGCATGTCAAAAAGTCACAAATAGCGAATGTTTACCCCTGTTACAGCTATGAGAATTACGGTATTGCAAAAATGGAAAAAAGTGACTTCACCCCACGCCAAAGAACTCCAAAGAAAACACATCCATGTTAGTAAATACTGAAACAAATTCTGAATAGCTCACAAACGTGAGTATAAACCCTAGAGCGAGGCAATCCATACAGTGAGGGATGGAGATCAGAATATGGGCCACAGAGTTTCATCTTTATTGTAACTTTTGACTTTCCTTAATCAATGCTAAAATCTTTAGGTCTGATTTCTCATTTCAATGGCTTTGTGTAATGTATCTCAACCGTACCTCATCTAATTTAATAAGATGCAAGCTAAGGAAGTACTTAAGTTACTTATCAAGGGTTTCAGATGACACATTATTATTGTACTCAAAAGTCAATATTTGCTAATCATGTTAGTACAGGAACTGATCCAGGGCTACAATTCTTGAATTGCAAAGGCATTTAAGATTAATTAAACCTGTCTCCTCCTCACTTGACACATACACACATAGCACACCCCCTCCACCTCTCTTCTGGAATGGACAAGTTGGTGTCTCCGTAAGAAAAACCTGTCTAGTCCACAGCTATAGGATGAAAAACTATTTTCTCAGCTTTCTGCTTCCAGGTGGTCATTCAGAGCCTGACTTCAGGCATTGGGGTAGCTCATGTTCAGCATGTTGGGATCGCGCCCTTTATCTTTGACACTGGTATGATATAAAACCAATCAATCGTATTCTACCCTCGTGGGGTTGCAGTTGAAATCAGGGGAGAGCTGGATGCTGAGCAAAAGCAGAGCCAATCTGGGCAGTGTGATGCAGGCTGAGAAAGCCTGATTGCTCATTCGTTTCGCTTGGGAGTTGGGATTGCTCATCTAACAGGCTCACACGTTAGAGGTACTGAGGTGTTGAGCAAGCCTTACTCCACACAGTGGCAGAAGAGCAGTGAGTTTACACTGTATTATTCATTCTAATTTTTCTTTTATCATACATAATGGGAACAGTTAAAAATGATCTATGTCTTTCTTTCTCTCTTTTAAAGCTGTTGATGAATTTGGCATGTATAACATGAAAAGATTTAGTGCATTTCCTAGGGCTAGGTACAATGTGAGCAGGTGATGTGCAGGCTTCCACATGCAGAGCTGCCAGTGAGCTTTCAGGCTGGATTTGCAACCCTTCTGCTATGCCAGCCTCAGTCTCCTCTGAGTATACTGTCAGCTGCTCAGAGGTGATGTACATATGATAAGCAATGTGGTGACTTCCTGATATGATCATATATTTATTCAGGACCTGGCTTAGAATGAGATACAGATTTGCCTTGAAGCGGGAATCTCTTAGGGGCTGAAATGTGGCTTACCTGCTACCCAGCATATATTATTGTAGTTTGTATATTATTGTGGTTTTCCTTTACTCCTTTAAGCCAATATCATACTGATCTAAACAGCGTAAATTAAATATTTATATGAAAATAATAGAGCAGAGTGGGAAATTGGTATCAGTCACATTAGGAGAGATTCTGATCTACATAAAACTTGGGCAAAATGCAACAGCGAGGCTATCTGCACTGGATGAGCCCAAATTTACACTCATAAATGGGATGTGAATCACAGGTCTGATTCACCATACAGTTACTTGTAAAATTGGTGTATTGCAGAGGCTTATAAAGTGGGAGGGGTTCAGTGTTATCAGGAGATTGAACTGATATTGTGTATTAAATCATATAGTGACTGCATGGGTTTTGATCTAGGCATGTAGAACATCAACGTGCAAACGACAAAAAAAAAAGTAACTGTTTTGAGTACTGTGGTATCCAGTCTGCTTATACCTCAGATCAACCCAGAATTAAGTAAAATACTCAGACGCATATTTTATAAAATCAAAATGCCACCTGTTCAATATTCCAGTTACTGTGGAACTATTAATCTGAACGGGCTAGTAGTGGCTGTTGCATAATTCTAGCATCTGAAAGCCTCTAAGTAGTAATCCACTATCCTGCGGTCATTTTTTTGTATTCATTCAATTTAAAATATGAGACAATTTACCCTTTAAAGGTACCCCCCCTTTTTTTTTTAATTAAACATTATTTTATGCATGTCTTTTAACATACTAATTGATTCATTTAAACCTGCCCCACACAGGCTGAATTACTAATCCGTTTTATTTATTTATTTTTCTTTAAATCAGTATCGATGCCATTTTTAGCGTGCTTTGGAAGTATTCAAAATCTCAGCTATTTCTCTGTGTGTGTATCTATTTGCCTCAGTTGATTGTTAGGACAGGGAATGTCACACTTACCTTTACTGGTCTATGCAAACTCAATTTGATAATCTTAGCTCATGTCCCAGTGGAGCGTGTATCTGTGTCACAAATGTCACCTTTGAAAGTGGCACTAATTGGCATTCATGTTGGAAGTCTCAGTGGAATGGCCATAGACACAAGGTGAAATTTTGGTTCTGTTGAAGGCAACAGGAGTTTTGTCATTGACTTTAATAGGGTCAGGACTTCTTCCAGAGACTGAACTGCCTCTCATACAGATGTTCATACTGGGCTGGGAGCTTCAAACCCTCTGTGTTTGCTCATGACTAATAAAATGTGTTTTTCTGCTAACCTTCGTCCTTCCCCTGCCAGGATCTAGTTCTCTTGGTAAAGGACAGAGTGAATAAGCCCAGATAAGACCTGCAGCTTCCTCTTGTGCTGTCCTCCCCAAACCCCAGGTCCCTTCCTTCTCTTTATACTTGATCATAATGTCTTTCCAGGCTCAGTGCAAGTTCTCAGTCTTCTGTTATCTCTCGATTCTTCTTCTATTCTTGTGTATTTTTAACCACTCTCTGTTTTCTACACACTCTGCCTTCAAGCATGCTCTTGCTACTTTGTCTTGAAAAAATGAAATTCCTTTAATTCAGTCTGCCTTTTTAACAACCCACTGGTTTCCTCATGTCTCTCATCTCTACATTCTTAGAAGTTGCTGTTTGTTCCCACTTCTAAGTAGCTTCTCTGTCTCTGATTTTTAATAGACAGGCTTCTCAGCTCCTGTACTTGGCTCCATCTGAGGACAATCTTTGCCCTTCTGTGTCCTGATCTGTCCCTCCCGACACTTGGCTTCTGTAATTCTCTCTTGTTCTCA
Organism: Nyctibius grandis; assembly: GCF_013368605.1. Taxonomy (NCBI): domain Eukaryota; kingdom Metazoa; phylum Chordata; class Aves; order Nyctibiiformes; family Nyctibiidae; genus Nyctibius; species Nyctibius grandis. Next base: position 9,404,423 of record NC_090658.1, read on the forward strand.
TTCCCAATTTGCTTTGGAGATGCACCCTTACTGACAGCTCCTGTATTTTTTTGTGCCTCCCTTTGCCACTTGGTCTCCCCATTGCTTCGCATAGGTATCTGTGTGAGCATCCTCGATGCGCTTGCCCTTCTCTGCCAGTCACTCTCCTTCTCCGACAGTAATGCTCTTGTCCTGACTTTTATAACTATCTGCTTCTGTACCTCCAGCTGCCACTTCAGTATTGGCTTGACTTCTTAAGGTCAGTTATTTACCACTTCTTCCTGATTTTCAGATCCTCATCTACTCTATCAGTTCTGTTACACTTGCTGTCTCCTGGGCTGTCTCCTAGAGCACCTTTTCTCCCATCTTGCTGTCTCTTCTCCTGCCATTGATTGTCTTCCCTATCATGATGGCGATCATGATTTTTTTCATCAACTCAAACTAAAAATGTTATGATCATCTCTCTTCTTGATGGACGATGTCATGGTCTAGTTGACATGGTGGTGTCAGGGCAATGGTTGGACTCGATGATCCCAGAGGTCTCTTCCAACCTGATTGATTCTGTGATTCTGTGATCTTCCCACTTCCTCCCTTCCATCTAAAATGCTGCTTGGCAATGCCGCCTTGTCTCCACCAGCCAGCAGCTTCCTTGATTTTCTACTGCCTGCTATAAGGAATTCAAGCCATTAAAAAACTGTGAAATCTATTGCTTGAAGTTCTGCTGCTATTTATCTTCCACTCCATTTAGCCAACTGCTTCTCCCATTCTTCTCTTTTACAGGTTTCCTCCGTCCCATTTTTCTTCTCTTTGCACTTTCTGCTGTGCTGCTCCAAAAACAAGGAAGCATTTTTTTGTTGTCATCCATGAGAAATTTTTTCTTTTGCTTCCTGAAATCTTTCATTAGAATGCACCTCTAAACTTTCAACTGTCCCTTTCTCTCAGTCAAGCAGAGGCTTTAATGCACTAGAAGACAAAAACTGTGATACTGGCCAGAGCCGTGTTAATGCAATCTTTTCTCTCATGCCCAGACACAGCCCTAGTGAAGCCAGTTAATGTCCACCATGTTACCTGGAGCCTATGGAGATGGTAGAGAGCAGTGACTGGGACTTGTGTTTGTAATGCATGGAAGGTGCTCAGTGTGCTACAATACATTGTTGTTAAGAATGTAGAACAATCACTATACTGAGAAATGAAATAATTGCATTTAGGGAAAAAAAAAGAAGAAAACAGTGAATACCTTGAAGCCTGGAGCAAAGCTGGAAGCAGGAGTTGCTAGTTGTACAACTCCTGTTACCTTGCATTGAAACACAGTGGCTACTGTTTTGAAAGTTAGGTAGGGAGTTTTTGGTATACACAATTACTTCTTGTGACTCAGAAAGCATTGCTATGCAAAACTTCAGGTCTTACTGGGTGAGTTTTTATGGCTAAGGCTATGTAGGAGTTAGAATGAGGTTATCTTAGTGAGTTTTGCAGAGCAGGGTGATTTTTTTGCATAGGTTTTTATTTAATTCTGCAAGATCCCCCAGCCAAGCTAAAAGGAGTGCTGGAGGAGTGTGACAACTGAACTCTCTAGGACAGAAATAATGAAATACTTCTGTGTGTGGACCGTTAAGAAGGATTATTAGAAATATTCCCTCTGATACAGGGAGACTATATAATGCCACACAGTGCTCTTACTACAAAATGTTGCATTCTTTAGTATTACGATCTAGAGGCTATCTAGGTCCTGACTCAAGAGTGCAGATGTGCTGCAGACAAGTGAGTCATTTTCCAGTTCATGCAGGACTGCCCTTGATTTTATGAACTTCAGGTCAGACCAATATATTCTGTGTTCTGCGAATTACTCTCTTTTTGTGTCAGGATCATGATATAGTTTGGACAAGGTCTAGAGCTGTAGGCTTGAAGTGGTGAGAGCTACAGAAAAATAAATGTAAGGATCCGGATCTAGATCTACAGCCTGCTTTCATGTATCTACATGCCACAACCTTTGTGGTGACCAAAACTCCTCCACTACAGGAAACCAAATTAAATTAAATGTCCGTGTGCTGACAACAAGCCCAGCTGGCTGTCACTTGGCAGCCAGGGCCTAGTCCTGCCCTCTCCATCACAAAATTGATTTGGATACGTTTATATGATTCTGTTTTAAGTGTGAGTTAGTTACTGCAATTTCCTGGCCTCTGAGCCCATCAGGGCTAATCAAGCCTTATGACCCCTTCAGTGCAGAGGCGGATGGCCATGCAGTACTGTATTTATCTAAGAGCACTGAAAATCTGTGTGGTTTACAGCTGCAAGTAAATTTTTCCAGACAAAGTTCCTTTCTAAGGTACATTCTGTAAAAGGCATCTCTCCGTTACCCAGTGGACCATTGCAAATACCCATCTTGCCCAATAAAAGGTGAAGCACACCTGTGGGGCTGGAGTGAGAAATCACAAATTTCCCACTGAGCTTAAAGGAAAGTTTGTGCGTTCCTGCTGTGCAAGGACATCTTATGTATTGGAGGTCGATGTTGTGCGCATTCAGGGGAACAAATCCTCTGGTTGTGTAAAGTGTCCCCGGCTCCACTGAGGAGCTGTGACAATTTACACCAGCTGAGGTGCTGCTCAGCGTTTTTGGTTATGGGCCTTATTTACTCATGGCTAGTGAGAGTTCCTGTGGTGCTGTTACAGCACTGTGTGTATGTAAATCTTTTTTAGATGCCTTTGGAGCAGTTAGGAGAGCGCACACCTGTGTATAAAGTAGAAGCATCCTTGAGCATATGCCTGGTGTAACCTTACAATAGAACGGTGCCATAGCAATCTACAATATAGCTATTTTTATCTAAATGAAGATCTACAAATAATGTCCACTAAAAAGTAGCCACACAGGATAATAAGGTAGTGAAAAAATCCCTTTGTGTTTTGGCATAGTCCATTTCATTGGTGTCTGCGTCTTTAAGCAGTTACGTGCCTGAATAAACCTAGTTCCTCATCTACCCAAGAGTGTTGTGCTGACTTACCTACTTTTTCTTCTAGAAATTGTTTAGTCAGGGAATGGTGTCAGCCACTCTTTTATTGAAATAAGTTTGTTAAATAGTTGAACAGCAGCCTTATGTAGGCAAGGCCTAAGGTACTGTCACAGAGCAACAGTTCTTACTCATTGCACTAAAATAAGATCAGTGTAAATAAGAATGTAGTTGTATGGCTAGACTGCTAAACACAGCTAGTTTCTGTGTATTCGCAGGGGTAATTCACATCTCCCTGTGGTGGGATGCAGCTGTGCTGCAAACATTGTGTGGCATTTTCATAGCAAGGCCCTGAAATACAGACATTGCAGGACACCTCCTTTTCCCCACACCACCATGAGTGGTGCTGGCAAAAAACAGGGCAAGGGTGAACAAGCAAACCGTTACTGGCCTTTGTAAACCTCCCTGAGATCAGAAAGGGAGATCCCTGGCTGCAGAAAGCCAGCAGTGAGAAGGAGGGAGGAAAGCTCAGTCTCTGGAGTCCTTGTCCATTGTCCGCTCCTCAGGGGAGGCTGGTTCTGCAAAGCACAGCACGACATTTCAATGTATTTTCTGGATGTGGTATGTGAATTGCAAGGGATACAAAACTGTCCTACAGAAAGATGTATTTCTAGGTAACACTAAGGGGAAAAAATAGGTCCCCATGAAAAAATATTTCCCTAGCAGTTTTTAGCTTTAAAGATATTAAATTACAGTACAACTTCCCAGGAGTGTTCTTGCAAGTCATTTATACCATAACACATAAAATTACAGTAAGCCTCCATTAGTACTGTGGCTACTTTTGTAATCAGTTTTGAAGAATGTGCTCCATCAGTGGAAATATTTTGATTTAAGTTCATATTAAGGAGCAGTCTAAAAGTTAGACTCTAAATTACACTTTAAAATAAGTCCCATCGTACATCCCTACAATATATATGCTATGCTGACTCTGTGTAATTAAATTCTTGTCTTAAGTTGTCATTAAGTTGCAGTAAATATTGAAGCTAGCTTCATTTTAAAATAGATTTACTTCTTGATTTTACCTGATAAATATTCTTGTATAGAAAATTAATTAAAATATTCATACGTATATATAACAGGGCAGGACGGGTGGTTTCAGCTGTTACGAGCAAGCAGACTGGCAGTGGCTTCTATCAGCAGCAAGGTAGCTGATCGACAACAGCATGGAGAAAAGCACAGGGGCCAACACAAGGCTGGTCAAGGAATGAAAGTTCCAGGCCCTCTCTCATCTTCTCTCATTTCTAGGTCAGAAATAACATCAAATTACTTATTGATTACTGAACCGCAAGACTTTTCCTGTATAACAAAAATTAGGCAGGTTTGGAGGGTGGAAGTAATCTTTTCTCATAAGTGCTCAAGCCGTCATGGGTACCACACTACCATTAAATGAAAAGGATGAGGAAATTTCATTGAGTAGACTGGGGGAGAGAAGGGTCAGCTCTTTAGAGAGTCTGAAAAATAACGGTATTTTTCAGAAGTTTGATGAAACTGAGTGGGATGATGGAGGAGAAAGTCTAAAAAAATCCCTGTGTCTGCAGAAGAGCTCAGGTGTGAATTCATTCTTATTAATCCCCAGAGAATCCACGCTGGATTCTCATGCTATGGGACTCAATCAAAAAAGCTTCAATTGGAACTTGCACCTTTTAGAAACTCGATTAATTAGTCTGTAGGAAATCAGGCTTGATTACTTTCAGTGCTCACAAAACTACTTGTGTTTTTTCTGGAACACGGACAGGCAAATTACTGAGATGACAAATATATCCGACACGTCTTCCAAGAATCTCTCTCACCCTTTCATGAATGTTTGAATCTCTCCATTTCACAAATGTATGCTTGCTTGACATTTTTATAACTAGCAGGTGTTTTCTGTAGTTTTGTTGGTGCGTCAAACTTTCTCAAGAAAATGAAAAAGGGTCTGTCTTTATCTGGTCTACACTGATTGACATTATCTTAAACCATCTTCAAATTTCTTTCCGTTCACCTCCATAAGCCTTTCTACAGGCTGTCCTCCAACTTTTCTTCCTGTCTCTATGGTTATCTATTAGAAAACTGTCACTTGGGCAGACTTTTTTTAATGTGTTTCATTGTCAAGATTTGACACTCTAATGCAGTGTATTCAAACTTTTTTGATCTCTAAAAATTCTTCATCGGTGATGTGGAGCCTTTCAGAAATTTCACATACATAGATTGCCGTGTAGCATATATGAACTTGCTGTTCCCACTCACCCCGCATGCCTCTTCTAGAAGCGGTCCAAGTATTCCCCCGCCACATCCACAGATTACAGACTGTACAGCTTTAACACATCAAACTTGAGATCCTTAAATGTCAGGATAACTTATGCCTTAGAAAATATCTGAGTTAAAGATCTCACTAAAAGTAAATATAAATTTGAAACTTAGTAGGTAGCTCCAGTCTCCCATAAAGGAGGAGGAGTCTGATTGTTGCAGAAGCCTTAATAGGACATGATTCCTAGTTTGATCTACAGAGCATGCTCAATGACCACAACATTGAGGGATTACAGTTACCAAGGGATGGAGAGGAAAAAAGCCCTGAGAAGTTTCAAAAAAGCCCGTATGAGACGTGGATGGCAGTCTTCTGTGAAGGGCCCAGGTCAGCCTTTGTGACTTGGGAGAAAATTGTAGAGAAAATGAGTCTGTGAGACTTCACCCCCGGCCCATAAATGAGCATAGCTTTCTTTTCCTTTCTTACTATTGGTTGGAAATGTGGCATTAAAAACAAACAGAAAATCTTCTGGGATCTTCTGATGTTTTATGTTGGAAACTGAGGTCTTTGCTAGTTTGACTGCCACTTCTGATGAGTGGCTTACATTGAAGTCACACAAGTCAGCATGCTGAAAATTGAGCAAGTGATATGGAAAACCTAGTCATTCTATAAAATTCAGTTTCATTTATTCATCACTAACACCTATTCAAGTTCAATAACGAAATAGTTATTAGGGTTAATTTCATCTTCATTGACAGCATTAGAGCTTACAAAAACGTCTGGCCCTATCCAGGTACAGTGTAGCCTATAGGAAGCAACCAAGAAGACAGGAATTCAAATTTGTGACATTTCTAAGCATATATTTCAGGTTTTTGCTGTAGAACATGAGAGCTAATTAAAAAAAACCCAAGTCTTTTGCAAGTCATTATTGCTGAAGGAAGTGTTAACACTTGATCTACTAACATGTTTCCAAAGTGTTAGGAAAGCATTGGAGAACACATTTTTCTTTCTCTCATTGTGTCCATTTTTTTTGTTATTGAGGTTCAGCTTTCTGCAGGTCTCTAACACCCAAAGGTGCAGCTAAGTGTCGAATGGGATATTCAAAAACAACTATTCATCCAGAATCACCAATGTAACTTGCCATGAGTAACTTCCCCAGGTGCTTAAATAGCTTTAGACACTTGGCCCTACAGCCACAATTCTGCAAAACATGCCCAGCACGTGCTCAGCTTTAGGTATGTAAGAAATCCCACCCTACTCAGCCAGAAAAAAAAGAATACCCCAAACCTAAATTGCTATGCTCAGTTAGAATATAATATTTTATTTGGACATCTTCTGTTCCTGGATAGTGTGGCAGGGCATGCGAAGCTTCATTCCCATGTCTACATGGGTCCTAATTTTCCAAGGTTAAAACCTCAATGAAGTTTTTCCTTTAGCAAGGACAAGCTGCAAAGAGCAGACAACCTCATTAAAGAGGAAATCTATAAATCCTGTAGGTCCTCTCCTCACCTCTGTTAACTACATTGTTCCAGGTGAAAGCTGTTAACTGCAGCTTTTAAAAGGTATGCGTAAATACAACCTTTTTCCCCAAAAAACTTCGAAAATGCACATAAACAATAACAACTTCTGATAAATGCGATGCTGTTTTACTAGATTTATGTGCTAAAGACAAGAACTACTTAAAATAATGAAATGCATAGGTTTGATTCTCTATTCGCCTGAGTCACTCCATTACCTCCAGTGCTTTAAGGAAATTGCTGCAAGAGTAGAATCAAGCCCTTAACGGTTTGCCAGCTACCTTACTGACATTACACCCAGACAATAGTCACAGAAATTTATATTTAGTTCCACAAGAACAGTACATTAGATATCCGTAAGTGTTTTATGAGGCAGGACTTTTCTGACTATTCTGGCAAAACCACCAGTATGTGTAGTAAGCGGAGCTTTGAACAAATATTGCAGTTATGATTTACAGCACAATTGCCAGAGTCTTCCTAGCTCCGTCTGTGATGGCTACTTACTCAGGCTGTCATTTTTAGCTCCACAGATTATATCTGCCTTGGCCTCTTCTACAAACACTGGATTCACTGGAGTGTGTTGCAGACAATACAGCTCTCAAACAATGAAGCATTTGTGTTCATTTTCTTCTGTTTTATCTTTGGAATTCTACTATTTAGGTCACTATCTGTTGCTTCCAGCTATTCTTTCCTGACAAATTGTAGCTCTTTTTAGGCTTAAAAAGATATAATCAATGAATTCATCTATGTTATTCCTCTGGGTATAAAGGTCTAGATGTAATAAGTGGTACAAATAGTATAAGATTACATTGCTATTCCTGAACTGCAGCCTCAAGATTAATTGTGCCTTATAGGCTAAAATTTGAAGAGCTGTTGGATGCTGGCCTCTCCAAAAATCTGATACAACACAATAAAATCCCAATATTACTAAATTTCTTGAATGCTTTAAACATGATCCCTCACCAGCATGAACTGGAAGGGTGTGAATGTATGTATATATATATTGTTCAACACAATTTTAGATACAGATAAGGACAATAATGATGAAAGGATCCTTTACCTGATCATATCTGCCTTGTCTAAAAGAAAAAAAAAATCCATCACAGGTTTTACTTGCAAAAGATTTTAGTGAGTAACATCACTCATCATGAAATGTGTCAGAATCTGTGGGAGAAAAATTATACTTGGGTATGGGGACATACAGGAATTCCATTTACATTTAAATTTAAGCTCACTGATTGCTCATGTAAAAAATTACTATGCTCTGAATAAAACGAAGATGAGTACTTAAGCAAACAGTCATAAATTAATTTATAATGAAACATGACAGTCATAATTTAATTTAGAATGTATTTTAAGATTGTTGTTACTATTTGTATAGGTCTTTTTTGCCTGGAGGAAGATGTGGCTTCATAGTGAAATGTTAGCTATTGAAATACCAAACTTCTTTTTTGTACATGTGTATTAATTAATTAAAACGATGTAGATAGTTTCCTGATGAAGATCTGTTGTCTACTGCAAGCAGTCAGACAAAAGCTTGCATGATTGAGGCACATGCGGTATCAGTGGGTCACCATGAACTTACAGTAAGTGTGAGGGATGCTGAGCATAACCTGTAAAATCTGTGGGGTCGTGAGGCTGCCGCTCAACTTCCTTCCTCAGTGGCGAGGAGAGGGAACGTAACATGAGAGCAAGGAGTAGGCCTGCAGCTTTTGCACTTCTCATCTGCTCTCCGAAGCTGTTGGCTGCCCATGCACAGCAGAGCAGCTGTCTACGGCCGGTACCACATCCCTAAAATATCTGTTAGGCAGACGGCTGCTTTTGTTGACGTAGAGCTAAGCTCATCTGAAATGTAGTTCAGGTACCTAACGTCTGAATTGTCCTCTGCATCGCCTGAAATGACTGTACCTCTGATCTATGCCCCTCAGACGGCACAGAGCCGTCTCTAGCTACACCCCTGCTGCCTTTAATATCCAGATGTTCGAGAATTAGGCAAAGGTTAAACTCATGTCTGCACCCCTGTCAACATCACTGTGCTGCGCTGTCTGCTGAGCTGGGTCCGTGTCCAGCATCCTGCCGACGCCAGCACAGTGGGAAGAGGCAAAGGGCAAGACTGGTGCTTAGAGCACGGGCACTCACAAGAAAAACGTTGTGCGGTGTGTACTCTTCCAATACATATATAGCTAGACAGGTTATTTTTCATTAGATTTCTTCTAAATCTTTTGGATGTTTCTGACCAATCAATATGAATATATTTATTTTTTAAAGACAAAAATTCCTAGCTAGTGGAATTTTATTTTTGATAGTGCAGAGGTGGTTCTTTATAACTCTTTCTAAGCCCTAATGAATCTTACTTCTGCCTGCATTCACTCCACCAATGAAACTATATGGAGATAAAGTATTTCTCTAAGCTTTTCACTTTTATCAAATTTGCCTAATAAAAATGATACAGGAGTAGTTTAATTTTAACACAAGAAATTATGTTTCCAATAGTGCCAAGTCACAAAAAGAAGTAACTCTATTCAATTTTTTAACTGAGAGATGGTGTGCTAAGGGCATTTGGGGATAGTCAGGGTGTGACCAAAAAAATCTTTGTAGTTTGTCTTGACATCAGTTAAGAAACCACAATCCCAAGAACTTGAGATTTCTATTTGGAAAGTACTGTTTAAGAAAAAAACAAATTACAGGCCTTGAAGTGTACTATCTATCTAAAAATAGGCATTTATGAAAAGTAAAATAAAAATCAAAGCCCCTCTGATATGATTAGGTTAATAGGGCAATGGATGCATTTGCTGTAAACTGTCAAAATTAATGTGTTTCACACTGATCAGCAAACAGATTCTTTAAATATGGTCAAGCAGCACATAGGAAGTACTTGGGTAAGTGGCAGTCCTTTCCACACCCCTAGTGGCAACAGAATTCCCCTTGTCATACACAGAGCTCTTACTTTACAGCTCAGGAGACAAGAGGGTTGTTCAGACGTTTGGATTCTTACCCTGCTTTCAGGGGGAGACCAGTGGTGGCATTTTAGGTGGGAAGCTCCAGGGCCTTTCTATCCTGGGCACTGAGAAAATCAGCATCACCTGGAAGGGCAGTGGGCTGGTTTTAAACTTTGAGTGTGCTCAAGGACACATAGTGGCAAGCATTCAGGATGTATCATTTTTGTATGCTGAGCTTGGGTAGCCTTAACGTGCTTAGCCTGTACTTCATGTTATGTATCTACTATTTATCCCAATCTCAAACCTGATTAAAAGTTAGTCCTTTCACATCAGAGAAAGAAATCTTCCTAAAGAAATACTCTCCAGCTCCCACAAGAGTTCCTTCTTTTGCAGTTAGCTCATCTTCTCAAATCAGTGGTATAATTAACCATATTATCCTTGAAAACAAAAATTATCCTGGTTCCTTTACAGAATTTCTAGAGAAATATCCTGGGGAGAGAAGGGTTGGTAAGTTGAACACTGTCCTAGCAAAAGCTTAACTTTTATATTTCTCAGTAAGGTTTGACATCCTTGTGTATCAGTACCTTAAAAGCCAGTTTTATAACTCTCATATTTAATACTGATAGTAGAAGGCTTTTTTCATTGCCACTTTCTTGGCTAATAGTGCATCTGGCAACTTACCTGGTAGTTTAGATTTTCCTAGAACACCACAAAGACAAGCATATCCCTCAGATACACAGATCAACCTATGTTCTCAGGATAAATACTGTTTTCATAACAGCCACTATTTGGGTTTTACTTTTATTTGTCATATGGACACGCAATCTTCTGTCTTATAAACTGTTTGAACACTGCCAGCAGAGGCTTGACAACCCAACAAAGAGTCTTGCTATTTCATGTTATATTACGTGTTAAATGTATTATGATGATGAAGTTCTTTGAAAAGCTGAAAACATTTTTTCTGGGTTAATTTTCAGTCAGATCAGTATGCTGACCCAACTCATCACGTGTTGCACAACGGCTGGAGCTGGCAGAAGGACGGGGAGCTGCAGCCACAGACTGTAAGTAACGCTTATTGGGCACTGGTATGGTCTTTGGTGAACTTGGGGATTGAATTTCATCATCAGCTAGCTAGCACCAGGAAGGGTGGTTAATACAAAAGCAAATTCACTAGTCTGAAAACCAGTATAGTTAAGTATTTCAGGACTCCACTGCAGATGGTTGTGTGTAAAACGTTTCTCCACCAAGGATTTCTAGTTTAAATGGATCAAAGGAAGCATTTTGTCATCACTATAGGTAGAAAATTGAGGCATAGAATAACTGGGTAAATTACCAAGAATGTTCAGGTAAAGTGCATATGGAATTCCCATTCCACTCCCTTTTACCAGTTTCTGTAGTATGGTATTTTTCAGAACAGACTAGAAAAATGTAAAAAAGTTTAATGATGATTTACAAATATACAGTACTTACATTTTTAGGAGTTACAAAAATGGCACATACTACAGAAACCAAAAGCTTCCTCTAAGCTTTGGTACATTTTGAAGTCATTTATTTACAAAGAAAAATTACAATCACTTTTCATAGTGTCACATGTTTACATATAAGCATTTCTCAGTTGAAAAATATCTTGCAGCTTACCCACAGGCAGTTTTTGCAGTTTGAGCTCTGCACCCATCTATCACATCAAAAATTCTATCAGCTCCTGTTAAGCTGACATGACATCACATTTTTATGTTTCAACAGCCTTTAGTTTGGAAAATATGTACAACCTGTAAGGCTAAACTGATTAACAGTTGTTGAGATTTCACCTGGTGTATTTTATATTACTTATGGTTTGGTAAAATGACACAGGCTACCTTTTTTAATTAGCTCAGTAATGCATATTTAGAAAAAGGTGGTCCAATTTTTTAGCTAGGGTATTTCCAACTCTTCATGGAGGGAATTAAAAAAAAAAGAAGACAAAATGTCCTTTCCAGGATGCTCTTTCACCTTATGAAACTTTTATATTAAATTCTTCCTTCACTATGTACAGTTCTTACCTAAAGTAATGGAGAGAAACTGAGCGTGCTTTCCAAATCCTGTTCATTTCCATTAGTTTTGTGATGTTGGATGTTTTCTAGATTGTACTTTCTTTAAACCAAAACTTAAAAAACTTTCTTGTACCTGAGAGCAAACATAAGCATTTCTTAGTCTGTGTGTACTTCAGAGCCGTCTTATAGATTTAAATACTTGCACTAAGAGAAATACAGCCAAAACACATAAGTCTGTTTTTGACATCTTCTACTTATGTGTGTATACAAATGCTTTTATGCTCTGATGATTTTCAGACTATACAATTTCAACACATAACAGGGTGTGAACTCAATACAATCTTCATTGTGCTGAAGGTAGTTTGGGACTACACATTTACAACTGGTAGTTTTTAATTTAGACTAAATACCACCAGAGTATTAGTTATGGTTCAGGTCAAGATTTTTTTAAATTGAGAAATAGAAAAAGCTTGCTGTCAGTAACTGTGAACAGTTTAAAAGGTGTCTTCCAGCATTACAATATTTCCCTCCCAAAAACTTACTCCATAGACAAATTAAACTCCAAATTCAAGCATCTTTAAAGAATGCCTGCATTCTGGATTTTCTTCGTGCAAGAGCTTCTTGTTTTTTTCTTTCAATCTCTTCTTGAGAACATTTTCTATTTTTTTGTTCCACCACAGACACTGTAAATAAAAAACATGTATTAGGAGCCTTCACGTTTGTTCAATATGTATTTTAACTTATCTGTTTTCAGTGTTTGAAGATCTATGGCAAGAGCACACTATTCTGACATACCAGGCACCCAAGTTAAAAATGGCTCATCTATCCTGTCCCCAAGGCAGGAAGGGGGATAAGATGCATGACCTTTGTAGTGCTACTGATTACTACCTCCCACTGAAAATACTGGGATGCAGACATTTGCTTCAAGGAAATCTTACTCGGCTGCCCTTCGAGTGAACCTCGTGACATCAGGAGTCAACATAGGAGATGGTGATGGGTTAAGAAAATTAAGGCTATCAGAGTGAAAAGGGCTCTACAATTTAGTGAGTTAGGCAGAGATATGGGCATGGAGATGGTATAGACACAGGGGTCAGATACAGTACAGGTGTCACACAAATAAAACCAGAAAGGTTGAAAAAAAGGTCAAAAGTAGCAATAAAAATTGGCAAAGGAGACAAGAACATGATAGCTAAATGTAATATTTTATATGTTGTGTTACAGAACTATAAATTGCCATACAATAAAATCCTGACCTCATTGGAACCAACAGGAACACTCCCTGAACATGTCAAGAGGTTTACCGTTTTTATACAGCAAAATCCAATTAATGTTTTTTTAATAAGTAGTCTTTCAGACTGGATAAATAAAACAAAGGGTCTCTTTGCTTCTTAAAACACAAGGTGTCCATGATGTCATTTTTTGAAAGGATCACTTAACATCCATCTTTCTGTTACAGCAATGTCCTTTCACCAAAAATTTAAGATGAGAACAGTTGTCGTTTATCTGTAAAGCAAATCTATGCTATTCTTTTTCATTCCTCGATTCTCTAGAACATTCCACAGAATGAGAAGTTATCTCTCCCCTCCCTTCCCCCTTACCACCCAAAATTGCTACTTTCCATTTACCTGCTGCTATGCTGGGGAAGAAACACAGCTAAAATACTGCTTCTTCAAAGAATGCTGGCTGATAGTTTGCAGGAATTAATTTTTTTTTGGTTTTTTTTTTTTGTAACAGCGCTTCCTGAAAACTGAGGTTGATGTAGTACACTCTAAAGGCACGTTTTATCAAAATTAATATTGATTAAAACTTCATCAAGCCATGAGATCAAGTAAAAACAAGACTGACTGGCACTCAACTGGTTCTACATTTTCCTAGCAGGTAACACCAGTGCATGGAATATTACAGACTGTCGCTTGACAATGTAAAAGTGACTGACCTCCCCTCTAGATGAAAGGAAATGTTAGTGTTCAGACTGATAACACAGGAATGTTTCACTGGCAGTTTTAGCCACAGAGCAAACAACAATACAGGCTGAGGTTTCAGAAGCATCGAATGATTCAAGGTTCCAGTTTCCAGGTGTACAATAATAAAAGAAATCAGCATTCCTGTGTCACCTGCTGCCTTCTTTTCCTGCCCCACCATTAACTGGGGTTTTACAAATCACAGCTAAGTAATTTTTAATGTTTTTCAAAATGAACTGTAAATTAAAGCACAGATTCACACTGCATTTACTACATATCAGAATCATAGTATTTTTAAGTAACAGTTTAAGACTATGGTATGCTGAGTGCTCCTATCAGCCTACACCTGATCCTAGTGATTCTGAGTGTCTATGGAGAGTGTGAAGTATTCAGAGAAGTGGAATGAAAATGGGAAACGGAAGTCCTTAACTACAGGAATTCAAGAGATGCATCAGGACAATTTTATTTTGGAGAAAATAACCTCCAAATTCTCATTAGAACATTTACTAATGCCTAAACTGAATGGATGACTATGGAAGCCTATTGTGAGTTGCAATACAGTATGAATTTCTCTGACATTCTGATTACAGTAAGAAAACAAACAAAACCAGTCTGTGATACAATAAAGACAAATACCTGATGCAGGCAGTGCAAAAGACTCTGAAAGGTGCCTCTTGAAAGGTGGTTTCTTATTGTCAAGCTTGCTGTGCAAATCCACATTCATTGGATTCTTGCTTCCTTCCAAACCCTGCAGAGTAATTCCAATGCCAGAATGACTCCCTGGATCCTCAGACCCTACATGAAGAGCACCCTGAGAAGTGTTAGTCTTTCGGAACTTAAACTTTGAAGGCATAACTGATGTTTTGCTGCCAGAACTGTTATTTGGCATCTTGCCTGTATTATACAAAAGATCTGGGCTGTCTAATGTTTTGCTACTAAAAATCTTTACTGTATTAACAGGACTTACTTGAGAATCAGTCTCTCGTGCCGGCACAGAATTTGACCTGTACCATTTTCCCGAAACAGTCTTTGTAGTATCTTCAGAAGCAGCTTGATGACAGTTTTTAGACAGCATGTATTTACACTCCATAGAAGTACTCGAGATCAGTAGAGGACTTGAGACGTTTTTACAGTTCACTACGTGACCTGTTGTGGCCAGTCCACGTGTAACCTTTGACAAATTCCTACAGGAGTCGTTTAATGAGAGACTGTCCTGTTTTGCGTTTGTTTTTTGTGCCAAGAGGCGATCAGGTAGTCCTTGTTTAGATGATGGGAAGCTGTTATCAGCATTTGATCTGGAATTAATACTGGGTCCTTGTATAGTTTTAGCTCTTTCATTTCCTTGTTTAACATCCTGGCTCTGAGTCTGCTTTTCTATATCATCACACACCTGATACAACAATTCATCATCCTCACAGTTTGCATCCCAAAGACTATCGGATTCACAAAACATATCCAATATCTCATCAGAGAATTTCGGTTCATTCCAGTCATCAAATGACAGAGGACATTTCTTTGGTATTTCAACTTGATTTAAGTGACCTGTATTAGCTTGGTTAACCACTTTAGTTAGATCATTAGGTTTTGTATTGGTAGAAACACTGGATGATTGACAGAAAATATTGTGTGTGTTGTTCCCAGGTTTTTCAGTCCGTTGTCTATGAGGATTAGATCTTGAAGGAAAAAGAGGAAGAGGATCACTTTTAGGCTGAATAGTTTCATTTCCATTCTTAACCTGAGATTGTGTTGAAACAGGAATATAGTTCAAATCACTGTTTTGGGCACTTTTCCAAACAGAATTTATTTTGTCTGTCTTAACGTCACATTTGCCATGAAAGGCTACGGTCTCTGTCTTTGAGTTTTCTGTCTTATTATATGGCTTTTGTAAAGAAAGAGATTTTGCAACATTTTGTGTGTTTTTACTAGAATGTTTCAAAGGTGAAAACTGCAAACCGTTAGATTTGTGTGCACTCCCCAAACAGGTTACTGAATTGCCCCTACTTCTTTCCTTTGTTCTGCTACCATCACTGAAACCATGCACAGATGGGTTTGTAGGAATTGGTGGTGCTTCTTCAGAATTTATCAACTCAGGATTTTGGGTTATTTGCATCACAAAAGAGTCATCTGCCAAAAAATCTGTCTCCCAGTCATCAAAATCATCATTAACTACTCCAGCAAGCTTACTGGAGACCACCATTTGTGTCTTCAAAGAACAAGGATTTTTTTCTGTCAACGTGTGAGTATCAGGTTTTGAAGAAGTCTGGTTCATGCTTCCTGGTGCACACAGAGTATCTTTTTTATATGCCTCTGAATTACCATGTTGCATGTCTTTAATTTGCTCAGGAAGACGTTCCTCTTCCAAGGTGCTTTTATTTTCATGGAGACTATTATTTAAGGAAATACTTGATAGTCCTTGGCTCAATTGTCCACTACACTTCTGGGTAGAGCAGTCAAAAAGAGCATGAAGGGCTATTTCAGCCTCGAGGTCTACAGACTTTTGACTGCTAGATTGACAGGGCTCTGCAGCAGGGATGCCAGTGCTCTGTCCAACTGGTTTCAGGGACAGAGCAGTATCTGTTTCAGAAACTTCACCAAGGAGTGATTTCAGCTTCTTCCCATTTACTTCATCCTTAAAATTATTTAAAGACTCTGAGGCAGTCTGGATGAAGTCATGACCAAGCTTCTCGTGTTCCTGAACAGCATCTAGCTCTACTAGATTTTTATCAAATTCCTTAGCCAATTTCATGAGTTCCTCTTCAGGATTTTTTATTTTAAGATCTCTAGATTAAAAAAAATACAGAAAAGAAAAGTCAGACCTACTGAGAAAGTTTAGCCAAGCTCAATAACACGACCATATGAGATGTTCTCTAATTTAACAACTACAGAGAATATGTATGACAATCCCACCGCTTTCAATGCGCAGTCAACATGCAATCTTTTTGATAATTCTCAATAAATACCTCATTAAGAAGAGATAACAAGCCCAAAATTAAAAGCATTTGTATGCTAATGTACAATTATGTGGCTCACTGTACATAAAGGAATACCACATACCCTTCTTCATGAAAGCCCAGCTGTCACAGGCAAGACAAAACTGTAACTTACCTTGTACAACTTAACTTTGTCCTAGCTCGCACTTTTACTACTCCAGGTGTACAGGGAATAGCATCCTCACCAATCCATGTCCCTAAAAGGGAGCCTTCATTACAGGCTGCTTTTTCATCCTGAATGATCAGATTTATAATGCTTAGCAATTTGATTTCAGATAAAGATTGGACTAGACACACACCTTGCATTACTTAAAGTTGCTAAACCAATTAAACTGGATCAAATCTGTTGAAAGCCCCAGGAGCTAAACCAATACAAGCTAAGCGAGATCACTGCGACGTTGTCCACTGATAGTTGTATCACTTTAATTATATCGATTTAAAATAGGAACTTCAATTAAATTAACTGAATTTTATGTTGGTGCTCAAATCTAATACTCCATTTACTTCAGGTTTACACATAATCTGCAATATGCACGTTACAAGCTGTGAGCTAGTTTACTTTAGTATACTACTAAGGAGCTAGTCGAGATGCACTGTCTTTATCCACTTAAAGCAGGATTAACAGATCAGAGATTTTGAAAGAAATCATATTCTGTATGCTTACAGGAAAAAATTCTGACTTCTTCCATTACAGCTCATTTATACAAGGAGCCTTTAAACAGACATCAGTGAAGTCTGGAAACTAAATGAACTTGTTTCAGAGCTTCAAAGTTTAGGCTTGGATTTGAATTCTGAACTCTGAAGAGATACAATACTGCAGTACGTGTAGAGCACCAGAGCCAAATGTTGGATGTAAGAAATTACTGCATGTAAGCCAGCAAAAGTAATTTGAACTTTACTAACAGGGTAGTTTTGGGTAGGTTTTTTTTTTTTTTTTTTTAAGAAAAAAGAACACGAGCAACAGATAAATCGCAAATTCAATCTGATATTATTTACACTTATGACAGGGCTGTAATCATTTAAAGGGTTAAGTGGCATCCCTTATCAATGATTTTCCAATCAGTAAGTATAACTTTTCACAAATATGCCAAATAGTGAATACATGTTACATGGCCCTGTCAAATAAGCAGGCATATTTTGCAAGCTAAATACTACGGAACTGTTTTAGGAATAAGAGGTTCTCTTCTTGCACTTCATAAAAGGCAAATCAGCCAACACTATCTTATTTTCACTTCCCAAGCATCAGGTTTACAGCAAGAGAGACACACCAAGAGCATGGATCTTAGTGCTAAAAGGCAGATTATTTAGAATAAGGAAGCAATGTTACTATGTTTATATCATTGTGGAGTCTCTCGCTCATCTGAGTCTTGTTCTTCTGCTTCAGCATTCAAGATCATTCAAAATGCTTAAAAACAATGGCCAAGTAAATCCAGTATGTGAAGAAACTCTTAACAGATGAGTGATTAAGGATAAATAAACACAACAGTATTCCTAAGACCAGGGGCAATAACTTGTATTCTGGAAGTAAAACTTTCTAAAATGGAGCTGCTGCAAGTCCACTTTCTTAACACATCCTTTTTTACACCATCTGTGACTCTTAAGAGTAACCAGTCAAATGCTATGGTTATGATTTTAATTCAGTCCAGTTTTATGAACACGTTACTAGTTTTCTGCACACTCAATTCTTACCATGTTACAGAGACTACTGTAACTAAAATTTAGCCTTCACTAAAACTGAATACTGTAGCACTGTTCTGTTGGATTACTGTGTATACAGAGCATAGAAAGTAACAATTACCTGAGGAGCAATACGATTAACAATTTCTGAAATTTCTACTGCGCATCTACTGGTAGACTGTTTGTTTTTTCCGTTGCCTATGAAAACAAACAAAAAACCTTCTTAAAAACTGCAAAACAATTCAATTTATAAAGTGCAGTGTATCTCAAATAACTGAAATATATGTGCTAAAATCATAACTTGATCCAGCACTATATTGAAATATATGTGCTAAAATCATAACTTGATCCAGCACTATATTGAAGAATTTATGGGATTTTAATAAAAATAAAACCAAACAACCTAATCATGATAACAGAAAGGGGCCTTTTTTCAAGAAGTTTGGTAACTTTTAGTACACTCCCACTGCATGCCTCAAATAGGCGCCCTGAAGTCTGGAATTCGTTAGTATTACCTAGTCTGTGTGCAATTGGTGAATGAGGATCCCAAAAGATTTCTTGCTGTATATCGGTGTCATTAACAGGAGAGCTGAAAGTAGGTATTCGGGATTTCCTACTCAACGATCTCTTTGGTGTTTTATGTAAACATGACTCTGTGTAAACAGAAAGATGATCCTTATTAAAAAACAACAAATAAAAGGCCAAAATAACTTCGAACATACAACAGGACAAGACATAAAGAAGATGCTTTAGGAACTTTAAGAATAAAAATCAAGTTCACAATCATCAACATTCCTTTACTTACAACAGGAATATTGTTCACGACTATACATTTGATGCAGAATATGACTGTCAGTTACATCACCACAGAGATAACAGAGCATTACATGATACTGACAGCTGTATGTTCAGCATTTGATATGAGAATTGTCAATCCTCCTACTTGAGGGAATATTGACTTCAGCTTACATTAAGAGAAAAACTATGTATACCTACATGGGAGAATATTTTGTATTCTGGCTTGCTCTGTGTCTTTTACCCAGACTCTGATTTGGGTCACAACTTTAATGGGCCCCCAAACTGTTCTGGGTCACAACCTACCTGTGTCTATACTTCCCTCCACCGGGCCTTTTCAGCCAGGACTGTTCAAAACCAGCTTGCAGGTGTCTCAGATCAGTAAGTGAACTGCACATGCTATGTGAAGCTCAACTAGTCACCCCTGCCCTTTAGAAATGACATTGCAGATGTGGAAGACTACAGAAATAATTTTAAAAGATGCAATTACTACATGAGATGCATCTTAGGAGATGTTTGGCACTTCAGTGCTTAGCACGTCCAGGCTTTATCCTCTTCTCTGGTGGATGAGCATCCTCAGTTCTAAGCATATGCCTCAGGAAGGTGCTCGTCATCACTCCTGGCCAAGACGAGCCCCTGCGTCCCACCGCACACGGACGGGGGGCGCCGGGTGTTCCACTGCACCGGCCCCCTCCTCACAGGCAGGCCGCGCCTGCCCCGCGGCTCCAGGGCCTGCGCGGGGCCCCCGGGGGCCGCTCCAGCCGTACCTGCAGCGCCGCGCACCGCCGCCTCCCGCGACGGCGACGGCCGGGGCGCGCACGGCGCCTCCCCCGCGGGCAGGCCTCGGCCCGCGCCGCCGCCGGCCGCCGCCTCCTCCTCCGCGGGGGGCTCCGCCGGCCGCCGCCGGGTGAGCTGCTCTTCGCCGCTGCCGCCGCTTCGCCTCCTCAGGGCGGTGGGCCTGAGGCAGGGCCCCTTCCGCCGGCTACCGGGCATGGCGCGGGCTGCGGCGCCGCCGCATCCATCCCTCCGCTGCCGGCGCCGCCATTTTGCCGGGGAGTCCGCCGTGCCACCGCCGATTGGCCGCCGCCGCACCGCCTCGAGCGCCCATTGGCCCGGCTCAGCGAGGGCGGGTCGACGGACGCGGCAGGGAACTGCAGCGGGCTGGGAAGCTCGCGCCGCGCGCCCCTGGCCCCGCCCCCTGGTGCTGTGAGGCGCCTTCCCGCCCTGCCTCCTTCCCGCCGTGGCGCTGGCGGCGGCCGGTTCTCTCACAGCTGGTGCCCTCGGGAGTACGCGCTCAAAACCTTTAGTCTCGTAGTTCCGTAAAAGAAAAGCTTTTGGATGTGCCTTACAGCGGGCCCCGGCCATCGGCCTGGCCTGAGGTGGGCTCGTGTCCCTGCGGCGGCCTCGTGTTCCTCTGAGGCAGCTTCGAGCCCTCGATTCACCCGTGGCTCCTACCCCGCGCTGGCTGCCGCCGTCCCGCCAGCCCGCGGCGGTCCAGGGCTCTGCTGAGGTCCTCGGGGCGCAGAGGTGGGGTGTGCGGTGAGTGTCCTTAAAGAGAAAACAAGCCCAGACAGGCATAAACCATTTCAGCCCAGCATGGGAGTTGGGGCTGGCAAAGAGAGACTTACAGAAGCCACCTTTGGTAGGTAAAAAATTAACATGAAGGTCCAGAGGGACTGTGATATTACATCATTATTTAAAACAATATAAATGCAAACACATGTAGGTATTACATCATAAGGTGGATATTTCCTCCCTGAGCCACTAAAGGTAAATGTATAAACATATCTATGAAGAATATAGGGTCAAGGAGTGAACTACTTGTATATTGGTTGCCTGCCTGGTTTTCATTTAATCGATTTGGAGTACTTTGGAATTCACACTTCATTTATAAGATGTGAGCAGTGGATTTCAGTCTAGAATTGGGAGTATGAGAAGTTTTAAGTCACCAAAGAGTGATTCCCTGAGCTGTGAAACCTTTTCTTTCCACTCGAGGCCTCAGGCGAACAATATGTTTTTTCATTTCTCTGTTCTCATGAGTGTAATTAAAGCCAGCAGAAGACTTTTTAACAAGGAAAAAATTAAGTACTATGTATTAAACAGGAACTGTTATATACATGGTTAAAGTATCGCAGTAAATCACAGGAAGTTGTGATATTTGAATAATCAACTTGTTTATGTCATAGCTATCAAATACAAATTGGAGACAAGACTGAAAAAATGGGTCAAGAATTAGGCTCCAAAATCCATCATAGACACCCGAACATGGCTACTGCCTCGTAGTCATACTAACATGGGTAGATTTGTGCATCAGTACAAAATGTGGTGAAGGTATACATAACATTCTTGACTGCTGGTTTGCAATATAGTAATTAAAAGCTGTAATGCGTCACACAGGTACAGAAATGGCTTGCCTGGACTCTTTATGCCACAGGTGCAATGTATGTTACTTGCTCATTGTTTCCAGTTAAAATGGATACTGAGAAGAAACTGTCTTTTTACAATAGTGGTAGATACAGCTTGAGGGATGACAAAATACTGAAACCGACACACTTATGAGAAAGTGCTACTAAAATCTTGATGTCTCCTACCACTTCCTAGTGACCTCTTAGCAGCTGGGTACTGTAAAGTGGTCTGCTGTCGTACTCCTCTATGTTAACAAGCATAGTTTGAAATACTGTCATCAGTAATTCAAATTAAGTGACATCTGTCATATTCATGGAGTGCTATGAATTTTGCAGTGCCTTCTTTGATTTCTTCCTTTCTCTGAGCTCATTGTGCACTAACCTCATTCATAAAATGTGAATATTTGCCACAGGTCTTTCACACATTAGTGAGGCTTTACTCATATAGTGAAAGCATTCTAGAAAAAAAAAAAATCATATTTAACACGTATGTAGTTCCACATGAGAGATCTTGTTACATCAATTTAAGTGTATGCAAATTTGTGCTACCAAAAGTTGGCAAAAAAAAAAATCTGCACATACAGAAAAGCTGAACAGGTTCGTGATGGAAAAAAAAACCCACTTCCCTAATGAATGAAAGTGCGTGTATGTCATTGCAGCTTAAGAACTTAGCTCTGAGCCGATGCTGTTTATTAAGTTAAGAAATGTAGCAGTGGAAGTCTGTGATGTTGAAGGGTTTCTCTGTGGAGCTGTAGCCCCAAGGAGGAGGGAGTTTGCGTTCCCTTGTTATGGTACCAGCAGCTGGATCAATGGCTAATTGTGGTGAGGCTGCGTTCCAGGGACTCGCAGCAAACTCCTAGTGCTGCAGTTGTGAGTCCTACTTTCAAATCAAGAGGGATAAATAATGGAGGAGTTTGAATGAATAATAAAGTTAGTTTAGTTTTTAATAGTACTATAAACTGCCCAAGAACTTTTCACTGTATTTTATGAGACAAGGATCTAAAATGAAATAAATGTGGAAGATCTAAGAAGTTTCCTAAGAATTTCCCGTCGGTGTAATGAGAGCATTGAAAATAAGAGTGGGAAAAGGCTCCTCTTTAAAGTCCTTTGAGCACAGAGCTTGAAAGTGAGTGTTTTTATCTTGGAAAGACTACGTATCATTAGTGAGGTTTTTCAAAATATTTAATATTGCATCAATGTAACTAACAAAGAGAAGTGACTTTATGTTATGGTTCGTCTTTCATTCTTGTTAGGGCTGGGAAAAAAGGGAAAATCAATAATAGTGATTTCAATGAAAATATCAAGATCTGTGAGATGACAGAAGTTATTATAAATAACAAAATTAATTTGACAAATACTGCCTTTTTCCAGAATGTTTTTAAATGCTCTGTGATGTTTCCAAAGTGAGCTATCTTGGGCTTTTTTGTTCCCAAGCTACATTTTCATTTCAAATTTGATTTCTTTTTAAGCCCTGAAAAAGAAGTAAACAAAACACGCACATGTGTTCATTATTTGTCTCCAATGAAAATGTGTGTGTGCATTTTGATCACCTGAGACCAGGTGAAAAGACAAATTCTCCAAGCCATATGTTCCTTGGATAATTTGGTTTTAAAAATGGTGTGGGTACAAACTGTACAACTCAGTACAAATATATGGTACTTTAAACATAAAACATGTTTCTCCTAGGGAAGGAACAGTTAAATAAAGAGCGTATGTAGCTGGGTAGCCAGCTGTACCTAAGGAAATATGATAAACAGGTCACAGTCTCTCTGCTTCTGCAGTTAGACTTCGGGCAAGAGGGTGTCAAGGAAAGCCATAGGCTTTCTGAACCTGTGAGAACCTGTCTGTTTCTTTGGTTGTGTACAAAAGCAAAACACAAAAGCAAATATTAGCAAAAGCAAAATATATCTAAGGTTATAGCACTACTGCATGCAGTCTACAGTTCTGCAGAAGTCCTCAGGCCATTTCAGTGGTCAGGAGGACAAGAGTCTCTGGCCATGCTTCCTTGCAGAGTGCCCTCAGCCTTGTCTGTATTTCTGCGGAGCGTGGCTCAGCAATGCTCAGGGATGTGCAGAGGGGCACCGAGTGAGGTAACTTAGGTGCCTGGTATCTTCTAGCCAGCTTTGCTCATTCAGAGCTGGCTGGGATGTTTCTCTGCAGCACTGCTACATAGACATACCCTGGTATGTCTGGCTTCACATCTGTCAAAAGGAGATAATAGTACTTACTGCAGCATGGGTTATCCTGGGGATAAGCACGGAGCTGTTGGATACGGCAGTGAGGGGAACTATATAAACAGAGAAGTGAATTTAGATGCTTAATGTAAGATGCATTTATAAATGCAACCCTGTGGACCCAAACAAAAATAAACTAAGACACCGGTATAAAACTTAACTATGAAAACAGAATATTCTAGCCACAGTTTTCTCCTTTTCCTTCCCCCCTCCCTCCCCTGCCAACCCCAGAAATCCTACTCATCCATATATTCTCTTAAGAAGCCTTGGAGTGTTTACTAAAATAGAGCACTAGATGATAGCAGATAGTTCATACAAGTTAACTGCAAGAGATATGTGTTTTGTTGCCTTCTTTGGGACCTTAGGAAAAACTGAGAGGGTATCTGAAATGTTAACTTAATGGACAATAATTTTTTCCACCCATAGGGGAACACAGGCATCGTGTGTGTATTTTTTGCTTTTATTAATAGCATTTTGATAGCACAGTTATAAAGCTTGTCCTTGGCTTGCCTTGAAATATCATACTGACTTCACTTATTACAGAATGTTACTTTAATTTTCCAAGGTGAAATGTTCACAGAGCAGAAACAGGTGAGGAAAATATGGCCAAAACAGTTACATATACCTTTATTTTTAAAGTGCTGTCCAGAAGGGTTTGCAGCAATTTTTGCTGATGCATAAATTGACCTAGACAGTAAATGATACATGACCTTGAAAATATCTGAAGTAGCCTTGCTTGAGAATTTTTAGTAGAGAGTTATTAAATGTCAGAGTAATTTACACAAGCATAGCCTAGTTTATGCTTTTGCATTCTCTTTCCCTCTTTCTCTCCACCATGCCACTCGAGACCCATAGAAGCTTTAAAAATATTTTACTTATATCTCTTTTTTTTCCCTGTCATAGGGGTTCATCTTATTTTATTTATCACACTCCCAAAATCTCATCAAATGTGAGACTATAATGCAGCTCACAAAGGCCTGATCCAGCAGAGCACTTAAGTACCTGCATAACTTCATCGCGATGACATTTTCCATTGCTCATTAACTGGCATTTAAAGGAAATTTTCCATTGCTTGGTGTCTGGGCATGTAGAGGAAATTGTCAGCCAAAATGGCTGAGCTGTTTGGAGGAATTAGGTCAGGCAATGCGCAGGCTACAAGTCGAAGAGGTCTGTAGGGAGCCCTGGAGGTTCAGGCCCCTTGCAGAAGGCTGGAGATAGCCACCAAGAGGGCCTTCTATTAGGTATTTATTATAATGTAGGCTTAATTCCACAGCTGTTCTCCAGTGCTCAGGGTGAACTGCATTGAGGAGATGAATTCTGGTTGTGCAAGACTGCAGAGACCTCTGTTTGTAGAACTTCTGCCTTAAATCTTAGCTGGGCCACTAGCTGCCTGGAGGCAGCTCAACAGCTGCTTCTTGTGGAACAGGTACAGTGATCTGGACATCTCTGCATTGTGCTGGCTCATGCTGTGTAGGCTTGCACTGAGGAATGACCAGGAGGAGTCTTGAGGTAATCGTCCCCCATCCACCCACTTGCTGCATCTGACCTTTCTGCCAAAGAGCTTTCAGAGCTTTTCACTATTTTTCACTCATGTCCATACTATCATTGTTTGCTGTACCAAGGAGGACATGCATCTTGGGTGATCCTCCCAGATGAGATGTACCCTCTGCTACCTTATTGTTTATACATGGAGAGAAGGTATAAATAAGGGCAGGATCAAAACCTGTTGATAGAAATTACAGCAGCAGGGTTTTCTTTTCTTTTCCTTCTTTTTTTTTTTTTTTTTTTTTAATCTGTTGATCCTGCTGTATTACAGCTCCAGGCTATCAAGGAGTGAGAAATAGGTTTTCTGTTCTGCTCTCTTAGTTCCTGGAATTTTTTTTATTCCTTATAGGAAAACAAGTTAGAGGTTTTTTTAAAGAACCGGAAAGAATAGGTTTCCAGCTTGTTTGGAAAGCCTGACAAATATTAATCTACTGTATATCCTGTATTTGATTTCTTTCATCGGTGACAAAAACTGACCTGTATTTGAGACCTTGACTTGCTAAAACTCTCACGTGCTACAGTGTAGATCAGTGAAGTATTTTGTCAGCTACCAAACAGAAGCAGTGGATGGCCAGAGAAGACAGCTTTTTGATCAAGCATTTTGGAGAAGAAAATAGGCACTGTTTATTTATTTAAAGTAGGCTTAGCTTTTGATTGATACATCTGTTCCAGGAGAATGTTTAGCCTGCGGTCCTAAATAGCTTACTGAAGAATCAGTGATCAAACTAGTATGAAATTTTCCAAGTGCAGTCATTCTCCATTTTTCTCCAACATACTCAGCGATTTCTGGATAGACTATTTTTACGTCAAGTGTTCATAGCTTGCAGTTGAAAAAACAATTTCTGTTACCAAAGGGCGTTTTTTTGAGGCTTTTGTTTTATGAATTCTATACATTATCCTTTGAGCCTGTGTCCCATTAGCTGTAAGCCACAGCTTACATGGAAATGCATAACAATGAAGTCTCTCTGTGCCATGTGCGTGTGTGACTCTCATTATGCAGCATATACTGCTGCTGGTTTTAATGTTGGGGAGACTGGAAGTTACTCTCTGCTAACAGTAGTTTTGTCTTCTCTGCACAGTGATGTGAAGTCTCTGACCAGTACCTGACGCCTGCGTTACAGGACCGCTGCCCTGTGTGACCTATCTGTCGTTATTGGTTGTTTCAGTGACAAGACCAAGCTTGGAATGGATATGGAAGTTTGACCCCAGGTCATGGAGCCCTAGTTTCAGGAATGAAGCAAGAGAAAAAATATGTTACCGATGCCTCACTTGTTTTCTGGTGGCACCTTTTCTTTCCCCAGAATGGTTGATTCTGGCACCTTCTTTCAGCAGACTGAGTGCTGGGCCCAGGGTCCCTTCCAGCTTTATACGCCATGACCTGATGGTCCTAATTCATAGAGTGAGCAAACAAGTGCCCAGATAAGAATTAGACACCCTTTTGATTATTAATTTTTTCATTTATTTTCAGATGGCTTTTCCTTTTGTCGTATTGTTCACACATAATGCGTCTGACTCTTCCTATGTCACACTACATCTTCGCAGTAATTTTCTGTGCTGTTCTGTCCCTCTGGATTTTACAGCAGTGGATCAGAAAGGAAGTGCAAGCCCTAGCAGAAATAATAAATCCACTGCAGGTCTTGAAGGTACTAATTTCTGCAAAACAAAATACTGCCTCAATTCTGTTATGGGCTAGAAGGGGTGATCAAAGTGAAATACATTCATTGTGGAATTGGTTTGCAAAGCCTGCGTCCAAACCAATACACACTCTTTCTAGATTTCTTTTTTTTCCCCTGCAAAAATAAATAATGCAGTCATGTCCAGCCTGGCCTGTAGCACTGAGTCCCGTGCAGCTCTCAGGAAGTTCAAGGATTGCTCCCAAACCAGGCCTGTGTCACGAGGTGGTCAGGGGAAGCTGCGTTGGCCTGGCAAAGGGGCCACTGGATAGTATGAATCTGGCTAACACCTGGGAGATCTGTGAGGGGCTGCAAAATGTGGTAATTGTGGGTTGTGCTGGAAAATGTCCACATAATTGCTGCACTGGAGTGCTGGGTGTCATGGTCGTCTCCCAGGTGCCGAATCACTTGGAGCACTCGAAAGTCTGTGGCATATGTCCTGTGACTCCAACTGGAAGGTCAGGGTGGTTGGTCATCGCTTGAGTAATCTGACATCTGAAAAAATATTTTAGGAACTGTCCTATAATTACAGATATTTCTAATCTATGCAATCTATCTAATTAGGTTCAACCATGCCCAATTCCTTGTCTGATTGCCTGAGCCTTTCCGCTTAACCAGTCAAGTTTATTCAATAAGGTGTCCTATAATGTTATTTCCTTCCTTGAGAGTATATGTTATCATCCCTGACACAGACTTAAGAATCCCTTCACTTTTTTCTTATTTTAACTTCCTCTGTCTCCACAGTAAAGCCCTGTGCTTTAGTTAGGAGTCACCTAGCTGAGGAGAAACCTAGGTGAGACTTTGGGTCTCATTAGTTTTATTTTTAAGTACCTAGAAGATTCTTAAGAGACGCAGCAAGTATAGAGTAGGAACAGTATAGGTAGAATCCTCATAAATTTAATACAAGTTAGTTTAAATTGTGGGTTCAAATAGTTAACAAGATTAGAAATAATAAGAAATAAATACAGTTGCACAGATGGTTGACTCACTATTACTGTCATTTCCTTTTGGCTTTGGTCATGGGGATAACAAGGTAAGAAACAACTGTTTGTTTCCTTCTATTGATTGGTTTGATATTTGAAATAAAGATGATCTTTTTTTGTCTGAACAAGTCTTTTGTAAGTTAATATTATGTTAATTAGAATGGATGTCTTCCTGAGCCTTATTTTCTTGTTCATTTGATCTAATTAGCTGATTAATTTTTAATTGCCTACTGAGAGATCTTTAGCATATTGTGATTTGTGTTTTACCTTTACATTTGGAAAACAATGGTATGCCTAAAATGACTCTAAAGTATTGTATTGAGGTATTTCTGCGAATGATAATTGCAAATTATGATTTCTTCCTGCTTCTTAATTTTAGTGCAATCTACTTTGAGTTAGGGCTCATTAATCAAAAAGGTTTGCATAGTGTGGAGTAGCAAGGAGGTGTTTCAGTTAGGTAAGCTTCACAGTAGAGGCTCTATGACTTGGTGATCAAATGCAAATGAAATCTCTTGGCTGCATATGAGTACCGCAGTGAACGCTTCCCAGCTTACAACATTTTTTCTTTTTCTCCACAATAACGTTCTGAGATTCTCAAAATGAATGTGTTAATAAGCTTAGAAATAGAAGGATAAAGTTCTAAGAACGCCAAGTGTTGATTAAAACTTATTTTCTGGTGGTGGAAAACAAATCACAGTTCTTAGCAAGTTATTTCATGTTATTCCCCGAGTGTTTAAAATTTGCACCTTATTTTTTAGACTGAATTAGTCTTGCTGTAACTTCTAGCCCTTGGATCTTGCTCTGCCTTTGCCTGCTAGATTGAAGAGCCCTCTATTATCAAATTTTTGTTCCCTATGGTAAGCACTTGTAGACTGTGATCAAATCATTCTTTTAACTTTCTCTGTGATAAGTTAATTGATTGAGCGCCTTGAGTCTCTTGCAGTAAGACATGTTTCCTAATACCGTAATCGTTCCCCTGGCTTCCTCATAATCCATGGAAATTTTCATAGTCTTTCTTAAAACAGCACCATGAACCCAGTGAAACTACTAGTCATTTTGCTGATACCGAATAAGATAATGTACCCTCCCTACTCCTATTTGTTATTGTTTATACGTCTGGTGAGCATAGTAGCTTTGTGTTACTGCACTACTCTAGAAATTCATAGTATTCTGGTTACTCCTTATGGCCTCTGTTCCCAAATCTCCTTGCCTCCTCTTTAGGATCACTTTTTCCCAGAGTAGAATTCTCCTTCATTAAGTCTGTTTCATTATATTTGTTCCTTGATCCACAGCCTTCCTGTTGACTATACTGAGGTACGTAATGTCTGGTTACACTCACCTAACCCAGTTGTCTTCATTATTTTCCATTTGCTAGTCAGCTTCCAATATTGTGAAAATGATGTTTTTTTAACAAAAATGAAAGTCTAGGAGGCAGTAACCGATTCCAATACCAGTGTCTTGTTCCCCAGTCACGTAATGATGGCTTAGATGTATCTGCTGCATAGTTTTTAAGTAGTTTAAGATGCCATTCTGGTTCATCACATCTAATTCTAGCCATCCAAAAATTAGCTTCTAATGGTTGGTAGTTTTCTAAGCTCTTAATAGACAATGGAGAGAGATGGAGACCTTCACAAAAAGAGGTAGTGGACTTATCTGAAAAGTCATAAATCACTTTTTGACAGTACCTTTTTCTTATCATTGACTATAATGGGAACATAGAGAAGTTAAGACAAGATGCCAAACTTTTAGACAGCTATAATTACTGTGGATAAATCCCATCTCTTATGCTTTTTAGCTTTTTGGTCAAACTATGGTGTGGTACAAAGCCAGTTCTCTTACAGGCATCCATCAAGATGCCTGTAAGATCCCTTAGCAGTCCCATTTGTAATCACATCAGAAAATGATATCAAGTTAGCTTGACAAGATCTGTTTTCCAGAAACCCCTGTGGATCAGCTTTAATTAGATT